>NC_134398.1:156916005-157516005 GCF_050003625.1 Haematobia irritans | reverse complement strand
ATTGACAAAATTTCATTTTTATGGAAAAGTTTGTCGAATTTTATTTACATCGAAAATGTTGTCACAATTTTATTTCTATAGAATATTTTGTCAAAGTGTTCTTTTTATAGAGAAGTTGTTCAAAATTTTGTTTCTATTGAAAGCAGAAGAGTTTCTAAAAATATTATTTCTACAGAACATTTTATTATAATTTTATTCCTACAAAAAATGTTGTCAAAATTTTATTTCTATAGATTTAATAATTTTACTTATGTAAAAAATTCTATCCAAATTTTATTTCTACAAAAAATTTTGTCAATATTTTATTTCTATGGAAAATTTCGCCAAATTTTATTTCTATAGAAAATAGTGAAAAAAATTATTTCCATAGAAAATTTGTCGACATTTTATTTCTATAGAAAATGTAGTAAATATTTCATTTCCATAGAAAATGTTGTGAAAATTTTAATTCTATAGAAAACTTTGTAAATTTTTTAGAAAATTTTGTAAAAATTGTATTCCTATAGAAAATTTTGTAAACATTTTGTCAAAGTGTTCTTTCTATACAAAATTTTGTCAAAATTTTATTTCTACCGAAAAGTAGAAGAGTTTGTAAAACTGTTATTTCTACAGAATATTTTATTATAATTTTATTCCTACAGAAAATGTTGTCAAAATTTTATTTCTATAGATTTTTATACCCTTCCCCACTACTGTGGTACAGGGAATAATAAGTTTGTGCATTTGTATGTAACGCCAAGAAGGAGTAATCATGGACCAACCTTTTAGTATACGGATCGGCTTAGAATTAAATTCTGAGTCGATTTAGCGATGTCCGTCTGTCTGTCTGTCCGTCTGTCTGTCCGTCTGTCTGTCTGTCTGTCTGTTGATGTATTTTTGTGTGCAAAGTACAGCTCGCAGTTTTAGTCCGATTGTCCTAAAATTTGTTTCGGCTCAAAGACGATCCCTATTGATTTTGGAAAAAATCGGTTCAGATTTAGATATAGCTGCCATATATATTTTTCACCGATCTGGTCATAGTTGGCGTGTATATCAACCGATCTTCCTCAAATTCCGTACATCCGAATATTTTATGAGTCTCGAAAAACTTGCAAAATATCAGCAAAATCCGTTCAGATTTAGATATAGCTCCCATATATAGCTTTCGCCCGATTTACACTCATATGACCACAGAGGCCAATTTTTAACTCCGATTTAGTTGAAAATTTGCACAGGGAGGAGAATAAGCATTGTTGCTATGCGTGCCAAATTTGGTTGAAATCGGTTCAGATTTAGATATAGCTTCCATATATATGTTTTTCTGATTTCGACTAAAATGGTCAAAATACCAACATTTTCCTTATAAAATCGCTACTGCTTAGTCGAAAAGTTGTAAAAATGACTCTAATTTTCTTAAACTTCTAATACATATATATCGAGCGATATATCATAAATAAACTTTTTCGAAGTTTCCTTAAAATTGCTTCAGATTTAAACGTTTCCCATATTTTTTTACTAACATTGTGTTCCACCCTAGTGCATTAGCCGACTTAAATTTTGAGTCTATAGATTTTGTAGAAGTCTATCAAATTCTTCCAGATCGAGTGATATTTAAATGTATGTATTTGGGACAACCTTTATATATAGCCCCCAACACATTTGACGGATGTGATATGGTATCGAAAATTTAGATCTACAAAGTGGTGCAGGGTATAATATAGTCGGCCCCGCCCGACTTTAGACTTTCCTTACTGGTTTTTTTTTTTAAATCTAACCTGCATTTTGGCAAATGACAAATTTAAGTTATTGTAATTCAAAAGTTTTATGCATTTTTTTTAATATTAATTAAAAAAATAACTTAATTCTATCGAAAATTATGTCAAAATTTTATTTCTATCGAAAATGTTGTCACAATTTTATTTCTATCAAAAATTTTGTTGAAATTTTATATCTATCGAAAATTTTGTCAAACTTTTATTTCTATAGAAAATTTTGTCAAAATTTTATTTCTATCGAAAATGTTGTCAAAATTTTATTCCTATAGAAAATGTTGTCAAAATTTTATTTCTATAGAAAATTTTGTCAAAATTTTATTTCTATAGAAAATTTTGTCAAAATTTTATTTCTATAGAAAATTTTGTCAAGATTTTATTTCTATAGAAAATTTTGTCAAAATTTTATTTCTATAGAACATTTTGTCAAAGTTTTCTTTCTATGAAATCTTTTTCATAAGTTCACTTCTATCAATTTGTCAAAATTTAATTTCTACAAAAATTTTTCAAAATGTCATTTCTATAGAAAATTTCGTCAAAATTTTATTTCTATAGACAATTTTGTCAAAATTTTATTTCCATAGAAAATTTTCTGAAAATATTATATCTATCGAAATTTTTGTCAATATTTTATTTCTATAGGAATACATTTTTTTCTATGGAAAACTTTTATGGATACTTTTTTTCATATTTTTACTTTTATCGAACATTTTGTCACAAAAATTTTGTCAAAATATTATTTCTATAGAATATTTTGTTAAAGTTTTCATTCTATACAAAATTTTGTCAAAATTTTATTTCTATAGAAAATTTTGTCAAAATTTTATTTCTATAGAAAATTTTGTCAAAATATTATTTCTATAGAAAATTTTGTCAAAATTTTATTTCTATAGAAAATTTTGTCAAAATTTTATTTCTATAGAAAATTTTGTCAAAATTTTATTTCTATAGAAAATTTTATCAAAATTTTATTTCTATCAAAAATTTTGTTGAAATTTTATTTCTATCGAAAATTTTGTCAAAATTTTATTTCTATAGAAAATTTTGTCAAAATTTTATTTCTATAGAAAATTTTATCAAAATTTTATTTCTATAGAAAATTTTATCAAAATTTTATTTCTATAGAAAATTTTATCAAAATTTTATTTCTATAGAAAATTTTGTCGAAATTTTATTTCTATAGAAAATTTTGTCAAAATTTTATTTCTATAGAAAATTTTGTTAAAATTTTATTTCTATAGAACATTTTGTCAAAATTTTCTTTCTATGAAATCTTTTTCATAAGTTCACTTCTATCAATTTGTCAAAATTTAATTTCTACAAAAATTTTTCAAAATGTCATTTCTATAGAAAATTTCGTCTAAATTTTATTTCTATAGACAATTTTGTCAAAATTTTATTTCCATAGAAAATTTTCTGAAAATATTATATCTATCGAAATTTTTGTCAATATTTTATTTCTATAGGAATACATTTTTTTCTATGGAAAACTTTTATGGATACTTCTTTTCATATTTTTACTTTTATCGAAAATTTTGTCACAAAAATTTTGTCAAAATATTATTTCTATAGAATATTTTGTTAAAGTTTTCATTCTATACAAATTTTGTCAAAATTTTATTTCTATAGAAAATTTTGTAAAAATTTTACTTCCATAGAAAATTTTGTAATTTTTTTTTCTATAAAAAATTTTGTAAAGATGTTCATCCATAGAAAATTTTGTCAAAATTTTATTTTTGTAGAAAACTTTGCCAAAATTTTATTTCTATGGAAAAGTTTGTCGAAATTTTATTTCTATGGAAAAGTTTGTCGAAATTTTATTTCTATCGAAAATTTTTTCAAAATATTATTTCTATAGAACATTTTGTCAAAGTGTTCTTTCTGTACAAAATTTTGTCAAAATTTTATTTCTATCGAAAAGCAGAAGAGTTTGAAAAAATGTTATTTCTACAGAATATTTTATTAAAATTTTATTCCTACAGAAAATGTTGTCAACATTTTATTTCAATTGATTTTTTTAATAATTTTACTTCTATAAAAAAATTCTGTCCAAATTTTATTTCTACAAAAAATTTTGTCAAAATTTTATTTCTATAGAAAATTGTGAAAAAAATTATTTCTATAGAAACTTTTGTCAAAATTTTATTTCTATAGAAAATTTTGTAAGCATTTTATTTCTATAGAAAATTTTGTAAATATTTGACTTTCATAGAAAATTTTGTCAAAATTTTAATTCTATAGAAAATTTTGTAGAAATTTTATTTCAATAAAAAATTTTGTAAAAATTTTACTTCCATAGAAAATTGTGTCAAAATTTTATTTCTGTAGAAAATTTTGTCAAAATTTTATTTCTTTAGAAAATTTTGTCAAAACTTTATTTCTACAGAAAATATTGTCAAAATTTTATTTCTATAGAAAATTTTGTAAGCATTTTATTTCTATAGAAAATTTTGTAAATATTTGACTTTCATAGAAAATTTTGTCAAAATTTTAATTCTATAGAAAATTTTGTAGAAATTTTATTTCAATAAAAAATTTTGTAAAAATTTTACTTCCATAGAAAATTGTGTCAAAATTTTATTTCTGTAGAAAATTTTGTCAAAATTTTATTTCTAAACAAAATTGAAGAATCTCTTAGTTGGAGGGGAAAATCTACCAAAACATCAAGAATTCTATCAATCTACCAAAGTATAAAAATTCTACCATTTTTGTTAGAATTCTACCAACTCCGGGAAACGTGGACGAGATACTTTGATTAATGCTTTTGGTATTGATTCTGAGCGTTTTTTCATGTGGCACTCATTTTCCAAACTTTGGTCAGAAATTGTTTGTTGTGCAACATTTAACATGGCTGCCATTTGCTTTTCACTCAAAGTTTCATCTCCATCCAATATCGGCGTCTTCAAACATGTTTGGTGGTCATCCACGTTCTTCATTTCTCATATCAAAATTTTTTGATTATTTCTGAACCGCTGAAACCATCTTTTGCATTTTGCTGCTGATAGAGCCTCAACAAGCATTCAATGCGACTCAGCAGCACTTTTCTTCAAATAACAAAAAACAAAATATTGTCGTGAGGCCAAAGTTTTCATGTCCTTAAAATACGAATGAGTGTTTTGCTTACCATAGAAGACGCATTCCCATAAATCATCTAATACATGTGGTCGAAATATATAAATACTGAATTGATTTCATGATATTCATCTTTTTATGTGCTTATAATCAAAGCATAGATTTCAATCCATCATTTCCATCGACTTCTTCATTGGTCCTTTTCCATTTTCTATATCTAGACCGGATGTGGCTAAAATGCCACAGTATAATAAAGTCAGCTTTGATTAATTTCTTGTTAATGATTTCCGAGAAGTGATCGTAATTTAAGTAATACGACTTTCTATAAATACGTCTAGCATTAAATAAAGTTTATTTTCAGTTTTAATTGGAAACAAAAAAAAAAAAAAACAAAAATAAAAAATAAAAAAAAAAAACTTCTTAATAGCCTGATTGGTCTTTACAGAAATATCGTTTTTATAGCAAGTTGATAAAAAAAATCAATTAAAAAAGAAATGAGAACAAATAACCTCCCCTAACAAATGACGCCAGATGACGAACACCATTGGCTTATACCCATCGATACTTTGTTAATATCAAATATCCATTAACACCCCTTACTCCAAATATTCGGTCCATTCCATAATACACAACGGCCAACTTGTGCCACTTGTGCAATGAAGACACAAAAACGTTTAAAAAATATCAAGGGAATATTGTTGGCATTGGACACATCATGGCAAAAGTGAATGCTTTCAATTCTAGGTATTTAAAAAATATTAAATAACTTTCGTCAGTCATTGGCCTTTCGAGCTGTCCACTTAAACGAATGAAAGAAAATGGAGAAAAGTGAAGCTTTTCGTTAAAATACTCAATTCCGTTTTATTTTTCCAATTCTTAGCAATTTTGTTTGTTGTTTCCATTTTTTTATTGTTTTAGTAATTTTATCATAAAATGGTCGGCAAGGGTCTATCTCCCTAGGGATTTCTAGGCAAGTCCTAGTTTTCGTTTATTTTTGAACTCCTATAGAAAAGCCAAAAAAAAACAAGTCATGAAAGGCCATAGTCTTCCTCAAAAGAAATCTAGGGCAATCATAAATGATAAATAAAAAATAATAATAACGCTGCGTTAAGAAGAGTAACAATAATTTTCATCCTTCTATTTATTAATGCAACGTCTTTAAGGTACAGTGGTCTATGGTGAGTTAAAGAGCGATGCTAATGCTTTGCAGTTTCTCCAGCAAAAAAAAAAACACATAGTGAATAGATCTAAAGTACAGCAAAATAGTAACCTACTATGAAATATTATGCAACCTAAAGTCTAGGCCACTCAATATTAAGGAAAGATTCCTTATAAATTAAGAAATTATAATTGAAAGAAATCCACAATCTTAGCTCAAAGGGAAATGGGTGTAAATCGTTTTAGATCTATACCAAAATATAACTAAAGGAATAAGCTGTTGTTTCAAAAGTGTTTGTTTCTGGTACGATTCGTATGTTCAAATTGAAACAGTTTACTAAGAGTTTTTCCCAGGGGGGTTCATGAGGACCTCTCCTTGGGCTATTCCTTCTAACAGTTATCGATTTGTATATAATTGACCAACAAGAAATACGTTAGATTACATTAAGGGGCTTCCCCGGTAATTAAGTGCGGACATTTTCGTGATTTTTTTTTAAGTATTTTATATAAAATATTACCATCAATACTACACAAGATGATTTTTAGTACCATTGGCTTAATTTGGGCTTACACACAAAAAAATTTTTTTCTGATTCAATCACGAAATTAATTGATCCAATTAATTTTTTAATTGAAATGTCTTCAATCACAGAATTGATAGTATCAATTAAAAAATTAATTGACAGTCAATTAAAAAATTCATTGATCCAATTAAATATTTAATTGATACTATTAATTTGTGTAATTGATTTTTATTTCAATTAAAAAAATTGTTGAATCAATTAAATTTTTAATTGAATATTTTTTAAAACTCAATTAAGATTTTAATTGGAAAAATTTTCGTGAAATTTTTTTCTGTGTAGTAGAAATGATCGATGTGCACAAGACGATGGTTTTAATATTTTCAATTGCCTTAACATAAATTATCGCAGAACGTGTCCAAGTTATGTCCTAAAGTGTAAATTTACCCCGTCAATGACAAACCCCTGCTAAAGTGGCAGGTTCTAGTCCTTATATACCAGATACTACTCCTATACCGGTACTAAGGTTGACCAACATCCGGTAGGGGACAATCCCATATAAGGCCCAAAGTTCGGCCAGACTGTACATGAATTGCGTCGAAAGACTGTCATCTACATGGGAATTACATGGGTTGTAGTAACAGTTGCCGTTGATACTGTATCTTAAAATTTCTACATGGGAAATTGGCTACATTGAAAGTTAGTCCATTACCAACCCAGCAAAAAAAAAAAAAAAACAAAACGTCGCCATAAGAGTTATGAAAATGCTCTTTTTTGATCCGGAAGTGGTGCTAAATTGGCGTAGAAGCGATAAATTTAATATCCATCATTTCAACAACCGCTACACTGAATTTGCATTACTTCAGTGTTTGGGATGTGAATTAAAATTTTTTTTAATATTTTTCCAAATAAACAATTCTTATAATTTTTTTTATGATTTTTTATGCATTTCAACGCCTGTCTGAAATGTTTCACCTCAAATATTTTCAAAAATTCGAAATTTTTCTAGAATGGATTTAGCATTTTTTTTTGTTTTGACAAAATTTAAATAATTTGTTTAATTTTATTAATTCCACTATGTTTTTAACCTATTTGAAACAAAAAAGTTAAAATATGAAAAAAATAAAAAATATGAAAAAAATTAAAAATATGAAAAAAACGAGTTATAACAAGTATATACGGCCGAAATATCCATTAACACCCCTTACCCCAAATATTCGATCCATTCCAAAATACACAACGGGCAACTTGTGCCACTTGTGCAATGAAGACACAAAAACATTTAAAAAATATCAGCCAGGCCGAATCTTATATACCCGCCACCTTGGATTGCGTTGAAACTTCTTCTAAAGACTATCATCTACAATCGAATTACTTGGGTTGCAGTAACACTGGTCGATGACAAGGTATCTTAAAACCTCCTAACACCGTCTTCAAAATTGTAAGTTAGTCTATTCGTGGTATATATTAAACCAAACGTTTTGTCAGTTTGACAACATTTTCTATACACGCAGAGAAATAATATGATCACCTCAAACATGTTTCAAGAGCAAAATGTTATTTTTGTATGGTGACCATGTAACATGTTTGTCACTAAAATGTTATTTTCTCGTCAAAATCAGATACATGATTTCCGAGAAAATAACATTGTTGCGAAAACCATGTTATATGGTCACCACCCAAAAATAACATTTTGCTCTTAAAACATTATTGAGGTGATCAACATTTTCTATAGAAATAAAATTTTAACAAAATTTTCTATAGAAATAAAATTTTGACTAAATTTTCAATAGAAATAAAATTTTGACAACATTTTCTATAGAAATAAAATTTTGACAAAATTTTCTGTAAAAATAAAATTTTGACAAATTTTTCTATAAAAATAAAATTTTGACAACATTTTCTATAGAAATAAAATTTTAACAAAATTTTCTATAGAAATAAAATTTTGACTAAATTTTCAATAGAAATAAAATTTTGACAAAATTTTCTATAGAAATAAAATTTTGACAAAATTTTCTGTAAAAATAAAATTTTGACAAAATTTTCTATATAAATAAAATTTTGACAAAATTTTCTATATAAATAAAATTTTGACAAAATGTTCCATAAAAATAAAATTTTGACAACATTTTCTATTGAAATAAAATTTTGACAACATTTTCTATAGAAATAAAATATAAAAAAATCTATAGACTAAAATTTTGACAACATTTTCAATAGAAATAAAACTTTACAAAATTTTTTATAGAAATAAAATTTTTAACAAAATTTTGACAAAATTTTCTATAAAAATAAAATGTTTACAAAACTTTCTATAGAAACAAAATTTTGACAAAATTTTCTATAAAAATAAAATGTTTACAAAACTTTCTATAGAAATAACATTTTGACAAAATTTTCTATAGATATACAATTTTGACAAAATTTTTTATAGAAATAAAATTTTTAACATTTTCTATATAAAAATAAATGTTTACAAAACATTCTATAGAAATAAAATTTTGAAAAAAAAATCTATAAATTTTGACAACATTTTTTATCGAAATAAAATTAAAAAAAATTTTTTTCTATAGACTAAAATTTTGACAAAATTTTCAATAGAAATAAAACTTTAACAAAATTTTTTATAGAAATAAAATTTTTAACATTTTCTATATAAAAATAAAATGTTTACAAAACGTTCTATAGAAATAAAATTTTAACAAAATTTTCTATAGAAATAAAATTTTGCAAAATTTTTATAGAAATAAAATGTTGACAAAATTTTCTAAAAAAATAAAATTTTGACAAAATTTTTCTATAGACTAAAATTTTGCAAAATTTTCAATAGAAATAAAATATTGATAAAACCTTTGATAGAAATAAAACTTTTAACAAAATGTTGACAAAATTTTCTATAAAAATAAAATGTTTACAAAACTTTCTATAGAAATAAAATTTTGACAAAATTTTCTATAGAAATAAAATTTTGACAAAATTTTCTATAGAAATAAAATTTTGACAAAATTTTTTATAGAAATAAAATGTTGACAAAAGGTTCTGTAACAATAAAATTGTGACATTTTCTATACAAATAAAATTTTGACAAAATTTTCTATAGAAATAAAATTTTGACAAAATTTTCAATAGAAATAAAACTTTAACAAAATTTTTTATAGAAATAAAATTTTTTAACAAAATTTTGACAAAATTTTCTATAAAAATAAAATGTTTACAAAACTTTCTATAGAAATAAAATTTTGACAAAATTTTCTATGGAAATAAATTTTGACAAAATTTCCTATAGAAATTAAATTTTGACAAAATTTTCTATAGAAATAAAATTTTGACAAAATTTTCTAAAAAATAAAATTTTGATCAAATTTTCTATAGAAATAAATTTTGACAAAATTTTTTATAGAAATAAAATGTTGAAAAAATGTTCTATAAAAATAAAATTGTGACATTTTCTATTGAAATAAAATTTTGACAAAATTTTCTATAGAAATAAAAGTAAAAAAAAAATCTATAGACTAACATTTTGACAAAATTTTCAATAGAAATAAAACTTTAACAAAATTTTTTATAGAAATAAAATTTGTAACAAAATGTTGACAAAATTTTCTATAAAAATAAAATTTTGACAACATTTTCTATTGAAATAAAATTTTGACAAAATTTTCTATAGCAATAAAATTAAAAACAATCTATAGACTAAAATTTAACTAAATTTTCAATTGAAATAAAATATAACAAAATTTTTTATAGAAATAAAAGTTTTAACAAAAATTTCTATACAAATAATATTTTGACATAACTTTCTATAGAAATAATAAAATTTTGACAAATTTTCTATAGAAATAAAATTTTGACAAAAGTTTCTAATGAAATAAAGTTTTGACAAAATTTTCTATAGAAATAAATGTTTGACAAAATTTTTTATAGAAATAAAATGTTGAAAAAATGTTCTATAAAAATAAAATTGTGACATTTTCTATTGAAATAAAATTTTGACAAAATTTTCTATAGAAATAAAAGTAAAAAAAAATCTATAGACTAACATTTTGACAAAATTTTCAATAGAATTAAAACTTTAACAAAATTTTTTATAGAAATAAAATTTGTAACAAAATGTTGACAAAATTTTCTATAAAAATAAAATTTTGACAAAATTTTCTATAGAAATAAAATTTAAATTTCTATAAAAATAAAATTTTGACAACATTTTCTATAGAAATAAAATTTTAAAAAAATTTTCTATAGCAATAAAATTAAAAAAAAATCTATAGGCTAAAATTTAACAAAATTTTCAATTGAAATAAAATATAACAAAATTTTTTATAGAAATAAAAGTTTTAACAAAAATTTCTATACAAATAATATTTTGACAAAACTTTCTATAGAAATAATAAAATTTTGACAAATTTTCTATAGAAATAAAATTTTGACAAAAGTTTCTAATGAAATAAAGTTTTGACAAAATTTTCTATAGAAATATATGTTTGACAAAATTTTCTATAGAAATAAGATGTTGACAAAATTTTCTATAGAAATAAAATGTTGACAAAATTTTCTATAGTAATAAAACTTTGAAAAAATTTTCTGTAGAAATAAAATTTTGGTAGATTATTTTTGGCTCGAGTGGCAACCATGATTGTGAACCGATGTGGACCAATTTTTGTATGATTGGGGACCGGCTATATATAACTATAAACCGATATGGACCAATGTTTACATGGTTGTTAGCGGCCATATACGTACTAACATACCACCATGTTCTAAATTTCAACCGAATTGGATGAATTTTGCTCCTTCAAAATGCTCCAGAGGTTTAATCTGGGGAACTGTTTATATAGAGGCTATATCTAATTATGAACCGATGTGGACCAATTTTTGCATGGTTGTTAGAGACCATATACCAACACCATGTACCAAATTTCAGCAGGATCGGATGAAATTTGCTTCTGATGAGGCTCCGCAAGCCAAATCTGGCGATCGATTTATATGGGGGCTATATATAATTATTTACCGATGTGGACCAATTTTTGCATGTATACCAACACCATGTACCAAATTTCAGCTGGAGCGGATTAAATTTGCTTCTCTTTGAGACTCCGCTAGCCAAATCTGAGGGTCCGTTTATATGGGGACTTTACGTAAAAGTGGACCGATATGGCCCATTTGCAATACCAACCGACCTACATCAATAGCAACTACTTGTGCCTAGTTTCAAGTCGATAGCTTGTTTCGTTCGGAAGTTAGCGTGATTTCAACAGACGGACGGACGGAAATGCTTGGATCGACACAGAATTTCACCACGAGCCAGAATATATATACTTTATAGGGTCTTAGACCAATATTTCGATGTGTTACAAACGGAATGACAAAGTTAATATACCCTCCATCCTATGGTGGAGGGTACAACAAACTAATTTAGTTTGCAATAAAAATAAGATAATTTTAGCATTACTTGAGCAAAGGCCTTGTCCTTTGTATTATAAGTTTATCGATGTTACCATACAAACGCTACCTATATTTAAGGCCTGAGAGTATTCAATTGACACTGTCAAAGTGGAACCACTGTCCATTATTCTTCCTGTATCCTTTGATTTGTTCTCTTTAACCGGCCATCATCTATTTTCCTATTCTTGCCCGCAACTAGTTAAATAATAAAAGTTCAGTTAACAAAAAAAAAAAAAAAACGGATCCCAAAAGGATTCTTTTGCACAAGGATACTTTATGAGACACAAGGACGAAAGGCCTTTCTTTGCAATCCAGAAATAGATGGATGGAATGCTTTTAGCAGTGAACTATACAAGCGAGAATACCAATATAAAATGAATTCATTTTTTACAATAAAATCTATTTGGAATTTATAACAATATCAGAGGGCGTTGAAGGCTTGCTCGAAATGGCCAACCTAGAGGAAAAATGAAGGATAGAGTTAAAAAAAAAAATGAAAAACATAAAACAAGAGATTGAGAAGCCATTTCAAGTATTCTGTCTTCTATGGTAACTGCATGGCTAAAATATCTCCTTAACTTTATCTTTAAGAAGCTGCAAAAAAAAAACAGAAAAATTCAAGAATTGATTAAATGAACGGAAGGTGTTGCCATCGATGGCAAAATGGCCTTTAATATAAAGCAAATTGCTGTAGATAGTGTATATGTACATGTATGTGTGTGTGTATGGGTCTCTGTGTGCCTTTGTATCATGGGAAAACGACAATCTTATGATGCTGGATCTGGAATTTCATAGTGAAGCAAACCATGGACTCTAGCCACCATATGTGCCACCATGTGGTGGAGTATACAAGTTTCTGGTAATCCGTATTTCAATGAGTGTTATATGTTAACGATAAGCGGAAATGTAGCGTAAACTACATTATTCTGTGATAACGGAAGTAAGTCTCAATATTTTCGCTTCATCTTCTTCTTCTTCAATAATGCAGGATACTTCGATACCAGCACACACACACAAGCATCCACTATATAATGTTTCTTTCCACACTCATATCCTATTGCCATATAGCATTTGACATCGTGGTGCCTTTTGTGCAGAAGAAAAATAAAATTTCCTTTTCTCTTTACCAGATCGAAATCATAAAATTTTATTACATCTCTGGGAAAAGATGCGTTCCTCATGAAACTCTTACAGACGGCCAAAGTTCAATGGTAAATAATGAAACTCCATCAGAGCAACGGGAGAATGGTGGATAGCACAAACGATGGGTTAATAGAAAATTAATGTTCACATAGTGAGAGATATGCTAACATCGAATAAATCAAAAATTATTTCAATAGCCTGAAAATGTGGATGAACTCTCAGGGGACTTAGTTTAGTACTTTTATTACAACCTTTTGGCAAGGACGAAGTAAAATAATTCATAATAATGTCTTCAATTCAAGCAAGCGTTGTTATTATCACTTTGTAGTTTTTCTTGGGTGTTTGCCGGTTTCCTTTTCCAAAAAATTTTGATATACTTAGAAATTGAAAATAAAAACTCACCTATTAGATCTTTGAAGATGACCGATGACGACCAAAGGCGTGGCTTGATCCATGAACCTAACCTAACCTAACATCAAAGGTAATATAAATAGGATATATGTATGTGTGTGTCTTCTTAAAGTATGGTTCTGCATATAAATCCTCGCACTCAAAAAAAAAGCGAACTCTCTATTTCACTAAAGCCAATTTAACTTTATATTAGTTCATGGAATTATTATGGTTGGAGAAAGTTTCCTTTACTCTAATAATTTTTTGCGAACGTTAGTTAAATTAACTAAAACCGAGGAATAAAATATACACAAATGAAGCATAAAGATTAACTAAATTCGTGTCTTCCACAAAATAGTTCATTATTTCTTTAAATTTGCGAATTTTACTAAAAATGCGTTCATCATGAACTTCGTATGTCACTAAAGACATTCTTGCAATTTTAAACTCCAAATTTTTCCTTGAAACTACAAAATTTTCTTTAACAAGTGAAAAAACTTAATTATGTCTAATAAATTTTCTTGAATTTGTCGAAAAATATTTACTTATTTTTATGACATCGGCGTGATGCCAGAGTTTGTAATACTGTTTAGTTAAAATTTTCTAAAAATATTCAAAATTTTCTAAAATTAACCGAAATGTTTCTTCCAAGTGGGTTCACTGTTTTTTCAGTGTGGGCAATTCTTGGACAAAAATTTGAATGGCTACTTCGTTTTAGAAATTCGATAAAGGGTGATACGGTCAACATTTGGTCAAGGGAAAACGCGTATAAATCGGTGAAATCGTTTATTTAAAAAATCTAATTAAATTTCTTTTTCAAGTTCAATTAGTATAAAATTCAGAAAAAATATTCAGTTAGGCTTTCGCTTTCCCAAATCCGAATTGCCGGGCCTCACGCTTGACACCTGCCATCAGATTTTGTACAGCCACCTTGTCCACCTTCTTCGCCGCAGAAAGCCAGTTTGCCTTGAACTGCTGCTCGTCCTTAGCAGTTTTTATACCCACCACCATAGAATGGTGACGGGGTATAATAAGTTTGTCATTCCGTTTGTAACGCATCGAAATATCGATTTCCGACTATATAAAGTATATATATTCTTGATCAGGGAGAAATTCTAAGACGATATAAGCATGTCCGTCTGTCCGTCTGTCTGTCTGTCTGGCTGTCTGTTGTAATCACGCTACAGCATTCAATAATGGAGCTATCGTCCTGAAATTTGGCACAGAATCGTCTTTTGTCTGCGCGCAGGTCAAGTTCGAAGATGAGCTATATCGGGCCATGTTTTGGTATAGCCCCCATATAAACCGACCTCCCGATTTGGGGTCTTTCGCTTATAGAAACCGTAGTTTTCATCCAATTTGCGCGAAATTGAAAATCTAGAGATATTTTGGGACCTTGAAGAGGTGTGCTAAAAATGGTGAGTGTCGGTCCATGTTTTGGTATAGCCCCCATATAAACCGACCTCCCGATTTGGGGTCTTTCGCTTATAGAAACCGTAGTTTTCATCCAATTTGCGCGAAATTGAAAATCTAGAGATATTTTGGGACCTTGAAGAGGTGTGCCAAAAATGGTGAGTGTCGGTCCATGTTTTGGTATAGACCCCATATAAACCGACCTCCCGATTTGGGGTCTTTCGCTTATAGAAACCGTAGTTTTCATCCAATTTGCGCGAAATTGAAAATCTAGAGGTATTTTGGAACCTTGAAGAGGTGTGCCAAAAATGGTGAGTGTCAGTGCATGTTTTGGTATAGCCCCCATATAGACCGATCTCCCGACTTTACTTCTTGGGCTTATAGAATCCGTAGTTTTTATCCAATTTGCCTCAATTTCAAATTCTAGAGGTATTTTAGAACCATAAAGAGGTGTGCCAAAAATGGTGAGTAGCGGTCCATGTTTTGGTATAGTCCCCATATAAACCGATCTCCCGATTTTTCTTTTTGGGCTTATAGAATTCGTAGTTTTTGTCCAATTTGCCTGAAACTGGAAATCTTTAGGTATTTTAGAACTGTGAAGAGGTGTGCCAAAAATGGTGAGTATCGCTCCATGTTTTGGTATAGCCCCCATATAGACCGAGCTCCCGATTTTATTTCTTACGCGTGTAGAAACAGTATTTTTTATCCGATTTGTCTGAAATTGAAAATCTAGAGGTATTGTGGGACTATAAAGAGGTGTGTCAAAAATGGTCCGTATCGGTCCATGTTTTGGTATAGCCCACATATAGACCAATCTCCCGATTTTGCTTCTAGGTCTTCTAGAAACTATATTTACCATCCGACTTGCCTGAAATTGGAAATCTAGAGGTATTTGAGGACCATAAAAAGGTGTGCCGAAAATGGTGCTCATCGGTCCATATTTCGGTATAGCCCCATATAGACCGATCTCCCGATTTTGCTTCTTGGGCGTCTAGAAACTATATTTCCTATCCGATTTTCCTGAAATTGAAAATCTAGAGTTCTTTTGGGATCATAAAAAGGTATGTCGAAAATGGTGCCCATCGGTCCATGTTTTGGTATAGCCCCCATATAGACCGATCTCCCGATTTTGCTTCTTGGGCTTCTAAAAACTGTATTTACCATCCGATTTGCCTGAAATTATAGAGCTTCTATAAACTTTATTTATTACCCGATTTGCCTGAAATTCGAAATCGAGATGTATGTTTGGACCTCTAATAAGTGTGCCGAAATTGAGGTATATCGAGGCCCATTTTTTGGTATAACCCCCATATAGACTGATCTCTCGATTTTTACTTCATGGGCGTCTAGATACTATATTTTTTAGCCGATTTGTTTGAAATTGAAAATCTGGAGGTATTTTAAGAACACATATATGTGAGTAGCAAATGATGCCTATCGGTCCATGTTTTGGTATAGCCCCAATATAGATCGATCTCCCGGCATTATTTCTTGGGCTTCTAGAATCCGTAGTTTTCATACGATTTGCTGGAAATTAGTAATCTATAATGAAATTTTAGACAAACGAAATTTCCTTTTCGTATAAATTATTTTCGTTTATTCAACGATTGTCTCTAAAATTTATCTCAACAAAAAAAAAAAACTTTGCTTGCCTAAAATTACGTTTCTCAAAAAAGAAAACACTTATTTCATGGTCATGAAAATTGCTTGAAACTGAAAGTAGAATTTCCAGATTTAACTCATCGTATTTGTTTAAATAATGGCGGAAATAATCTACAGATTTAAGATATCAAATCAAGTCGTAATTTCATCATATACACGATATGTTTATAATTCTCTAAAACTCAAACAAAATTGGTTCTCATAAATCCAGAATCTGATCTGGTCTTCATTGACTTGCTTGGGAGAAGATTTGTCATCAAACCCCCTACAATTCTATATATGATCAAGGAACCCACTACGACGAAGATTTTTCAAACTAAACTATTATATTTGATTCATGGTGGTGGGTATTTAAGATTCGGCCCGGCCGAATTTACTGCTTTATATACTTGTTTGGTCTTCTTTAGGTTCTGCTTGACAATAGCCCAGTATTTCTCAATTGGGCGGAGCTCTGGCGTGTTGGGAGGGTTCTTGTCCTTGGGAACCACCTGCACGTTGTTGGCGGCGTACCACTCCATGGCCTTTTTACCGTAATGGCAAGATGCCAAATCCGGCCAAAACAGTACAGAACAACCGTGTTTCTTCAGGAAAGGCAGCAGACGTTTATTCAAACACTCTTTCACGTAAATTTCTTGGTTGACAGTCCCGGAAACTATGAAAATGCTGCTTTTCAAGCCACAGGTACAGATGGCTTGCCAAACCAGATATTTCTTTGCGAACTTTGACAGTTTTATGTGCTTGAAAATATCTGCTACCTTTCCCCTTCCTTTTGCCGTATAAAACTCCTGTCCCGGTAGCTGCTTGTAGTCGGCTTTGACGTAGGTTTCGTCGTCCATTACCACGCAGTCCAAATTGACCAAATTTTTACCGTATCACCCTTTACCCACCACCATGAATCAAATATAATAGTTTCCTTTCAAATTTAATGGGGGTTTGATGACGGATATTCTCCCAAACAGAGCAGTACAACCAGTACACTTCCCGAAGATAAATTTAAAGATTTTAACTATGAAGACTATATCAGATTCTGGATTTATAAGAACCAGTTTTGTTTGAGTTTTAGAGGAATCATAAACATCTCTTGTAAGTTTGCAAGAAATTGATGAAATAACGCCTTGATTTGAAACCTAAAATCTGTAGATTTTCATCCCCATTATTTAAATAATTACGAGAAGTAAAATCTGGAAATTTTACATTCAGTTTCAAGCAATTTTCATGATCTAAAATCAGTCTATATGGAGGCCTTACCAAATAGACCGATTAAAACTTAATCATATACACTTTTTTGTGGGTCTAAAATGCTTTTTTGCGGTCTATATATTCAATTTGTGGCAAATCGGATAAAAACTACAATTTCTAGAAACCCTAGGAGTTAAATCGGGAAGTCGGTCCAATATTCGGACACCTCCATGTGGTCCTGGAATACATCTAGATATCCAATTTCATGCAAATTGGGTAAAAACTACGGATTCTAGAAGCCCAAAAAGTAAAATCGGGACATGGGTCTATATGGGAGCTAAAGGGTGAGACGGTCAAAATTTGGTCAAGGGAAAACGCGTGTAAATCGGTGAAATCGTTTATTTAAAAAATCAAATTAAATTTCTTTTTCAAGTTCAATTAGAATAAAATTCAGGAAAAATATTCAGTTAGGCTTTCGCTTTCCCAAATCCGAATTGCCGGGCCTCACGCTTGACACCTGCCATCAGATTTTGTACAGCCACCTTGTCCACCTTCTTCGCCGCAGAAAGCCAGTTTGCCTTGAACTGCTGCTTGTCCTTAGCAGTTTTTTTTTGTCTTATTTAGGTTCCGCTTGACAATAGCCCAGTATTTCTCAATTGGGCGGACCTCTGGCGTGTTGGGAGGGTTCTTGTCCTTAGGCCTGCACGTTGTTGGCGGCGTACCACTCCATGGCCTTTTCACCGTAATGGCAAGATGCCAAATCCGGCCAAAACAGTACGGAACAACCGTGTTTCTTCAGGAAAGGCAGCAGACGTTTATTCAAACACTCTTTCACGTAAATTTCTTGGTTGACAATCCCGGAAACTATGAAAATGCTGCTTTTCAAGCCACAGGTACAGATGGCTTGCCAAACCAGATATTTCTTTGCGAACTTTGACAGTTTTATGTGCTTGAAAATATCTGCTACCTTTCCCTTCCTTTTGCCGTATAAAACTCCTGTCCCGGAAGCTACTTGTAGTCGGTTTTGACGTAGGTTTCGTCGTCCATTACCACGCAGTCAAACTTCGTCAGCATCGGCGTGTACAGCCTCCGGGATCGCGCTTTGGCCGTCGTATTTTGTTTATCATCGCGATTTGGAGTTTTTTGGCTCGATGCACGGTTGTAGAAGATACACCCAGCTTATTTGCGGCATCTCGGAGAGAGAGGTTAGGGTTTCGCTTGAAACTACCGGCAACTCTCTTTGTCGTCTCAGCGGCTTCCGGTTTTCGATTTCCCCCCGATCCAGACTTCCTGGCTGTCGACAAACGTTCCCCAAACACTTTAATTACATTTGTAACGGTTGATTTGGCAACTTTTAGCGATTTTGCCAGCTTTGCGTGCGAGTAGCTCGGATTTTCGCCATGCGCGAGCAAAATTTTGATACGCTGCTCTTCTTGCTTGAACGGCATTTTGACACCTGAAGAGTGAATTCCAAAATCAAAATAGGAGCAACATTCAACACACACACACCTTCAAAATGAGGGGTGTTCAGGTTTTTCAATGCAAAATTGAAAGAAATACGTCAAGTTTATATTGAACAAATTTTGACCGTATCACCCTTTATATCAAAACATGGACCGACACTCACCATTTTCGGTACACCTTTTTATGGTCCTAGAATACCTCTAGATATCTAATTTCGGGCAAATTGAATAAATACTACAGATTCTAGGATCCCAAGAAGTAAAATCGACAGATCGGTCTATATGGGGTCTACATCAAAACATGGACCGACACTCACCATTTTCGGTACACTTTTTTATGGTCGTATAATACCTCTAGATATCCTATTTCAGGCAAATTGGATAAACACTACTGTTCCTTTCAGCCCAAGACCCCAAATCGGGCGATCGGTTTATATGGGAGCTATATCAAAACCTGACCCGATATAGCCCATCTTCGAACTTGGCTTGCGTGCAGACAAAAGACGATTCTGTGCCAAATTTAAGGACGATATCACCATTATTGAAGACTGTAGCGTGATTACAACAGACACACAGACGGATAGGCGGACATGCTTATATCGTCTTAGAAGTTATATATATATATATATATATATATATATATATATATATATATATATATATATATATATATATATATATATATATATATATATATATATATATATATATATATATATATATATATATATATATATATATATATATATATATATATATATATATATATATATATATATATATATATATATATATATATATATATATATATATATATATATATATATATATATATATATCGATATTTCGATGTGTTACAAACGGAATGACAAACTGATCCCCAGATTTGACCGCCGCAGCAAATTTTGTCCGATTCGGTTAAAATTTTGTACGTTATATTAGTAAAGGGTGGTTAAAATTTAAATGGCCGATGTTGATTTTGAATAAAACACAAACTATTTAGGAGATTATTGTAATTTTCTTTTATTATGATATATTGGTATTACTCTATTGTGTATGGAACAAAACATCGGCCAAATGGGCGCCGCGACCTCGGTGGCATACCTTCATCCGATGGTCCAAATTTTCGATGACGCTGAGGTATAATGGAGGTTCTATGTCGTTAATGTGCCGAATTATCTCTTCCTTTAACTCTTGAATTGTTGCTGGCTTAACGACGTACACCTTTTCTTTCAAATAACCCCAAATATCTTGATCTTGGCGGTCAATTGACATCGCCATTACGCGAGATAACACGGCCATTGAATTTGTTGCGCAAAAGAGCCATTGTTTCGTTAGCTGTGTGGCAAGTGGCACCGTCCTGCTGAAACCACATATTGTCCATCCATATCTTCCAATTCGGGCCATAAAGAGTTCGTTATCATCCCACGATATCGAACACCATTCACAGTGACTGCCTGACCGGCCTCATTTTGGAAAAAATACGGCCCGATGATGCCGCCAGCACATAAACCGCACCAAATAGTCACTCTTTGTGGGTGCATTGGTTTTTCGACAATCACTCTTGGATTCTCATTCGCCCAAATACGGCAATTCTGTTTATTGACGAATCCACTGAGGTGAAAATGTGCCCCATCACTGAAGATGATTTTCTTCGAAAATTGATCATCCACTGTTGCCATTTCTTGGAACCATTCTGCCCATTCACGACGTCCATGGTTCAAATTGAGTAAGTCTGAAATAGAGAAATGTCAAATAAAATGCGGAAAAAAACTTAGCGTTTAGGTGTGGTTCACATTCAACATCGGCCCTTACAATTTAACCACCCTTTATATGGTCTCTAACAACCATGTACAAATTGGTCCATATCGGTCCATAATTATATATAACCCCCATATTAACCGATCTCCAGATTTTACTTCTTCCTGGATAAGCAAATTTCTTTTTATACCCTCCACCATAGGAAGAGGGTATACTAACTTTGTCATTCCGTTTGTAACACATCGAAATATTGCTCTAAGACCCCATAAAGTATATATATTCTGGGTCGTGGTGAAGTTCTGAGTCGATCTAAGCCTGTCCGTCCGTCCGTCTGTTGAAATCACTCTAACTTCCGAACGAAACAATCAATCGACTTGAAACTTGGCACAAGTTGTTGTTATTGATGTAGGTCAGACGGTATTGCAAATGGGCCATATCGGTCCACTTTTACGTATAGCCCCCATATAAACGGACCCTCAGATTTGGCTTGCGGAGCCTCTAAGAGAAGCATATTTCATCCGATCCGGCTGAAATTTGGTATATGGTGTTGGTATATGGTCTCTCATAACCATGCAAAAATTGGTCCACATCGGTTCATAATTATATATAGCCCCCTATAAACCGATCCCCAGGTTTGGCTTGCGGAGGTTCAAAGAGAAACAAATTTCATCCGATCCGGCTGAAATTTGGTATATGGTGTTGGTATGTGGTCTCTAACAAGCATGCAAAAATTGGTCCACTTCGGTCCATAATTACATATAGACCCCATATAAACCGATCCCCAGATTTGGCTTACGGAGCCTCAAAGAGAAGCAGATTTCATCCGATCCGGTTGAAATTTGGTACATGGTGTTGGTATGTGGTCTCTAACAAGCATGCATCCGCATCGGTTCATAATTATATATAGCCCCCGTATAACCGATCATTAGATTTGGCTTGCGGAGCCTCAAAGAGAAGCAGATTTCATATAATTATATATATCCCCATATAAACCGATTTGGTTTTGGAGCCTCTTGAGGAGCAAATTTCATCCGATTAAGTTGAAATTTGGTACATTGTGCTTGTATATGGCCTTTAACAACCTTGCTTAATTAAGTCCATATCCGTCTATAGTTGTATATAGCGCTCAGATAAACCGAAGACGATGTTAGGTAGTTTTATGATACCTTGCCATCGGAAAGTATTTCCACAACCCAAGTAATTCGATTGTGGATGACAATCTTTTGTAGAAGTTTCTACGCAATCCATGGTGGAGGGTACATACATAAGATTCGGCCTGGCCGAACTTACGGCCGTATATACTTGTTATCCTTCTAAAATTTGGTACTAATAACACAAAAATTGTATCATAATTGTATATAGCGCCCACATGAACCGACCCCATATTTCACTTTTCCTTCCCTTTTACCGCGCAAAAATTCATACCGTTCAAGAACTGAATTATATAGGTTTTTAATCTGTTTTTTTTTTTAATATATACCCGGTTTGGACTAACTTCCAATTTAGGAGACGATGTTAAAAAGTTTTAAGATACCTTGTTATCGGCAAGTATTACTACATTCGGAGCCGACGACACATCACAATTTACAGCAGCCGATGTTACCAATGTCATCAACAGCGCGAAACCATCTAAGGCGCTGGGCCCCGACGGAATTTCAATGCTAATGCTGAAGCATCTGGGAATACTGGGAGTTGAGTACCTGACCAGACTCCTCAATTTGTCCTTGGAATCACTCATTATACCCGATGTCTGGAAGATGGGAAGAGTGATTCCACTACTGAAGCCAGGCAAAGATTCGAGTAAAGGTGAATCGTACAGACCGATATCCCTTCTCTCGCCAGTAGCCAAGACACTTGAGGCACTACTCCTCCCCAGCCTTGTGGAGAATTTTCCAGCTGCCCACCATCAACATGGATTCCGCAAGGTACACAGTACGACGACAGCCTTACATGCCATTTCGACACATACCACTAGGGGACTTAATCAGCCCAAGCCGTGTCATAGGACGGTCCTCGTGGCGCTTGACCTATCGAAAGCTTTCGATACGGTCAACCATGCCACATTATTCGAGGACATCGAGAACACGTCCCTACCGGCAGGAACGAAGCGTTGGGTTCTGAATTATATGTGTGGACGCCAGTCGTACGTGGAATTCAGGGACAAGAAGTCAAAACCCCGTAGAGTTAAACAGGGAGTTCCCCAGGACGGGGTGATATCTCCGGCACTGTTTAACCTCTACCTGTCCTCGATTCCACCCCCTCCTGACGGCGTCGAGATTGTGTCTTATGCGGACGATTGCACAATCATGGCATCCGGGCCCATTGTTGATGACATTTGCGATCGATTAAATGTCTACCTCGCTGATCTTATCAGTTATTTCACTGCAAGAAATTTGAGGATATCTTCCACCAAATCCTCAGCCACACTATTCACTACATGGACGGCGGAATTACGCAGGCAGTTGAATGTCAGGGTCGATGGCGAAACAATTCCGACAACAAATAACCCCAAGATTCTCGGGGTCACATTCGACAGCCTTTATAAGTGGTCCGCCCATGCCACTGCAATTTGTGATAAGCTCCGCGGTAGAAACAAGGTCCTCAATTCGCTTGCCGGCAGCACTTGGGGTGCGGACAAAGAAACCTTGTTAACTACATATAAGGCAATTGGCCGGTCAGTGGTAAACTATGCAGCGCCAGTGTGGACACCTCAAACGAGCGATACGCAGTGGAATAACATACAGACCTGTCAGAACGCTGCCCTTAGAACCGCAACAGGATGTCTCCGCAGTACACCCCTGGATCACCTTTATGCGGAGACCAAGATCATCCCAGTGCGTCGACACAACTACATGTTGTCAAAGCAGTACCTCTTGGGTTGCCATCGAAGTTGTCATCCGAATCACCATCTTGTGGATAGACAACCTCCACCCAGGAATGTAAGGGTTGATCTTCATCTTCTAGAGGCCGAGATCCAGCCTTACAAAAGAGAGCCTCTAGATCAGGCAGCATACCAGACAGGTCTGAACAGGATTCATGAGGATACTGTAGCTGAAGCGGTGAGAAGCTACAAGGTTAATCCTGTTCTCGGAGTCCGACCGCCGCCCATTGCACCGGAGGAGAGAGACCTCCCACGGCAGACAAGGGTAGTTTTGGCCCAACTAAGATCAGGCAAGTGCAGCCGCCTCAATTCATACTTATCAGTGATTGATAGCAGCGTAGCTGACGTGTGTCCCATATGTAATCAAGGGCCACATGACACTCGTCACCTTTTTGCTTGCCCAGCTAAGCCTACCCGTCTCACTACCAGATCACTCTGGACACACCCCATCCTTGTCGTAGAGTTCCTTGATCTGGCTACCAGCTGAACTACACAAGCATAGAACAAAATGGATGAAACTACATTAAAAACTGTTACAACAAAAACAACATTCCAAGTAATGCGATTGTGGATGACAGTCTTTCGTAGAAGTTTCTACGCAAGGTACATAAGATTCGGCCTGGCCGAGCTTTCGGCCGTATATTTTTGGTTTAATTCAAACTGCGAAGCGGCGGAGCTTGCTAGGCTAGGAACTACCTTATCTACATATTTTAGGGGAACTAGAAACTGTTGGTATGCCTCCGGCTACATGCAAGCTTATACAACGTAAAAAGGCTGTTACGATGGCGAACATCCGATGGGAGAACTGCAAGGTTTGCAACGGGACCAAACAAATATGACCACTTTTAAACCTAAGCCGAACACTAGATATGCCAGTGTTTTTAAATCGTCAGATATCACTCCTGATATCTGCAATAACGGGCTGCTGCCAGCCTAACTACATGATTGTCTGACTCGACAATATCCATGATTTTATCGACATATCCGACACGTTGAAGAAATTTCTATGAAAAAAAAAATAATTAAATACATTAATTTCATGTTTGAAGACTAAATATTTTTTCTGTCATCTTTCTCTTTCAATTTAAATTGAAAGCCCTCCAAACTGAATAAATAAATCCCTTCAACATTCGATAAAATGAGTGTTTTCATTCCCCAATGAATGATAATTCGCATATCAGTGGATATTTTCCCGCTGAAAATATTTCTTTAAATCACTATAAGTGTTCTGTAATCTTATATCCTTAATTATGGTCATAATTAAAAATCAACTTAAAGCCATATATAAATATGTGCCAATTAATCACCCAAGCTACCGGACGAATGGATGAACGGACACAAGTTACTTTCAGCGATATTGATGGTATGGCAAACAAGAAATATAAACTATCGTTTATGCTCCTTTACAAAAACAAAAACATTAAAGAAAGGAATGTTTTCTTGGATTACAAGCGCGCGAGCACTCCACACTGATTTTCCTTAATCAGATAAATGTGTCGAAAGTTCAAAGCGAGGAATAGTGATTAAACAACAACAACAACAACTGCAAATCATCCTCTGTTATTTGATTGGAATACGAAAGGATAAACAACGAAGGCAAAAGAGATGGAAGCGTGACTAAATTCTCAATAGTGGTGGAAAGGTGTCGATAATAAAGAAGATGGATGGACACAAAGTATGAGTAACCTTCACAGAGTAATATGGAAAATGTGGGAATAGTGGGGGATACAATATAAATAACAGGTTGGCTGATAAGTCCCCGGTCTGACACATAGATGGCGTCTCTAGTATTAAATGCATATTATTTTTATATAGTACCAACCTTCAAATGATTCGTGTCAAAATTTCGTGTTTTGATAAAATACTGTTTTCTGAAGGGAAAAAATACGGTGGAAGCAAAAACTTGGCTTGATAATTAGTTTCCGGACTCGGCCCCAGGGAAATCAACAATAATTGATTGGTATGCAAAATTCAAGCGTGGTGAAATCAGCACGGAGGACGGTGAACGCAGTGGACGCCCGAAAGAGGTGGTTACCGACGAAAACATCAAAAAAAAATCAACAAAATGATTTTGAATGACCGTAAAATGGAGTTGATCGAGATAGCAGAGGCCTTAAAGATATCAAAGGAACGTGTTGGTCATACAATTCATCAATATTTGGATATGCGGAAGCTCTGTGCAAAATGGGTGCCTCGCGAGCTCACATTTGACCAAAAACAACAACGTGTTGATGAGTCTGAGCGGTGTTTGCTGCTGTTAACTCGTAATACACACGAGTTTTTCCATCGATATGTGACAATGGATGAAACATGGCTCCATCACTACGCTCCTGAGTCCAATCGACAGTCGGCTGAGTGGACAGCGACCGGTGAACCGTCTCCGAAGCGTGGAAAGACTCAAAAATCCGCTGGGAAAGTAATGGCCTCTGTTTTTTGGGATGCGCATGGAATAATTTTTATCGATTATCTTGAGAAGGGAAAAACTATCAACAGTGACTATTATATGGCGTTATTGGAGCGTTTGGAGGTCGAAATCGCGGCAAAACGGCCCCACATGAAGAAGAAAAAAGTGTTGTTCCACCAAGACAACGCACCGTGCCACAATTGGACTTCGAATTGCTTCCCCACACACCGTATTCTCCAGATCTGGCCCCCACCGACTTTTTCTTGTTCTCAGACCGCAAAAGGATGCTCGCAGGGAAAAAATTTGGCTGCAATGAAGAGGTGATCGCCGAAACTGAGGCCTATTTTGAAGCAAAACTGAAGAAGTACTACCAAAATGGTATCAAAAAATTGGAAGGTCGTTATAATTGTTGTATCGCTCTTGAAGGGAACTATGTTGAATAGTAAAAACGAATTTTGACAAAAAAAAATGTGTTTTTCTTTGTTAGACCGGGGACTTATCAGCCAACCTGTTACGAGGGTTGCCTTTTATATTTCTGGACTAGAGAACAAAAACAAATATTAATCATCCAAAATCGCTCTATTGTTTTTCAAAATATTCCCCATTTAAATATATACACCTTTGCATGCGTTTGAACCGGGAATGATAAATGATGTTGACGAAAAAGTATTAAAATGTTTTACAAATGTAATTTTCGAAGCCAAAAGGTGCTACGAGGGCAGTTCGGAAACTTCTTAGTCTAGCACAAAAAGCGCGATGTAAACAGAAAAAAGTTAAGTATGTTGGAAACTTCCATCTCTGTTATGAACACATGTTAAATTTTGTTTCGATCTGCCAACTCCTTCATATAGAAACAGGTGTTCAAAAAAGACGCATCCGAAATTTTTTTACAATGGAAAAATTAGAAATACGTGCTGTCATTAAATATTTACATAAAAAAGGTTTATCGGGACAAGAAATTCATAATGATATGGTGAATGTGTTAGGTGAAGGTGCTCCTTCATATGCAACAGAAAAAAATTGGGTTGCTGAATTTAAACGTGGTCGTACAAGCATTGAAGATGAACCACACAGTGGATGTCCAAAAACCAGGGCTGTGGAGCCGGAGTCGGAGTCTGAAGATTTTGCTGGTCGGAGTCGGAGCCGGAGTCATAAAAATTTTGCTCGACTCCGACTCCGGCGAAACAAAATTTGAAAAACACTTAACAGTCGATCAAAAACGCATAAGAATGAACATTGATCAAGCTTGTTTGGATCGTTTTAAGCGAAATAAAATGGATTTTAAGCGTCGTTTCATAACTTTTGATGAGACATGGATCCACCACTATACTCCAGAGACAAAAGAACAATCCAAACAATGGACTGAAGCTGGAGGAAGTGCCCCAAAGAAGGCAAAAACAATTCAATCGGCTGGTAAGGTTATGGCAACGGTTTTTTGGGACTTCAAAGGTATTTTATTGATTGACTATCTGCAAAAGGGTAAAACAATAAATTCAGAGTACTATTGCAACCTTTTGGATCATGTACAAATTGGAGAAAAACGTCCTGGATTACAACACAAAAAAATAATTTTTCATCAAGACAACGCACCAGCGCACAAGAGTGTTTTAACAATGTCTAAAATCAACGAATTAAAGTACGGGTTACTTGACCACCCACCTTATTCTCCTGATTTAGCTCCCAGTGACTTGTACTTGTTCCCAAATCTACAAATATTCTTTGCTGGCAATCGTTTTACCTCAAATGAAGATGCAATTACAGTTGTAAACCACTGTTTTGAAGACCTTGAGGAAAACTATTTTAATCAAGGGATAGAATTGCTGTAAAATCGTTGGACTAAGTGTATTGAAGTTTCAGGAGATTATATTGAAAAATAACAAGTATATACGGCCGTAAGTTCGGCCAGGCCGAATTTTATGTCGGATGAAATTTTCTCCTCCAAGAGGCTTCAAAACCAAATGTCGGGATCGGTTTATACGGGGGCTATATGTGATTATGGACTGATATGGACCACTTTTGGCATGGCTGTTAAATATCATATACTACACCACGTACCTAATTTCAACCAGATCGGATGAATTTTGTTTCTCCAAAAGGCACCGGATCGGTTTATAAGGGGGCTATATATATTTATGGACTGATATGAACAAATTCCTGCATGGTTATTGGATACCATATACTAACACCATGTATCAAATTTCAGCCGTATCGGATGAATTTTGCTTCTCCAAAAGGCACCGGAAGTCAAATCTGGGGATCGGTTTATAAGGGGGCTATATATATTTATGGACTGATATGAACCAATTCCTGCATGGTTGTTGGATACCATATATAGACATCACGTACCAAATTTCAACCGAATCGGATGAATTTTGCTCTTCCAAGGGGCTCCGGAGTTCAAATCTGGGGATCGGTTTATATGGGGGCTATATATAATTATGGACCGATGTGGACCAATTTTTGTACAGATGTTAGAGACCACATACTTACACCATGTATCAAATTTCAACTGAATCAAATGAATTTTGGTCTTCCAAGAGGCTCCGGAGGTCAAATCTGGCGATCGGTTTATATGGGGGCTATATATAATTATGGACCGATCTGAACCATTTTGTGCATGGTCATTAGATACCATATACTAACACCATGTATCAAATTTCAGCCGGATCGAATGAATTTTGCTTCTCCAAAAGGCACCGGAAGTCAAATCTGGGGATCGGTTTATAAGGGGGCTATATATATTTATGGACTGATATGAACCAATTCCTGCATGGTTGTTGGATACCATATATTGACACCACGTACCAAATTTCAACCGAATCGGATGAATTTTGCTCTTCCAAAGGGCTCCGGAGTTCAAATCTGGGGATCGGTTTATATGGGGGCTATATATAATTATAGACCGATGTGGACCAATTTTTGCATAGATGTTAGAGACCATATACTTACACCAAATTTCAACTGAATCAAATGAATTTTGGTTTTCCAAGAGGCTCCGGAGGTCAAATCTGGCGATCGGTTCATATGGGGGCTATATATAATTATGGACCGATGTGAACCATTTTATGCATGGTCATTAGATACCATATACTAACACCATGTACCAAATTTCAGCCGGATCGGATGAAATTTGCTTCTCTTAGAGTTCCCGCAAGCCAAATCGGGTTATCGGTTTATATGGGGGCTATATATAATTATAGACCGATGTGGACCAATTTTTGCATAGATGTTAGAGACCATATACTTACACCATGTATCAAATTTCATCCGTACCGGGTGAAATTTGCTTCTATTAGAGGCTCCGAAAGCCAAATCGGGGGATCGGTTTATATGGGGGCTATATATAATTATGGACCGATGTGGACCAATTTTTGCATGGTTGTTAGAGATCATATGGTGACACCTTATACCAAGTTTCAGCCGGATCGGATGAAATTTGCTTCTCTTAGAGAGTCTGCAAGCCAAATTTGGGGGTCCGTTTATATGGGGGCTATACGTAAAAGTGGACCACGACCCAGAATATATTTCATATGTATGGGGTCTTAGAGCAATATTGCGATGTGTTACAAACGGAATGAAAAAGTTAATATACCCCCATCCTATGGTGGAGGCTATAAAAATATTTTTGAAAAAACTAACTATTCACCTTCATTGATAGGCTAAGAAGTTTCCGAACCGCCCTCGTAATGCAGTACAAGTAGTTTAGGTTATAATACAGTCAGCCCCACTCAACTTTCCCTACTTGTTTTTAGCTAAAATTCACAGTTTCTCACTTCTTGCGAGTTTAGTGATTGAAAACCTCCCCCACACGATTCCATCACTAACACAACTAACTTTTCCAACTATGGATGGAAACTAAAAAGGAATAATGATACAAAATTAATTTCCCCAGTGCATTATATATTTTCCGGGAAAAAAAGTGGTAGCGGTGATGATGGTACAATTCCAAAGCCGTACATCTCTATCCGCATGCAATGCATAAGCCAAGAATTTTTCCGAATAAATTTTCCACAAAATAAATGAATGCGAAAAATAGCGGAAAAATATGAACGATCGAACGAAACCATAAACTTAATAAACTATGCATTGAGTATGAGAATGGTTGAGCAAGAATGAAACAGTAAACCGCACAGAATGAAGCAAACATAATTCCACTCTGGCATGGGAAAAATATCAATTTTCATTCATATGTAGTCATTAAACGACCAAATGTAGTAGTAGAAGAGTGTAGAAGAAAATCGCTGCAAGTTATTATATAAAAACATTTTTTTTGTGTGTCATAATTAAGAAACATATTTATTTTTTTTATTTGCGTACCTCCCCCATTGTCTCATATATGAGTGCAGTTATTATTACTCGTATTAATATGATGGTGGAAGAGAGCAAAATTTTTATTTTTATTATACTTATATGAAATTTTTACTTATATTTTAATTTTTGAGAAACTACCTGACATTTATATTCAAATGAATGTGAAAAACACTAATTAACATGACATTACCAAGAAAGATTAAAAAAAATAAGTTATTAAGGAAAATCGGCAATGTATAGTTCCAAATATATATGAGTCTGAATTGGAGGAGCACAATTGTATACATCCAGTTATAAATATGTAATTACATAGGTCCCAGTTTGAAAATATCAAAACAAATTTGTAAAAAAGACCTTAACTATAAGAGGTTTTATAAATTGCTTGATTTTGTACAACCTTTATAGTTTATTATTTTGGATTTTCTTAGATTAGTTCTAGAACGGAATTTTCAGGTCTCTATATATAGAACGTGGTGATTTCCAACTTCTGGGATAAATTTTATTAAAATTTGACAACAATAATACAATTAAAAAGGACGGAAGGCTGACAGATTGATGGGTAGACGGACGGATGGATGAATACTCAAATGAATTAATACACATAAAGATAGTCGGACGAATGGATCAACAAACGGCTGAATGGAAAACTGGTAGAGAGATTGTTGGACCGATAGACGGACCGTATACAGTTCGACGGACGGATATATGTACAATGAAACGAGAAGGCCACTTGACGCCTGAACAGATAGACAGACGGACGGATGGATGGATACTCAAATGAATTAATACACAGAAAGATAGTCGGACGAATGTATCAGCAAACGGCTGAATGGAAAACTGGTAGAGAGATTGTTGGACCGATAGACGGACCGTATACAGTTCGACGGACGGATATATGTACATTGAAACGAGCAGGCCACTTGACGCCTGAACAGATAGACAGACAGATGGTTCGATGCCAGACAGACTGAAGGATGGTTAAACAGACGTATGGATATGCAGATGAACAGAGGAATGGACAGGAAAACGATAGGCAGACAAACGATCTGATGATGAGAAAGATGGAAGTATACAAAGACGCACGTAGGAATAGATAGACACAAAGACGAACGGGTGGACTGACAGATACACGAATGAATGGACAGGCCAAAAATCGAATGAAAAAATAGACAAAAAGATGATTGGGTAGACAGACGGACGGATGGACATGCATGCGAACAGAAATGGTAAAGAGACAGGCAAAATGGATAGACGGATGGACATATACACGGACAAATGTACAGTAAACGAACGAATGGAAAGACAGATGGCCGTTTGAGCAGGCAGATAGATGGATAGTTAGACGGACGGATGGATGGATACACAGATGAGAAAGATAGACGGGCTAAGGATCCCTCAACGGCTGGATGGAAAACAGACAGATTGTTATACAGATAGACAGACCGTTTACAGTTCGACGGACGGATATTCATAGAAACGAGCAGGCCGATCGACTGCTGAACAGATAAAGAGACAGATGGTTGGATGCTAGGTAGACAGAAGGATGGTTAAACAGACGCAGGGATACGCAGATGAACAGATGGAATGACAGAAAAAGCATAGACATGCAAACAGTCAGATGATGAGAAAGACGGAAGTTTACAAAGATGTGCGGACTAATAGATGGACAGTCAGACGGAAGTATACAAAGACGTACGGACGATGGACAAACAGACGAACGGATAGACTGATAGATACACGAACTAATGGGCAGGCCATCGTTTGGATGAAAAAATAGACAAAACGATGTTTGGGTAGACAGACGGATGGATGGTCATGCAAGCGAACAGATAAAGAGACTGGCAAACGAATCGACAGACAGATAGACACAAACCGGAACGAATGACTTGACACACGGACAGCCGGTTAAACAGATAGACAGGCAGATGCACGGATGAAGACGCCGAAGAAAAGATGAGCAGAAAACAAGTATATACGGATGTAAGTTCGGCCAGGTCGAATCTTATGCACCCTCCACCATGGATTGCGTAGAAACTTCTACTAAAGACGGTCATCCACAATCACTTGGGTTGCGACCGATGGCAAGGCATCTTAAAACTTCTGAACATCATCTTCTAAATTGTAAATTAGTCCATACGTGGTATATATTAGACAAAAAATGTATGTGTAGGTAAGTCTACAAATAATTACGAATCGATATTGACTTTTGCACTGTTCTTAGTGAGTCAGCATTGAAATATGGGGGTCGCTTATATGGGGGCTATCTACAATTATGAACTTGATATGGACCAATTTTTGTGTGATTGAAGATCGATTTATCTGAGGGCTATATATAACTATAGACCGATATGGACCTAGTTAGGCATGGTTGTTAACGGCCATATACTAGCACAATGTACCAAATTTCAACTGACTCGGATGAAATTTGCTCCTCAAAGAGGCTCCAAAACCAAATCTCGGGATAGACTGATGCCACTTTTGGCTTGGTTGTTAAATATCATGTACTACCACCACGTACCAAATTTCAACCAGATCGGATGAATTTTGCTTCTCCAAAAGGCACCGGAGGTCAAATCTGGGGATCGGTTTATATGGGTGCTATATATAATTATGGACTGATATGAACCAATTCCTGCATGGTTGTTGGATACCATATGCTAACACGACGTACTAGGTTTCAAACGGATCGGATGAAATTTGCTTCTCTTAGAGGCTCCGCAAGCCAAATCTTGGGATCGGTTTATATGGGCTACATTATAATTATGAACCGATGTGGACTCCTTTTTGCATGGTTGTTAGATACTATATACTAACAACATGTTCCAAATTTCAGCCGGATCGGATAAAATGTGCTTCTCTTTGAGGCTCCGAAAGCCAAATATGGTGATCGGTTTATATTGGGCTATATGTATAATTATAGACCGATGAAGACCAATTTTTGCATGGTTGTTAGAGATCATATCAACACCAATTTCAGCCAGATCGGATGAAATATGCTTCTCCTAGAGGCTCCGCAAGCCAAATCTGGGGACCGTTTATATGGGGGCTATACGTAAAAGTGAACCGATATGGTCCATTTGCAATACCATCCGACCTACATCAATAACAACTTCTTGTGCCAAGTTTCAAGTCGATAGCTTGTTTCGTTTGGAAGTTAGCGTAATTTCAACAGACGGACGGACATGCTTAGATGGACTCAGAATTTCACCACGACCCAGAATATATATATACCTTATGGGGTCTTAGAGCACTATTTCGATGTGTTACAAACGGAATGACATCCTATGATGGAGGGTATAAAAAAATAGACATACAAGCAGTTGGATACTGACAAAGATGGAAGGATACAAAGACGTAAGGGCGAATGAATGGACAGGCAGACGAACGGATAGACAGACAGACACACGAGCGAATGGTCAGACCAACGGTCAGATGAAAATTCAGACAACATGATGGTTGGATATACAGACGGACAATCGGAATCGAATGGAAATTCAGACAGAATGATGGTTGAACAGACAGGTGAACAACGGATATACGGGCAGGCAGACGGATGAAAAACGGACCGGATACAACCGAATCTTAAGGTGATCATGATCATTGAACTCCAGAGGAAATAACTTTTAAACCACTAAATCGACCGTGTGTGGGAGAACGAGATGAGACAAATGCGGCCGATAAGACAAAATGTGTAAGGCATGCAAACGGCAACACTAGGCTAGGTCAAAAAGAGAGGTTGGACTTACAAATGCAAGGCCAGGAACGAGAAAAGAAAACAAGAAAACAAAAGAAAAAAAAAAAAGAAAATAGAACTATGTGGAACAGTGCAACAAGATATAAGTTATGTTACTTCCCTACGGAAATGGATCAACCCTGGGCCGTTACAGTACTAATACGAATACATATACGTACGAATGAATAGATAGACGTACCTCGGGCAGAATGATGGTTCTGCAGAAGGATACAAGAACAGAAAAGCGAAAGGATATACAGACAGGTAACGGATCAATTGTCAGATGAACATAAAAGACATACGGATGACACCCATAAAGGGTGGTAAATTAGATTATCTCCTGAATCCTGCCAACACCAAATACACGGACGGTCACCAAGAGCTAGATCGACTCAGAAGTTGATTCTGAGACGATCGGTACATATTTTATGTGGTTTAAAATCAAAATTTCTGGTATACATATTTTTTTGCAGATCAAAGTTATTATACCCTGATCACTATGTGGTTTAGTGTATAGAACAGAGTTGTGGTTTAGTGTATAGAAGAGGAAATTATTCATTTTTAAATTTGGTCCGATGGTCGGACCAAATGGAATTTGGTTAATTTTGGTCCATTTTCCGTATTTTTTTTTTTTTGAATTTTCCATTGAAATAAAATGTTGACAAAATTTTCTATAGAAATAAAATTTTGACAAAATTTTCTATAGAAATGAACTTATGATAAAATTTTCTAATGAACTAAAATTTAAATAAAATTTTCTACAAAAATAAAATTTTCAAAATTTTCTATAGAAACAAAATTTTGACAAAATTTTCTATAGAAAAAAATTTTGACAAAATTTTCTATAGAAACAAAATCTTGACAAAATTTTCTATGGAAACAAAAATTTGACAAAATTTTCTATAGAAATACAATTTTACAAAATGTTCTATATAGAAATTAAATTTTGACAAAATTTTCTATATAAATAAAATTTTGACAAAATTTTCTATAGAAATAAAATGTTGACAAAATTTTTTAGTGAACTAAAATTTAAATAAAATTTTCTACAGAAATAAAATTTTGACAAAATTTTCACAGAAATAACATTTTTTTCAAAATTTTCTATAGAAATAAAATATTGACCATATATTCTATAGAAATAACATTTTGACAAAATTTTCTATAGAAATAAAATTTTGACAAAATTTTCTATAGAAATAAAATTTTCTATAGAAATAAAATTTTGACAAAATTTTCTATAGAAATAAAGTTTTGACAAAATTTTTTATAGAAATAAAATTTTGACAACATTTTCTATAGAAATAAAATGTTGACAAAATTCCCTATAGAAATAAAATTTTTACAAAATTTTCTATAGAAATAAAATGTTGACAAAATTTTCTATAGAAATGAACTTATGACAAAATTTTTTAATGAACTAAAATCTAAATAAAACTTTCTACAGGAATAAAATTTTGACAAAATTTTCACAGAAATACAATTTTTTCAAAATTTTCTATAGAAATAAAATGTTGACAAAATTTTCTATAGAAATAAAATGTCGACAAAATTTTCTGTAGAAATAAAATTTTGACAAAATTTTCTATAGAATTGAATTTATGACAAAATTTTCTAATGACCTAAAGTTTAACTAAAAATTTCTACAGGAATAAAATTTTGTCAAAATTTTCACAGAAATAAAATTTTGACAAAATTTTCTATAGAAATAAAATTTTTCTATAGAAATAAAATTTTGACCAAATTTTCTATAGAAATAACATTTTGACAAAAATTTCTATAGACATAAAATTTTGACAAAATTTTCTATAGAAATAAAATTATGACAAAATTTTTTATAGAAATAAAATTTTGACAAAATTTTCTAAAAAAATAAAGTTTTGACAACATTTTCTATAGAAATAAAATGTTGACAAAATTTTCTATAGAAATAAAATTTTGACCAAATTTCGGTCGAAGCAGGAATCGAACCCACGACCTTGTGTATGCAAGGCGGGCATGCTAACCATTGCACTACGGTGGCTCCCAAATTGTGCCTTAAGAAGAACTTCCATATTTTTATACCTACCACCATAGGATGGGGCTATATTATCTTTGCCATTCCGTTTGTAGCACATCGAAATATTGCTCTGCGACCCCATAAAGTATATATGTTCTGTGTCTTTGTGAGATTCTTCGTCGATCTAAGCATGTCCGTCCGTCCGTCCGTCCGTCTGTTGAAATCACGCTAACTTCCGAACGAAACAAGCCATCGACTGGAAACTTGGCACAAGTAGTTGTTATTGATGTAGGTCAGATGGTATTGCAAATGGACCATATCGGTCCACTTTTACGTATAGCCCCCATATAAAGGGATCCTCAGATTTGGCTTGCAGAGCCTCTAACAGAAGCACATTTCATCCGATCCGGCTGAAATTTGGTACATGGTGTTGGTATATAGTCTCTACCAACCATGGTCTGTAATCGGTCCATAGTTATACATTGCCCCCATATAAACCGATCCCCTCAAAGAGAAGCAAATTTCATCCGATCCGCCTGAAATTTGGTGGATAATGTTGGTATATGGTCTCTAACAACCATGCAAAAATTTGTCCACATCGGTTCATAATTATATATATCCCCTATATAAACCGATACCCAGATTTGGCTTGCGGAGTCTGTACGAGAAGCAAATTTAATCCAATCCGGTTGTAAGTTGGAACATGGTGTTAGTATATGATCTTTAACAACCGTGCCAGAATTGGTCCATATCGGTCCACAATTTTATATAGCCCCCATATAAACCGTTCTCCAGATTTGACCTCCGGAGCCTCTTGGAGTAGCAAAATTCATCCGATCCGGTTCAAATTTGGAACGTGGTGTTAGTATATGGCCGCTAACAACCATACCAAAATTGGTCCATATCGGTCTATAGTTATATATAGCCGATCCCCAATCACACAAAAATTGGTCCATATCGGTTCATAATCATGGTTGCCACTCGAGCCAAAAATAATCTACCAAAATTTTATTTCTATAGAAAATTTTGTTAAAATTTTATTTCTATACAAAATTTTGTTAAAATTTTATTTCTATAGGAAATTTTGTTAAAATTTTAGAAAATTTTCTCATTTTTTTATAGAAAATTTTGTTAAAATTTTATTTCTATAGAAAATTTTGTCAAGTTTTCATTTCTATAGAAAATTTTGTGAAAATTTTATTTCTATAGAAATTTTTGTTAAAATTTTATTTCTATAGAAATTTTTGTTAAAATTTTATTTCTATAGAAAATTTTGTCAAAATTTTATTCCTATAGAAAATTTTGTCAAAATTTTATTTCTATAGAAATTTTTGTTAAAATTTTATTTCTATAGCAAATTTTGTCAAAATTTTATGTGTATAGAAAATTTCGTCAAATAGAACAGGAAATTCTTCATTTTTAAACTTGGTCCGATGGTCGGACCAAATGGAATTTGGTTAATTTTGGTCCATTTTCGGTATTTGTTTTAAATTTTCCATTGAAATAAAATGTTGACAAAATTTTCTGTAGAAATAAAATTTTGACAAAATTTTCTATAGAAATGAACTTATGGTACAATTTTCTAATGAACTAAAATTTAAATAAAATTTTCTACAAAAATAAAATTTTCAAAATTTTCTATAGAAACAAAATTTTGACAAAATTTTCTATAGAAACAAAATTTTCTATAGAAATAAAATTTTACAAAATTTTCTATAGAAATTAAATTTTGACAAAATTTGCTATAGAAATTAAATTTTGACAAAATTTTCTATATGAATAAAATTTTGACAAAATTTTCTATAGAAATAAAATTTTGACAACATTTTTTAGTGAACTAAAATTTAAATAAAATTGTCTACAGAAATAAAATTTTGACAAAATGTTCAAAGAAATAACATTTTTTAAAAATTTTCTATAGAAATAAATTTTTACCATATATTCTATAGAAAGAAAATTCTGACAAAATTTTCTATGGAAATAAAATTTTGACAAAATTTTTTATAGAAATATCATTTTGACAAAATTTTCTATAGAAATAAAATTTTAACAAAATTTTCTATAGAAATAAAATTTTTACAAAATTTTCTATAGAAATGAATTTATGACAAAATTTTTTAATGAACTAAAATCTAAATAAAACTTTCTACAGGAATAAAATTTTGACAAAATTTTCACAGAAATACAATTTTTTCAAAATTTTCTATAGAAATAAAAATTTGACAAAATTTTCTATAGAAATAAAATGTCGACAAAATTTTCTGTAGAAATAAAATTTTGACAAAATTTTCTATAGAAATGAATTTTGTTAAAATTTTATTTCTATAGAAAATTTTGTTAAAATTTTATTTCTATAGAAAATTTTGTTAAAATTTTATTTCTATAGAAAATTTTGTCAAGTTTTCATTTCTATAGAAAATTTTGTCAAGTTTTCATTTCTATAGAAAATTTTGTGAAAATTTTATTTCTATAGAAATTTTTGTTAAAATTTTATTTCTATAGAAAATTTTGTCAAAATTTTATGTGTATAGAAAATTTCGTCAAACTGAATTATATACGTATTTGATCGATCTTTTTTGATTTAATATATACCACGTATGGACTTACATACAATTGAGAAGACGGTGTTAGGAGGTTTTAAGATACCTTGCCATCGGTAAGCGTTCCCGCAACTTAAGTAATTCGATTGTGGATGGCAGTGTTTAGAAGAAGTTTCAACGCCATCCATGGTGGAGGGTATATAAGCTGCGACCTGGCCGAACTTACGGCCGTATATACACTGAAAAAAATATTGACTCAATATGGAAGATTATGCAACTGAAATTTTAGGACTCGAAATTTACGCAATGCTAAGGACAAAATTCTTTAAAATAATGACATTTTAATTAAAAGAAAGTTCATAATCCTTGCTTCAAAAATTTTTTTCATTAAATTTAGGACACAAATCTTGAAATTTTGCGTCCCTCTGTTGAAGTTGTAGATCATTGAAGTAAGGCAAATGTTCCTTAAAATAAAGAAAAACATTTTTAATTTAAAGAAATCGTCTTTAACTCAACTGACATATTGAATTTTCAAATTTAAGATAAAAATGCTTCAAATATAGGCTAAGACTTATTTTAAGGATTTGCATCTTTGGTTTAAAGTTTTTTTTAGCATTAAGAAAACAGTTTTTACTTTGAAGTACTTGGCATAATTTGAATTTTGAAACTGGAATTTGTTTGCCCATGAATACCTTTATTAATATATCGCAAACAGAGAATAAAAATTCGATAAAAGATATATGTATCCAATTTTAATTTTATCGATCCTAGATTTAAAGCCAGGGAGGTCCCTAAAAAATGTCTTTATTTTAAAGAAGCCGCATCTTTGGCTCGGAATCAATACCACAATCCTTAAAGAAAGGTCAAAATCTTTGGATCCAAGTAAACTTTTTTTTGAGTGTACTTGTATTTTGTAAGAGTAACTAATTTTCATTACGGGCCAAGAAATCTCTCGTCATGCTCATAAAAAAAAAATAAATAAAAAACCAACGTTAGGGATTTAAGAAGATTTTGGAAGAAAACTTTCCATTCAGATATTTAATTTTGGAAGATACTATTTGCAGAACAAAGAATGTAGAATTAGTTATTCATGACGAATGACTGAAATATATAATTGTGATTTATTGTTAAACTATTCAACCACTTTTTCAGATCTTAACAAATACATTTTACGAAAAGGTCATAGTTTTGACAGTCCTATAACTTATATGGTTATACGGCCAATTTTTTTACTCTTCATTAAATTCACGTACTACAGATTATCTCTTTTAATTCAAAATCTTGACAGTATTCTTATAATCTCCCCTCACCCTCAACGGAAGCAATTTCTTGCATATTTGTTCAGAAAAGAAAATAAAACTTTTAACATTAATAATAATTAATTTAATAATAATTAGATTTTTCGTTTTTGTGTTTAAAGCTACACTCACACCAGACTAAGAGCCTTCATCATTTTAATAACTGCTGTGGTTGCTCTCTAAGTTATAACCTTCCTATATGTGTGGTTAAAGGGCCAGCTCAGCCCTTCGCCAGAAAAAAAAGGAAATAAACAAAAGTCTAAATGGGGAACAATGAAAGCAAACGAAATGAGATCATATGTATTTGTTTATTTGTGTATGTCAGTGTGTATGCGTGTGTGTGAGTTTGTCTTTAAAGGAGTTTAGGAATATGGCCAACAAAAATATACACAAATTCTAAGATTTTTGTTCGCAGAAAACTCAAACAACTGTTTGAGCATTAAGAAGAGATGTGCACAAGATTTCCAACATCGTACTCAAAAGAACAAATAATTTGCAAATAAGTTTTGTATGGGGCCTTTTTCTAAGGCCTCGTAATTGAGAATATAAACAAGTGAGAAGTCGCTTGAAAAGGGCTATTTAGTCATTTTTGTGAAATGTTACTAAATTTAATTGAAAACAAATATATGCTGTCGAAAGTTCGGCCTGGTTGAATTTTTGGTACTGGCAGAACTTCATTACTTTTAATGTACATCCGATAATGCTGTTCTTGATAAGGACTTTATTTTTAACATCACAAAAAGTTCTTTTGAGGTTTACCAATAAATTCAAAATTTCTGAAATTTACCGGGTATAAAATTACCAAAAATAATTAAAAAGTGTACATAGAGAAAAACGTAGAAAAAAAAAAGAAAATTGTATCTTGTGAAGTTTTTTTTCCCTAAATTGTTTTAATGAAATCCGAAATACTAAAATAGCATCACATCTGAAAAACTAATGCGAAATCATTGCAATGTATGCTTAAAAAGATGACTTCCGCCCCATGGCAAGCTCATGTAAAATTCATTGCTTCGGAACCAAATTTTGCACCACTTTCGGATCCAAACAGGAAAATTTTCGTTGCTCTATTGGCTACGCTTGTTTTGGTGGGCTCTTAAGAAAGTTTATCGCCCGCTTCTTCTATTTTATGGTCAGTTTAATCGATCCACTAAAATTGTCCGAAATCCATTTTTTTGTCACAGAATTGTGTACAGCGACAAAGTTAATTTTTGGCTCAATTGTCGATTTTGGAGTAAAGATCAGCCAACCAGAAAAAAATCACCGTTTGGTGAGGTATGTGGGCAGCTGATATCCGAACATCTTCAAAGATGATGCGAATCGTAACGTAGCTGTGAATGGTAAGCGATACTATGAGATGATATCCAATTTTTTTTTGTCCAAAATGCAAGAGTTTGATTTGCACGACGTGTGGTTTTAAAAAGACGATGTCACATGCCACATAACAGGTTGACTTATAAGTCCCCGGTCTGACACATAGATGGCGTCGCTAGTATTAAATGCATATTATTTTTATATAGTACCCACCTTCAAATGATTCGTGTCAAAATTTGACGTCTGTAAGTCAATTAGTTTGCGAGATAGAGCGTCTTTTGTGAAGCAACTTTTGTTATTGTGAAAAAAATGGAAAAAGAAGGAATTTCGTGTTTTGATAAAATACTGTTTTCTGAAGGGAAAAAATACTGTGGAAGCAAAAACTTGGCTTGATAATGAGTTTCCGGACTCTGCCCCAGGGAAATCAACAATAATTGATTGGTATGCAAAATTCAAGCGTGGTGAAATGAGCACGGAGGACGGTGAACGCAGTGGACGCCCGAAAGAGTTGGTTACCGACGAAAACATCAAAAAAATCCACAAAATGATTTTGAATGACCGTAAAATGAAGTTGATCGAGATAGCAGATACCTTAAAGATATCAAAGGAACTTGTTGGTCATATCATTCATCAATATTTGGATATGCGGAAGCTCTGTTCAAAATGGGTGCCGCGCGAGCTCACACTTGACCAAAAACAACAACGTGTCGATGATTCTGAGCGGTGTTTGCAGGTGTTAATTCGTAATACACCCGAGTTTTTCCGTCCATATGTGACAATGGATGAAACATGGCTCCATCACTACACTCCTGAGTCCAATCGACAGTTGGCAGAGTGGACAACGACCGGTGAACCGTCTCCGAAGTCCGCTGGCAAAGTAATGGCATCTGTTTTTTGGGATGCGCATGGAATAATATTTATCGATTATCTTGAGAAGGGAAAAACCATCAACAGTGACTATTATATGGCGTTATTGGAGCGTTTGAAGGTCGAAATCGCGGCAAAACGGCACCATATGAAGAAGAATAAGACAACGCAGTGCCACAAGTCATTGAGAACGATGACAAAAAATTATGAATTGGGTTTCGAATTGCTTCCCCCACCCACCGTATTCTCCAGATCTGGCCCCCAGCGACTTTTTTTTGTCCTCAGACTGAGACCTATTTTGAGGCAAAACCGAAGGAGTACTACCAAAATGGTATCAAAAAATTGGAAGGTCGTTATAATCGTTGTATCGCTCTTGAAGGGAACTATGTTGAATAATAAAAACGAATTTTGACAAAAAAATGTGTTTTTCTTTGTTAGACCGGGGACTTATCAACCAACCTGTTAGTATGCGTAACAACAAACTTATTGAATGAGAGATCCGGCTGAAATTTGGTACACAAAAATTGGCCTATATCGGCCCATAATTATATATATCCCCCATATAAACCGATTCGCAGTTTTGACCTCCGCAGCGTTTTCGGGCAGCAAATTTCATCCGATCCGGTTGAAATTTGGTACGTTGTGTGTGTGTGTGTATATGGCCTCTAACAACCATGCAAAAATTGTTCCATATCGGTTTATAATTGGACTGGACTAAGCAGGTGGACCATTCAAGATACAGTCGCGGTCAATAAATATTTGCATGAAATAATCATTGAACATTAAATTATATGGACCGTACTATCGATTTAAATAAAGATTAATGTATTTTTCTGAATTTTATTTTTCCCCTATATATTTTAAAAATCACCCTTTACATTTGCTATAATTGGTATAAGATATCACTAATGCAGAAATATTTGTTTATTTATTTTCAGGTAATTTATATAGATCTTGAGCATTTCAAGAACGTAAGTTAGAAAAAAAATTGATTAGATTAAAAAATTATTTATCTTAAGTGTGGTTTGTCAAGGAAAGGTAATTCTTAAATTCCAGTATATTTATAAGACCAAAAGCAAAATCGGGAGATCGGGCTAAACTAAAACATTGACCGATACTCACCATTTTCGGCGCACCTTTTTATGGTCCAATAATACCTCTAGATTTCCAATTTCAGGCTAATTCGATAAAAGCTACGGTTTCTATAAGTCCAAGAAATAAAATCTAGAGATCGGTCTATATGGGGGCTATATCGAAAAATGTACCTATACTCACCATTTCCGGCACACCTTTTTATGGCACTAAAATACCTCTAGATTTTCAATTTAATGCGAATTGGAAAAAACTACGATATTTATAAGCCCAGGTTAGGTTAGGTTAGATTAGGTGGCAGCCCGATGTATCAGGCTCACTTAGACTATTCAGTCCATTGTGATACCACAGTGGTGAACTACTCTCTTATCACTGAGTGCTGCCCGATTCCATGTTAAGCTCAATGACAAGGGACCTCCTTTTTATAGCCGAGTCCGAACGGCGTTCCACATTCCAGTGAAACCACTTAGAGAAGCTTTGAAACCCTCAGAAACGTCACCAGCATTACTGAGGTGGGATAATCCACCGCTGAAAAACTTTTTGGTGTTCGGTTGTAGCAGGAATCGAACCCACGACCTTGTGTATATGCATGGCGGGAATTCTAACCATTGCACTACGGCGGCCATTGGGTCTTAAATTTATCCTTACTTGAATTTTCCGTTTCTGTCGCTCGGAATCAATACCACAATCATTAGTTTAAAGACTTTGAATCTTTTGAATAAGGCAAGATTTTTTTTCAGTGTATATTTAAGTGAATTTTCCTTTTCAAAAGGGTTATAAAAGAATGATTTCCTATTTTAAATGTGGTGGGACAAATATCACAAACCTTTCCACAATAGCAAATCTTTTATAGGACCGGAAAAATATTGATCTCGTTTTTTTTTAAAGCACGTGATACAAGTCAAGGCCCTCTCCACAATAGTCAGTCTGGCTATACAAGATGTTAAGCAACTGGAATTGTTCTTATCTCCATGCTTAGTACATGTGTGTAAATTTGTATTTCAAACTCAAAGCAAAGATTTTAACATTTTCCCTTTTAATATTTTGAGTTTGAGCCTCCATATTTGTATATGAGTATGTGTGTGTGTGAGCGAGAGTATAAAAGATAAGGCATATGTGTGTGTGTGTGTATTGGTAACTGGCAAGCATTCCGCCTTGAAGGTGTTTGTGCGATGTTTTCCTTTTTTGTTAACTTATGGTGCTTGCTTTTAGGCGCCTTAATAACGTCTTGCCATGCTTATTCCCTAGCAAGGGTTTATGTACACAAAAATCAATGTTCTGGTGTGTGTGTGATGGTCGCGTGTACGTATGTTCTTTATGGGTGTGAGTATTTGTGTTTAGATAACAATAAAAAATATAACAAACGAATGAATGAAAACCCCTTTTGTCGGCTGGGTAGATGTGGGTAAAAATAAGGATCTCTCTCTCTCTCTCGCTGCGTGTGTGTGTATATATCTGGGGATGACTTTAATGTGTTTTCTCATTTGGCCAAGAAATTAGATTTTTGCTAAAGACATCCTTGGGCATAACTTTCTATTTTCATGTTTTATCATCATGCCTTTTTTCTTTTTTTTTTTGTTTTTGTTGTTGTTTGGTTTGCCCCCACCGTTTTGGGGTTACACATGTTGAGTTTATTTCATTCTATTAAATGTGTCTGAATATTTCATTTGATTAATATGCATGGTTCCTTTTTTTCTCATTTTTTTTGTGGCTTTTTTTGTATCATTCTTGGAAATGTTTTTCATTCGGTTTTTTTTTCAATGGAAGTTTTTGTGTTTCAATTTGTAAAAAAGAGATGTCTTGTTATGAAATCAAATCAATGCAACATCAACTTATATACTCAATTACTCTCAATGATTTTGTTTTTTTGTTTTTATTTATTTATTTATTTATTTTTTTTTTTTTGAAATTTTGTGTAGTTTCGTTAAAAGAATGTTTCATTTAAATTCAATTAAAGATGCATTTCTGCAAAGGATCGTAAGCTAAATGGAACAAATCATGTGAAACCTTAAAAACTTTGCAAGACCAACAAAATTGGAATTTGCTTAAAAAATAAGATACCAAACTGATGTTATCGATAAGTGGGCATACAGACAACAAGTCAGTTGTTAAATTTTTCTATTGATTACTTTAGTTTTATAGCAAAAAAATAGATCGGGTTTTTGTTTATTTTTTAAGAAAATGTTCCCCAACCCAGTGAGGCATTTTTATACCCTCCATCATAGGATGGGGGTATATTAACTTTGTCATTCCGTTTGTAATACATCGAAATATTGCTCTAAGACCCCATAAAGTATATATATTCTGGGTCGTGGTGAAATTCTGAGTCGATCTAAGCATGTCCGTCCGTCCGTCCGTCTGTTGAAATCACGCTAACTTCCGAACGAAACAAGCTATCGACTTGAAACTTGGCACAAGTAGTTGTTATCGATGTAGGTCGGATGGTATTGAAAATGGGCCATATCGATCCACTTTTACGTATAGCCCCCATAGGTTAGGTTAGGTTATGTGGCAGCCCGATGTATCAGGCTCACTTAGACTATTCAGTCCATTGTGATACCACAGTGGTGAACTTCTCTCTTATCACTGAGTGCTGCCCGATTCCATGTTAAGCTCAATGACAAGGGACCTCCTTTTTATAGCCGAGTCCGAACGGCGTTCCACATTCCAGTGAAACCACTTAGAGAAGCTTTGAAACCCTCAGAAATGTCACCAGCATTACTGAGGTGGGATAATCCACCGCCGAAAAACTTTTTGGTGTTCGGTCGTAGCAGGAATCGAACCCACGACCTTGTGTATGCAAGGCGGGCATGCTAACCATTGCACCACGGTGGCCCCCATATAAAGGGACCTTCAGATTTGGCTTGTGGAGAATCTAACAGAAGCATATTTCATCCGATCCGGCTGAAATTTGGTATATGGTGTTGGTATATGGTCTCTAACAACAATGCAAAAATTGGTCCACATCGGTCCATAATTATATATAGCCCCCATATAAACCGATCCCCAGATTTGGCTTGTGGAGCCTCTAACAGAAACATATTTCATCCGATCCGGCTGAAATTTGGTATATGGTGTTGGTATATGGTCTCTAACAACCATGCAAAAATTGGTCCACATCGGTCCATAATTATATATAGCCCCCATATAAACCGATCCCCAGATTTGGCTTGCGGAGCCTCAAAGAGAAGAAAATTTCATCCGATCCGGCTGAAATTTGGTACATGATGTTGGTATATGGTCTCTAACAATCATGCAAAAATTGGCCCACATCGGTCCATAATTATATATAGACCCCATATAAACCGATCTCCAGATTTGGCTTGCGAAGCCTCAAAAAGAAGCAAATTGCATCCGATCCGGCTGAAATTTGGTACATGGTGTTAGTATATGATCTTCAACCGTGCCAGAATTGGTCCATATCGGTCCGTAATTATATATAGCCCCCATATAAAACGTTCTCAAGATTGGACCTCCGGGGCCTCATGGAGGAGCAAAATTCATCCGATCCGGTTCAAATTAGGAACGTGGTGTTAGTATATGGTCGCTAACAACCATACCAAAATTGGTCCAATCACACAAAAATTGGTCCATATCGGTTCATAATCATGGTTGCCACTAGAACAAAAAATAATCTACCAAAATTTTATTTCTATAGAAAATTTTGTCAAAATGTTATTTCTAGAGAAAATTTTGTAAAAATTTTATTCGGTTCATAATAAAATTTTCATCATTGTCAAAATTTTATTTCTATAGAAAATTTTGTCAAAATTTTATTTCTATAGAAAAGTTTGTCAAAATTTTATTTCTATAGAAAAGTTTGTTAAAATTTTATTCGGTTCATAATCATGGTTGCCACTCGAGCCAAAAATAATGTATCAAGATTTTATTTCTATAGAAAATTTTGTCAAAAGTTTATTTCTATTGAAAATTTTGTTAAAATTTTATTTCTATTGTTTTTATTTCTATAGAAAATTTTGTGAAAATTTTATTTCTATAGAAAATTTTGTTAAAATGTTATTTCTGTAGAAAATTTTGTCAAAATTGTATGTCTACTTTGTCAAACTGAATTATATACGTATTGGATCGATCTTTTTTGATTTAATATATACCACGTATGGACTTACATACAATTTAGAAGAAGGTGTTAGGAGGTTTTAAGATACCTTGCCATCGGCAAGTGTTACCGCAACTTAAGTAATTCGATTGTGGATGGCAGTGTTTAGAAGAAGTTTCTACGCAATCCATGATGGAGGGTACATACTTGTTAAAATTTGTTTCGACTTAACAGTGGCAATTTTTCAAGGTGATGGGCTAGATATCGCCATGATATGTGGTGACTTGTGAGCTTTTGGACAATATTTGGGCAAATCGAACGATATTTGGAGAGGAAGAAGACTTAACCTTATATTAACCGATATTAAAGCTACACTGAAAAAACGTGTCCATTTCCAAAAATGTTGCCTTTACACTAATGATTTTGGTATTCGTTCTAAGCCAAAGAAGCGGAATGAATACCAGGTAATGTTGCCTAATGATTTTGGTATTTGTTCTAAGCCAAAGAAGCGGAATGAATACCAGGTAAGAATACCTTTAACCCCCATTTGCATGAAGCTCCTTTAGTGCTCCGTTAACTAACGAACTTTTAAACCGTATTATGGACATAGCTGTTGTCTTGCCTATATATTCCATATCCCAGTTAGGAACTTAGCTGCCGAAAACTTTTCAGTTAAAATTAACCGCAGAGAAGATATTTGCAATTTACTTTCTGTTAACTGGGAGTTAAAGCGTAATGGAGCTACATGAAATTGGCCGTAAAACAGAATTTCTTTTAAATTATAGTTTTACGTACTTGATTCTAGGAAACAAATTTTAATTTACTCGTTTTATCAGCTTTATTTTTCTTGTGCTATCAAAATCCTTTAAATACGTGTTAACAAAAACTTAAATTTCCAAATTCTCACTCGACTTCAAGTTAAAATTATAAACTGTCTTTAAAAAAATATTTAAAAAAAAACATATCCTATTTTCGAAATTTTTTTTTTGTTTTGTAGCAAAAAGTCAATAAATTTATCCAAGTCGAATGAGCTAACCAAAAGGACAAAACGGCATCATTGAAAAGTTTATCGACTTTTGGACAAGGAAAACAACTTTAAAAACAAAGCATCTCCTATTCTAAGCAAAATTCGCATTCGTATTTTAAGGAAGTGAAATCTTTGGTCTCACGAAGATATTTTTCAGTGTACTTTCAAGTCAATTGGACTAAAATGTCGTTGAATTTCGAGGGTAAAATATGGGAATACTAGCCATATATGCCTCATCAAACAAACATACATACAGTGGCGTGCAGAAATGAGTAGATAATTATTTTTTTTTTTTTTATTTCTAAACGAATAAAATAAGCAGTAATAAAGAAACTCAAAATAATTTTATTTTTCCATTATACCTTCTTCAATTCTAAATAATACAACAACAAAAACTAAACCAAAAAGTAAAAAATTCAGAGAGATAAATAAACATAACAAAACAAACTCGCATGTACTCAATTTTGCACTTTTCTATGTTATACCGGTGTCAGTTGGAACAGTTGGATTTAGCATCTTTGGTTTAACGTTTTTTTATACCCTCCACCATAGGATGGGGGGTATATTAACTTTGTCATTCAGTTTGTAACATATCGAAATATTGCTCTAAGACCCCATAAAGTATATATATTCTGAGTCGTGGTGAAATTATGAGTCGATCTAAGGATGTCCGTCCGTCTGTTGGAATCACGCTAACTTCCGAACGAAACAAGCTATCGACTTGAAACTTGGCAAAAGTAGTTGTTATTGATGTAGGTCAGACGGTATTGCAAATGGGCCATATCGGTCCACTTTTACGTATAGCCCCCATAAAAATGGACCCCCAAATTTGGCTTGCAGAGCCTATAAGAGAAGCATATTTCATCCGATCTGGCTAAAATTTGGTACATGGTGTTGGTATATGGTCTCTAATAACCATGCAAAAATTGGTCCACATCGATCCATAATTATATATAGCCCCCATATAAACCGATCCCCCGATTTGGCTTGGGGAGCCTCAAAGAGAAGCATATTTCATCCGATCCGGCTTAAATTAGGCACATGGTGTTGGTATATGGTCTCTAACAACCATGCAAAAACTGGTCCATATCGCTCCATAATTATATATAGCCCCCATATAAACCGATCCCCAGATTTGAACTCCGGAGCCTCTTAGAGGAGCAAAATTCATTCGATCCGGTTGAAATTTGGTACGTGGTGTTGGTATATGGTCTCTAACAACCATGCAAAAATTGGTCCATATCGGTCCATAATTATATATAGCCCCCATATAAACCGATTCCCAGATTTGGTTTGTGGATCCTCTAAGAGAAGCAAATTTCATCCAATACGCCTGAAATTTGGTACATGGTATTAGTAGTACTCTAACAACCATGCAAAAATTGGTCCATATCGGTCCATAATTATTTATAGCCCCCATATAAACCGATCCCCAGATTTGGCTTGCGGAGCCTCAAAGAGAACCAAATTTCATCCGATCTTGCTGAAATTTGGTACATCGTGATAGTATATAGTCTCTAACAACCATGCAAAAATTGGTCCACATCGGTTCATAATTATATATAGACCCTATATAAACCGATCCCCAGATTTGACCTCCGGAGCCTCTTGGAGGAGCAAAATTCATCTGATCCGGTTCAAATTTGGAACGTGGTGTTAGGTTAGGTTAGGTTAGGTTATGTGGCAGCCATATCGGTCTATAGTTATATATAGCCGATCTACAATCACACAAAAATTGGTCCATATCGGTTCATAATCATGGTTGCCACTCGAGCCAAAAATAATCTACCAAAATTTTATTTCTATAGAAAATTTTGTCAACATTTTATTTTTATAGAAAATTTTGTCAAAATTTTATTTCTATAGAAAATTTTGTCAAAATTTCATTTCTATAGAAAATTTTGTCAAAATTTTATTTTTATAGAAAATTTTGTCAAAGTTTATTTCTATAGAAAATTTTGTTAAAATTTAATTTCTCTAAAATATTTTGTTAAAACTTTATTTCTATAGAAATTTTTGTCAAAATTTTATTTCTATAGAAAATTTTGTGAAAATTTTATTTCTATAGAAATGTTGGTTAAAATTTTATTTCTATAGAAAATTTTGTCAACATTTTATTTCTATAGAAAATTTTGTCAAACTGAATTATACACGTATTTAATCGATCTTTTTTGATTTAATATATACCATGTATGGACTTACATACAATTTGCAAGGCAGTGTTAGGAGGTTGTAAGATACCTTGCCATCGGCAAGCGTTACCGCAACTTAAGTAATTCGATTGTGGATGGCAGTGTTTAGAAGAAGTTTCTACGCAATTCATGGTGGAGGGTACATAAGCTTCGGCCTGGCCGAACTTACGGCCGTATATACTTGTTTTTTTTTTTATTAAAGAAACATTTTTTACTTTGAAATATTCATTATAATTGTGATTTTTAAACTGGCATTTGTTTGTACGTGAATAACTTTATTAATATACCGCGAAAAGAGAATAAAAATTCGATAAACAGGAACTGTATCCTAATTTTAACTTAATTGATTCTAACTTTAAAGCAAGATAGGTCCCTAAAAAATGCACAGAAGTCGGATCTTGGACTCGGAATCAATACCAAATCCTTGAGAGAAGGTCAAAATATTTGGATCAATGTAAACTTTTTTATCAAAAATGCACGCAAATCCGAGTAAATCTCTGTCTTCTTGGGCTATATAAGTGCATATCGGTCGTTAGATATACATGGGAGCTATATTTAAATCTGAATCAATTTCAACCAAATTCGTCAAGCATAGTAAAAATTTTAATTCTACTCAATGTGCAAAATTTCATGTAAATCGGACTGAAACCATGGCCACTTTGGTCATATGAGAGTAAATCGGCCGAAAGCTATATATTGGGAGCTATTTTTAAATCTAAACTGATGAATTTGGCATACCTACACTGAAAAAAATATTGTCGTGAGGTCAAAGATTTCATGTCTTTAAAATACGAATACAAATTTTGCTTAGCATAGAAGACGCATTTCTCTAATATAAAGCTGTTTTCCTTGTCCAAAAGTCTATAAACTTTTCAATGAAGTCGTATTGTCCTTATAATTAAGTGATTTGACTTAAAAATGGGTATCTTAACATGAAAGAAAAAATTTATAGGCTAAGGTCAACTTGACTTTAATAATTCAGAAAAATTCTTTAAATTTAATGAAAATGTCTTTAAATTTGTTGTCTTTTTGCATCTTGACTACAAAGCAAAAAATCGTTCAAATATAGGACATGTTTTTCAAAACTTTATTTTAAAGAAGTTTTTTACTTCAAACATAGCATAATTTCTACTGGAAGTCGAGTCCTAATTTGGAAAACAAAGTTGCCGTTAACTCGTTTTTAAAGGACTTTGATAGCATATGAAGAAAAAAAGCTGAGAAAGCGAAAAATTAAAATTTGCTTCCTAGAATCAAGTACACAAAACCTAAATTTAAAAGAAAATTGTGTCTTAAAAGTGTCCTTACTTGTATTCTCCGCTTCTTTGGCTCGGAATCAATACCAAATTTTTTAAAGTAAAGACAAAATCTTTGGAACCGAGTATGCTTTTTTTCAGTGTAGTAAGAGTGTTAATTCTATACCCCGGGCAAAATTTCCACATAAATCGGAGTAGAACAATGGTCCCTAACAGGTTGGCTGATAAGTCCCCGGTCTAACAAAGAAAAACACATTTTTTTGTCAAAATTCGTTTTTTATTATTCAACATAGTTCCCTTCACGAGCGATACAACGATTATAACGACCTTCCAATTTTTTGATACCATTTTGGTAGTACTCCTTCGGTTTTGCCTCAAAATAGGCCTCAGTTTCGGCGATCACCTCTTCATTGCAGCCAAATATTTTCCCTGCGAGCATCCTTTTGAGGTCTGAGAGCAAAAAAAGTCGATGGGGGCCAGATCTGGAGAATACGGTGGGTGGGGAAGCAATTCGAAGCCCAATTCATGAATTTTTGCCATCGTTCTCAATGACTTGTGGCACGGTGCGTTGTCTTGGTGGAACAACATTTTTTTTCTTCTTCATATGGGTCCGTTTTGCCGTGATTTCGACCTTCAAACGCTTCAGTAACGCCATATAATAGTCACTGTTGATGGTTTTTCCCTTCTCAAGATAATCGATAAAAATTATTCCATGCGCATCCCAAAAAACAGAGGCCATTACTTTGCCAGCGGACTTTTGAGTCTTTCCACGCTTCGGAGACGGTTCACCGGTCGCTGTCCACTTAGCCGACTGTCGATTGGACTCAGGAGTATAGTGATGGAGCCATGTTTCATCCATTGTCATATATCGACGAAAAACTCGGGTGTATTACGAGTTAACAGCTGCAAACACCGATCAGAATCATCAACACGTTGTTGTTTTTGGTCAAATGTGAGCTCGCGCGGCACCCATTTTGCACAGAGCTTCCGCATATCCAAATATTGATGAATGATATGACCAACACGTTCCTTTGATATCTTTAAGGCCTCTGCTATCTCGATCAACTTCATTTTACGGTCATTCAAAATCATTTTGTGGATTTTTTTGATGTTTTCGTCGGTAACCACCTCTGTCGGGCGTCCACTGCGTTCACCGTCCTCCGTGCGCATTTCACCACGCTTGAATTTTGCATACCAATCAATTATTGTTGATTTCCCTGGGGCATATTCCGGAAACTCATTATCAAGCCAAGTTTTTGCTTCCACCGTATTTTTTCCCTTCAGAAAACAGTATTTTATCAAAACACGAAATTCCTTTTTTTCCATTTTTTTTTCACAATAACAAAAGTTGCTTCACAAAAGACGCTCTATCTCACAAACTAATTGACTTACAGACGTCAAATTTTGACACGAATCATTTGAAGATTGGTACTATATAAAAATAATATGCATTTAATACTAGCGACGCCATCTATGTGTCAGACCAGGGACTTATCAGCCAACCTGTTATAGTCATATGTTATAGTCATATGAAACCTGTTATAGTAATATGAAAATATATATAGAGGAGTTTTATATAAATCTGAACCGATTTTGACAAAATTTTCTATGGAAATAAAATTTTGATAAAATTTTGAAAATTTTTCTATAGAAATAAAATTTTGACAAAATTTTATATGGAAGTAACATTTTGACAAAATTTTATATAGAAGTAACATTTTGAAAACATTTTATATAGAAATACAATTTTGACAAAATTTTCTAAAGAAATAAAATTTTGTCAAATTTTACTATAGAAATAAATATTCCATAGAAATAAATTTTTGATAAAATTTTCTATAGAAATAAATTTTTCACAAAATTTTCTATAATAATGAAATTTCTACAAAATTTCTTATAAAAATAACATTTTACCAACATTTTACCAAAACTTTCTATCAAAAAAAAATTGATAAACATTTATTTATAAATAAAATTTTTACAAAATTTACTATAGAAACAAAAGTTTTGGAAAATTTTTCAAAAAAAAAAAAAATAATAATAATAAGGTATTGACAAAATTTTCTATAGAACTAAAATATTGATAAAATTTTTATAAAAATTTTGACAAAATAATTTTTTTTGAAATTTTGATTTTATTCGATCTTTCTTTTATCAAATTTTTTTGTTTGATAGTTTTTCTTAAAATTTTCTCCAAATTTTGGGAGATTATTTTTAGCTTGAGTGGACGACACGGAATATACAATTTATGGGGTCTGAGAACAATATTTCGATGTTCTAGATACGGAATAACAAAATAAGTGTAGTCACCAGGGGAACTAGAATCCGTTGGTATGTCTTTGGCTACCTGCCAGCTCTTACTGCGTGAGAAGGCTGTCATGATGGCGAATGTTCGAAGGGAGAATTGCAAGGGTTGTAACGACACCAAGCAAATATGGCCCCATTTGATCTTGAACCGCACGCTAGGTATGCTAGTGTTCTCGAGACGTCAGATATCACTTCCGATATCTGCTATAACGGGTCGCTGTCTGATAGGCGAATTAAGGCAAAAACTATTGGTGCGAAGTATAATGACTATTGTATGAGCTGTCATGATGCGGAGGAAAAGGAATCAATTAAACACCTCTTGTGTGAGTGTCCTACATTTTGTGTAAGGCGCAGAGATGGTCTGTATCAAACTTATTTAGGTTTGCGACTGTCGCAAAGTTGTAAACGTCGTAAACGTCACATACGTGTCGTAAATGTAGAAAAAGTAACAAAAGTCGCAAATTCAAAATACTTTAGTTTATTAAAAATTATGTTTTCTACAGTAGGTTTACGATTTTTGCGACATACGTATTATACCGTCGCAAATGTATGTCGCAAAAGTCGCAGTTTGTGACAGGCCAACCCTGGTAAGGCGTAAGCGAATTTTAGGGGCATATAGCTTTAGATTACTGGCGGACCTGGAAAACGTTAACTTAAGCAGTCTGTTAATGTTTTTGGAGCAATCTGGTTGGTTCAACAAAAAAAGAAAATAATAGAGAAGGTGCAGAGGTTAAAGCTAGAAGAGGTTAAAGCTAGGTATTTTTAGTTAAATGTGGATTCACAATGGACTGAATAGTCTAAGTGAGTCTGAAACTTAACCGGGCTGCCACTATAACCTAACCTAACCTAATGTAGCCACATCCTATGGAGGGGTATAAAAATTGGTTAACACAAGTAATTCGATTGTCGATGGCAGTCTTAACCAGGGCTGTGGAATCGAGGCGTAGTCGATGCGTAGTCCAAAGCCCTGGCCTTAAGTTCAACTTTTTACGCAATCCATGGTGGGTGGTACATAAGATACGACCTGGACCAACCTTCATCCGCACATTCTTGAATTATTTAATTTTTCTTGAAGTTTTACCAATTTTTTTTCATCTCTATTTTATGTTAAATTTCCGTCAAAATATTCTCATTCATAGGAAGTCATGCTTTCGATTGTAATGCGGTTGAAAGCAATCAATTTTAATTACAATTTCTGGACATCTCCAAAGTCATCAATGGGCGAAAAAGACCACTTTTGTTTTCATAACATACTTTTCTTTCACATCTCAATTGATGTATGAGTGAAAGTTTTAATTAATTGAAACATAATTTTTCCAGACAAAGAGGCCGATTAAAATTGTTTGTTTCCTTGCAATAAAAATGAAAAAAGAATGTTCAGCTTTAAACTCACGTTAAAAGATTACACCTCGAAAAAGTATGAGATAACAAAGTTCTCTCTAATCATAAAGAAATGTTTGTGTAATGGAAAATTAAATATATTGGAGATAATTAATTACTATAAATCCAGTTTTCTATAATCATAAAACTATTATTTTAGAAAAATTTCAATTTTGTTTCTCTTAAATTATGTTTCGATTAAACGAACACAATGTCTTTATGTGTACGATAACTATTGATTGCTATTAACCGTATTGTTATACCCGCCACCATAGAATGGTGACGGGGGTATAATAAGTTTGTCATTCCGTTTGTAACGCATCGAAATATCGATTTCCGACTATATAAAGTATATATATTCTTGATCAGGGAGAAATTCTAAGACGATATAACGATGTCCGTCTGTCCGTCTGTCTGTCTGTCTGTCTGTCTGTCTGTCTGTCTGTCTGTTGTAATCACGCTACAGTCTTCAATAATGAAGCAATCGTGCTGAAATTTTGCACAAACTCGTCTTTTGTCTGCAGGCAGGTCAAGTTCGAAGATGGGCTATATCGGTCCAGGTTTTGATATAGTCCCCATATAAACCGACCTCCCGATTTGGGGTCTTGGGCTTATAGAAATAGTAGTTTTTATCCAATTTGCATGCAATTTGAAATCTAGAGGTATTTTATGCCCGTAAAGAGGTGTGCCAAAAATGGTGAGTATCGGTCCATGTTTTGGTATAGCCCCCATATAGACCGATCTCCCGATTTTACTTCTTGGGCTTATAGAAACCGCAGTTTTTATTCAATTTACCTGAAATTGGAAATCAAGAGGTATTGTAGGACCACAAATACGTGTGCCAAAAATTGTGGGTATCGGTCCATGTTTTGGTATGGTCCCCATATAAAACGACCTCCCGATTTGGGGTCTTGGGCTTATAGAAACCGTAGTTTTTATCAAATTTGTCTGAAATTGGAAACCTAGAGGTATTTTAGGGCCATAAAGAGGTGTGCCGAAAATGGTGAGTATCGGTCCATATTTTGGTATAGCCCCCATATAGACCGATTTCCCGAGTTTACTTCTTGGGCTTCTAGAATCCGAAGTTTTTATTCAATTTACCTGAAATTGGAAATCTAGAGGTATTGTAGGACCACAAATACGTGTGCCAAAAACTGTGAGTATCGGTCCATATTTTGGTATAGCCCCCTTATAGACCGATCTCCCGATTTTACTTCTTGGGCTTATAGAACCCGCAGTTTTTATTCAATTTACCTGAAATTGTAAATCTAGAGGTATTATAGGACCACAAATACGTGTGCCAAAAATTGTGTGTATCGGTCCATATTTTGGTATAGCCCCCATATAGACCGATCTCCCGATTTTACTTCTTGGGCTTATAGAAACCGCAGTATTTATTCAATTTACCTGTAATTGGGAATCTAGAGGTATTGTAGGACCACAAATACTTGTGCCAAAAATTGTGAGTATCGGTCCATGTTTTGGTATGGTCCCCATATAAAACGACCTCCCGATTTGGGTCTTGGGTTTATAGAAACCGTAGTTTTTATCCAATTTGTCTGAAATTGGAAATCTAGAGGTATTTTATTACCATAAAGAGGTGTGCCGAAAATGGTGAGTATAGGTCCATATTTTGGTATATCCCCCATATAGACCGATTTCCCGATTTTACTTTTTGGGCTTCTAGAAACCGTAGTTTTTATCTGATTTTATTGAAATTGTAAATATTCTGGTATTTTAGGCTCACAAAAACGTGCATCGGATTAAGTTTTTATCGGTCCATTTGGTAATGCCTCCATATAGACCGACTTCACTTCTTGAGGGTGTAGAAGGCGCACTGATCATGAAAATGCTTGAAACTCAATGTAAAATTTCCAGATTTTACTTCTACAGATTTAAGATTTCACATCAAGACGTTATTTTATAATTTTCTTGCACACTTACAAGAGATGTTAATAATTCCTCTAAAACTCAAACAAAAATGGTTCTTATAAATCCAGAATCTGATATAGTCCTCATAGTTGAAATCTTTAAATTTATCTTCGGGAAGTGTCCTCAAGTCCTCAAGCCCTCCTGAAATTTCAAAGGAAACCCTAATATTTGGTTCATGGTGGTGGGTATTTAAGATTCGGCCCGGCCGAACTTACTGCTGTATATACTTGTTTTTTTATTAGTTTTTTTTAGCACAAAAAAGATGTCCTTTTTTTTCTATGTACTCTTCAGTAATTTTTGTTGCAATACCTCATATAAAATTCTGCTTTGTTGTTATAACTGGCTGATAGTGATGATTGTTCATATACCACAACAAAAATCATCCTGACATATTTCCAGGAATTTATGAAAAACAAAGGCTCATATACATGGAATATTGATGTATGGTTGTGTGGACAATCTATAGACAATATATGAACACAAACAAGATATATACGGGCGTAAGTTCGGCCGGACCGAATTTTAAATACCCACCATGATGAATGAAATATCCCAAGTACAAATTGGAGGATATAATTTTTTATTAATATATTTCACCCAGATATGTTGAGGGGGACTTAAATATTACAAACATTTCTTTTAAAGCGCATCCCGGAATCCTGAATAATTTTTTCCACTTCCAAAGCACTTATTTTGGACAAGTCTACAAACATTTCTTTTAAAGCGCATCCCGGCAGCCCCTATCAATTTTTATACCTTCCACCATAGGATGGGGGTATATTAACTTTGTCATTCCATTTGTAACACATCGAAATATTCTTCTAAGACCCCATAAAGAATATATATTCTTGGTCGTGGTGAAATTCTGAGTTGATCTGAGCATTTCCGTCCGTCCGTCCATCCGTCTGTTTAAATCGCGCTAACTTCCGAACGAAACAAGCTATCGACTTGAAACTTGGCGCAAGCAGTTGTTATTGATGTAGGTCGGATGGTATTGCAAATGGACCATATCGGTTCACTTTTACGTATAGCCCCCATATAAACGGACCCCCAAATTTGGCTTGCCGACCCTCTAACAGAAGCAAATTTCATCCGATCTGGCTGAAATTTGGTACATAGTGTTGGTATATGGTCTCTAATAATCCCCCGATTAGGCCCCATCGGTCCATAATTATATATAGCCCCATAAAAACCGATCCCCCAAATTTGGCTTGCCGTAAGTTCGGCCAGGCCGAAGCTTATGTACCCTCCACCATAGATTGCGTAGAAACATCTTCTAAACACTGCAATCCACAATCGAATTACTTAAGTTGCGGTAACGCTTGCCGAAGGCAAGGTATCTTCAAATCTCCTAACACCGTCTTCTAAATTGTTTGTAAATCCATCGTGGTATATACTGAATCAAAAAAGATCGATCAAATACGTATAGAATTCAGTTTGACAAAATTTTCTATAGACATAAAACTTTGACAAAATTTTCTATAGAAATAAAATTTTAATAAAATTTTCTATAGAAATAAAATTTTGACAAAATTTTCTACAGAAATAAAATTTTGACAAAATTTTCTACAGAAATAAAATTTTGACAAAATTTTCTATAGAAATAAAACTTTAACAGAAATTTTCTAAAGAAATAAAATTTTAACAAAATTTGCTATAGAAATAAAATTTTGACAAAATTTTATGTGGAAATAAAATTTTGACAAAATTTTCTATAGATATAAAATTTTGGTAGATTATTTTTGGCTCGAGTGGCAACCATGATTATGAACCGACATGGACCAATTTTTGTGTGATTGGAGATCGGCTATATATAACTATAGACCGATAAGGACCAATTTTGGTATGGTTGTTAGCGGCCATATACTAACACCACGTTCCACATCTGAACCGGATCGGATGAATTCTGCTCCTCCAAGACGGTCCAGAGGTCAAATCTGGAGAACGGTTTATATGGGGGCTATATATAATTATGGACCGATGTAGACCAATTTTTGTATGGCTGTTAGAGACCATATACGAACAGCATGTACCAAATTTCAGCCAGATCGGATGAAATTTGCTTCTCTTTGAGGCTCCGCAAGCCAAATCTGGGAATCGGTTTATATGGGGGATATATATAATTATAGACCGATATTGACCAATTTTGGCATGGTTGTTAGAGACCATATACCAACACCATGTACAAAATTTCAACCGGATCGGATGAAATTTGCATCTCTTTGAGGCACCGCTAGCCAAATCTGGGGATCGGTTTATATGGGGGCTATATATAATTATGGACCGCTGTGGACCAATTTTTGCATGGTTGTTAGAGACCATATACCAACATCAAGTACCAAATTTCAGCCGGATCGGATGAAATTTGCTTCTCTTTGAGGCTCCGGAAGCCAAATCCGGGGATAGGTTTATATGGAGGCTATATATAATTAAAGACCGATGTCGACCAATTTCTGCATGGTTGATAGTGACCATATACTAACACCATATACCAAATTTCAGCCGGATCGGATGAAATGTGCTTCTCTTAGAGGCTCCGCAAGCCAAATCGGGGGATCGGTTTATATGGGGGCTATATATAATTATGGACCGATGTGGACCAATTTTTGCCTGGTTGTTAGAGACCATATGCCAACACAATGAACCAAATTTCACCCGGATCGGATGAAATTTGCTTATCATATCTTTGGCTTGCGGCTCAAATTTGAGGGTCCGTTTATATGTAGGGCTATACGTAAAAGCGGACCGATACGGCCCATTTGCAATACCATCTGATCTACATCAATAGCAACTACTTGTGCCAAGTTTCAAGTCGATAGCTTGTTGCGTTCGGAAGTTAGCGGAAGTTCCGTTTGTAACATATCGAAATATCGATTTCCGACTATATAAAGTATATTCTTGATCAGGGAGAAATTTTAAGACGATGTAAGCATGTCCGTCTGTCTGTTGTAATCAATCTACAGCTTTCAATAATGGCGCCATCGTCCTCAAATTTGCACATATTCGTTTTTTTTTTATTTACAGGCAGGTCAAGTTCGAAGATGGGCTATATCGGTCCAATATTTGATATAGTCCCCATATAAACCGATCTACCGATTTGGAGTCTTGGGCTTATAAAATAGTTTTTATCCAATTTGGCTGAAATTGAAACTCTAGAAGTATTTTAGAACCATCAAAAGTGTGCCGAAAATGGTGCTTATCGGTCCATGTTTTGGTATCTAGAAACTGTATTTATTGGGCTTCTTGAAACTGTATCTGATTTGTCTGAAATTTGAAATCTATAAGTATTTTATGACCACAAATAGGTGAGCCGAAATTGTGGTATATCGGTCCATGTTTTGGTATAGCTCCCATATAGACCGATCTCCCGCTGATACTTCTTGGGCTTCTAGAATCCGTAGTTTTTATCGAATGAGAAATCTGGAGGTATGTTAGGACCATAAAAAGGTGTTTGTAAAATTGTCCATATCCGTAGTTATTATCCAATGTTCCTGAAATGAGAAATCTGGAGGTATCTTAGGACCATAAAGAGGTGTGTCGAAAATGGTCCATATTTAACCATGTTTTGGTATAGGCCCCATACAGACCGATCTCCCGATTTAATTCCTTGGGCTTCTAAAAACCGTAGTTCTTATCCAATTTGCCTGAAATTTGAAATCTAGGACCATAAATTCTATTCCATAAAGAGGACCATTAAGAGGTGTGTTTAAAATGGTGAGTACCGGTCCATGTATTGGTATAGCCCCCATATAGACCGATCTCCTGATTTTACACCTTGGGCTTTTAGAAACCGTAGTTTTTATTCGATTTGTCCGAAAATGTAAATATACTGGTATTTTAGACCCTCAAAAATCTGTATCGCATTTATTTTTACCGGTTGATTTGGTAAAGCATCGATATAGACACATTTCACTTCTTGAGGGTACACCCAAAGAAAAAATATTTTCCTCCGGAATGAAATTTTAGACAAACCTACAAAGTAATTTCATTTAGAGCAAATTATTCCGAATTTTTGATAAGCTATTCAACGATTTTCTCTAAAATTTGTGTGAAAAGAAAACTTAGCTTGTCTAAAAAATTTCGTTCCTCAGAAAAGAAAACTCTTCTTATAGTGTTTAGCAGAGCGCACTGATCAAGAAAATCACTTGAAACTGAAAGTAAAATTTCCATATTTTACTCCTCGTAATCATTTAAATAATGACGGAAAAAACCTACAGATTTAAGATTTCAAATCAAGGCGTTATTTCATCATTTATACGATATCCCAGCAAAAAAAGAGCTTCCAAAAAAGTAGTTTGGATCCCCAATCTGTAATCCGGAAGTAGTGCAAACTTGGATCATCTCCAATGAATTTTACATGGGCTTGTCATAGGATGGAAGTACTCCCTTTTTGGATCCTTTGCATTGCTTTAGAAGTTGTGCCCTGGAAGTTAATTTGAATGAAGAAATTTAAGAAGCGAAAAAAAAATGTTTTTATTTTCGTATAAATATATTTTTTCTATTAAAATCAATAAAAAATTAAAACTTCTCGTAATTTACAAACCCTTCTCAAAAGAACTTCCATGGAAGCGAAAAAGTCAAACGGCACAGGTTCAAATCCCAGCGGGGATGAAATATATTTTTTTTATTATTATTTTTTACTTTTTTATGGATTTTCTATTTTTTTTAATTTTTTTATTTGTTTTCTATTATTTTGTAAAATTTAATTGTCCAAAATTTGCACTTAAAATAGCCTGATTGCGTTCTTTCTAATACTTGTCTACAGTAGAACAAAATCATTGGGGGATCCCAAGTAGAACAAAATCATTGGGGGATCCCAAGATGCGCTTTAGAAGAACTGTTTGTGTACATGTCCAAAAGGACTGCATCGGAAGTTGGAAAAACACGATGGGGGATTCTGGGATGGGCTTTAAAAGAAATGTTTGTGGAACAACTTCCAATTTTTTTTGCTGGGAAGTTTATGATTCCTCTAAAACTCGAACAAAACAAAGTTCTTATAAACCCAGAATCTGATCTAGTCTTCATAGGTAGAATCTTTAAATTTTGTCTTCGGGAAGTGTACAGGCTGAACTGATTTGCTTGGGAGAATATTTGCCATCAATCTCCCTGAAATTCTATATATTATCAAGTAACCCGCTACGACGAAGAGTTTTGAAAGTAAAATGTTACATTTATTTAATGGTGGTGGTTATTTAAGATTAGGCCCGGCCGAACGTACTGCTGTATATACTTGTTGCTGGGTAGTATTGTCCTTTATATATATGATTCCCAGATTTCCAGTACCTCTTAGAGGAGTACATTTCATCAGATACGGTTGAAGTTCGGTACGTGATATCAGTATATGTTTTCCAACAATTGTGCAGACCTTTTTCCATATCGGTTCATAATTATACAGAAATTTCACTTTAAATGAAACCTTTTTCATTTGATATTAAACTTTTTGTCAAATCCTATATCACTTTTTATACACGCTGTGTGTGTTGAACATCTAGAAAAAAAACGAGGGAGACACATGATGTCTTTGGCAATATTGCTCAGGTCCGGCTACTTATTCGAGCTAGCCATATCCGTCTGTCCATCCGTCTTTGAACACATTTTTGCTATAAAGTCTAAGTCGCAGTTTTAATTCAATCTATTTCAAATTTGGCACAAATATGTGCTCTGGGTCCGAATAGAAATATATTTATTATGGAATAACTCGGTTGGACTGAATAGTCGTTTTACTGCATACAAGGCGGATATATTAAGCATTTCACTTCGATAGCTACCAAACCATTCATACTTAACAAAAAAAAAAATTTTTGATTCCAAAATATTGATATCGTATGTTACAAACACGGTGTCTCGATTTAATATACACCTCTTCTACGAGGACAACACTTGAAATAAAAACTTTGCCTCAATGTGACACATCTGTGTTACTTTAGCTGTTTCATGCCAATCCACCACTGGACGCCATTGACAGTCTTTTGTGTGCTCAACGAACTGATATTAAAAACAAAAACAACAACACAACAGAAATGGTCCACACAAAACAAGAGCTTGTGTCAAATTGGCGCTCATCCACCCAATGCGTGTGTCGTATCTCTGAGTCTGTGATGGAAATGTTGAATGCATAATTGACTTGCTGTGTATGAAAGAATTCCACGGAAGCAGGAGAACAGATGAAGGTGTATATTCGTCTACATATATATATATACACAATGGTGTGAATAAAAGCTATTGTATACGTGTTGGTAGAGGGAAGAGATGGGGGATGGGGGAGAGATATGTGATGAGAATGGGCGTTTGGTGGGAATATGCATGATAGACATGTTTTACATACAGACTCATTAATGTTATACACTTGTCGAGGTATTGTTCGCATGTTTAACTCCATTTGATTGAGAACATAATAAACCTTTTTTGTTTTGCGACTCTTTCTTTTCGTTTTTTTTTTGCTTTGGAAATTACGATAAGTACCGAACGATGGCTGTTGCATGAATGTCTTTTGTTTACTAATACATATGTGAGTGGGTGTATTATGAATAAATTGTAGCAGTTAAAATTTCGTGGGAAACAAAATTTAGAGATATAACAGGTTGGCTGATAAGTCCCCGGTCTAACAAAGAAAAACACATTTTTTTTGTCAAAATTCGTTTTTAAATATTATTCAACATAGTTCCCTTCAAGAGCGATACAACGATTATAACGACCTTCCAATTTTTTGATACCATTTTGGTAGTACTCCTTCGGTTTTGCTTCAAAATTGGTCTCACTTTCGGCGATCACCTCTTCATTGCAGCCAAAATTTTTCCCTGCGATCATCCTTTTGAGGTCTGAGAACAAGAAAAAGTCGCTGGGGGCCGGATCTGGAGAATACGATGGGGAAGCAATGGGCTTAGAATTAAATTTTTAAATCATTTAGAGATGCCCGTCCGTCTGTCTGCTCATAGTAAAGCTTGCAAATTAAATTCTAATCAATCTGAACAGATTTGTCTTCGGCTCAAAGACAAATCCGTCAGGGGATAATTCTCTCATTTACTGCTTGTAACTCGACCGGAGTAATTCCATCCAGGTCCGGGGGATTTGAATGGCCCAAAACTATTTAACATCCATTTTATTCTAAATTCCGATACAATTTCCTCAATAGGAAATGACCGCTGAGCTGCTGTGGCACCGCCAGAACCTGGTTCAACCGTCTGATTTCCAGGAAAATGTGTGTCCAATAGTACCTCCAGCGTCTCCCCACTGGACGTTGTCCATTTGCCCTCCGGTGTTTTAATGAAACATGGAGCGGAGTTAGTGGATGCTAGTTCCTTCCGTAGTCTGGAAGCTCGGACGTATTCTCAATACTGCTGAAACAATCATTCCAAGAGTTATGCTGAGCTTTTTTATACCCTCCACCATAGGATGGGGGGTATATTAACTTTGTCATTCCGTTTGTAACACATCGAAATATTGCTCTAAGACCCCATAAATTATATATATTCTGGGTCGTGGTGAAATTCTGAGTCGATCTGAGCATGTCCGTCCGTCCGTCTGTTGAAATCACGCTAACTTCCGAACGAAACAAGCTATCGACTTGAAACTTGGCACAAGTAGTTGTTATTGATGTAGGTCGGATGGTATTGCAAATGGGCCATATCGGTCCACTTTTACGTATAGCCCCCATGTAGGTTAGGTTAGGTTAGGTGGCAGCCCGATGTATCAAGCTCACTTAGACTATTCAGTCCATTGTGATACCACATTGGTGAACTTCTCTCTTATCACTGAGTGCTGCCCGATTCCATGTTAAGCTCAATGACAAGGGACCTCCTTTTTATAGCCGAGTCCGAACGGCATTCCACATTGCAGTGAAACCACTTAGAGAAGCTTTGAAACCCTCAGAAATGTCACCAGCATTACTGAGGTGGGATAATCCACTGCTGAAAAACTTTTTGGTGTTCGGTCGAAGCAGGAATCGAACCCACGACCTTGTGAATGCAAGGCGGGCATGCTAACCATTGCACCACGGTGGCTCCCTAGCACCCATGTAAACGCACCCCCAAATTTGGCTTGCAGACCCTCTAAGAGAAGCATATTTCATCCGATCCGGCTGAAATTTGCTACATGGTGTTAGTATATGGTCTCTCACAACCATGCAAAAATTGGTCCACATCGGTCCATAATTATATATAGCCTCCATATAAACCGATCCCAAGATTTGGCTTGCGGAGCCTCCAAGAGAAGAAAATGTCGACCGATCCGGCTGAAATTTGGTACATTGTGTTAGTATAAGATCTTTAACAACCATGCAAAAATTGGTCCATATCGGTCCATAATTATATATAGCCCCCATATAAACGGATCCCCAGATTTGGCTTGAGCAGCCTCTAATAGAAGCAAATCTCATCCTATCCGGCTGAAATTGGGTACATGGTGTTAGTATATGGTATCTAATGACCATGCAAAAATTGGTCCACATCGGTGCATAATTATATATAGCTCCATATAAACCGATCGCCAGATTTGACCTCCGGAGCCTCTTGGAAGACCAAAATTCATCTGATTCAGTTGACATTTGGTATGTGGTGTTAATATATGGTCTCAAACACTCATGCAAAGAGTGGTAAACCGATCCCCAGATTTAACCTCCGGAGCCCCTTGGAAGAGCAAAATTCATCAGATTCGGTTGAAATTTGGTACGTGATGTTAGTATATGGTGTCCAACAATCATGCATGAATTGGTTCATATCAGTCCATAATTATATATAGCCCCCATATAAACCGATCCCCAGATTTGACCTCCGGTGCCTTGTGGAGAAGCAAAATTCATCAGATCTGGTTGAAATTTGGTACGTGGTGGTAGTATATGATATTTAACAACCATGCCAAAAGTGGTCCATATCAGTCCATAATCATATATAGCACCCATATAAACCCATCCCGAGATTTGGTTTTGGAGCCTCTTGGAGGAGTAAATTTCCTCCGAGTCAGTTGAAATTTGGTACATTGTGCTAGTATATGGCCGTTAACAACCATGCCTAACTAGGTCCATATCGATCTATAGTTATATATAGCCCTCAGATAAATCGATCCCCAATCACACAAAAATTGGTCCATATCAAGTTCATAATTGTATATAGCCCCCATATAAGCGACCCCCATATTTCAATTCTGACTACCCACGTACCGTGCAAAAGTCCATATCGATTCGTAATTATTTGTAGATTTACATACCTTTTTGTCTAATATATACCACGTGTGGACTAACTCACAATTTAGAAAACGATTTAAGATACCACAATCCAAGTAATTTGATTGTGTATAACAGTCTTTCGTAGAAGTTTCTACGCAGTCCATGGTGGAGGGTACATAAGATTCGGCCTGGCCGAACTTACGGCCGTTTATACTTGTTCAGTTCTCGCTTGTATCCTCTCAGTTTCTTCTTGTAAACGTACCAATCCTCTGGAGCTCTGGTGGATTTTGATTTATTAAAGAGCTTCCTGCAGGATTTCCTCATATTACTTAACTCCGTATGTTAGACCACCATGGCGGTCGATTTTCCCCCTTGACTTTGCTCTAGGACATGCCGCTTTTAGTGAGATGTAGAAAGCCTTTGAAAACCGCTCAACGATTTGTTCGATATCCTGCACATTGCTTATATTTATCTCTGGTATTTCTGGTATCATTATGTTGAACGATTCCCTATACCTATTCCAATCATTTGGCGGAAATATGGTCTTGGTGGTATGAACATTAAATTTGAAACTGATGTAGCGATGATCTGAGAAGCTAACATATATTCACTTTAAACCTGACACTCAGATATCATTTCATTCAGTTCTGTGTACAATTTCTCGTAACTCGAAGTATCGGGCAAAAGATATATATATAAGAGCTATATCCAAATCAGAACTGATTAGACTGAAATTTTGCAATAGACTCAGAAAATATTTGAGTATACACAGAAAAAAAAAATCACAAAAAAATCTCCACTTTAAGTCTTAATTGGGTCTTAAAAAATATTCAATCAATAATTTAATTGATTCAACAAACTTTTTAATTGAAACATAAAAGTAATCGCAAAAATTAATAGTATCAATCAATTTTGCAATTGGATCAATTAATTTTTTACGTTCACTACATTTTGTAATCGATAGCATCATTTCTGTGATTGAAGACACACAATTAAAAAATTAATTGGATCAATTAATTTCGTGATTGAATCAGAATGTTTTTTTTTCTTGGGTAGGAAAATGGAAAAAGATCGGTTATAAAGATATATGCAGCTATATCTAAATCTGAACCAATTTCTTCCAAAATTAAAAGGTATCGTATTTGAGCCTTATGCCAAATTTGAGGACGATCGGACTTAAACTGCGAGCTAGACTTTGCACACCAAAATACACCAACAGGCAGGCAGACGGACAGACAGACTGACTTCGCTAAATCTACTCAGCATTTAATTCTAAGGCGATTGGTATACTAACAGATTGATCTATGACTGCTCCTTCAGTGTGTTACATGCAACTGCACAAACGTATTATACCCTCTATGTCATAATAATGATTAAAATACAGCATTTTTTAACACGCCTATACATACATTATTGATTTAACTTTGGGAGAACTCGGTTCAGATTTTGATATAACTCTCATATATGTCTTTCGCCCGATTCACAATCACAGAGGCCAAAGTTGTAGAATTAACGTTCTGGATATACATACCACTTTTGGTTGAAATCGGATCGCCCGCATTCATATGATCACAGGAGTCAAACTCCTAACATAATCTGATTTACTTGAAATTTTGAACAAGGCGTAAAAAAAAACTTCACGCCAAATTTGGTTGAAATCGCTTCAGATTTAGATATATTCTGGATAGTGGTGAAATTCTGAGTCGATATAAGCATGTCCGTCCGTCCGTCTGTTGAAATCACGCTAACTTCCGAACGAAACAAGCTATCGACTTGAAACTCGGCATAAGTAGTTGTTGTTGATGTAGGTCGGATGGTATTGCAAATGGGCCATATTGGACCACTTTTAGTTACGTATAGTCCCCAGAGTTTAGGTTAGGTATAGTGGCAGCCAGATATTTCAGGCTCACTTAGACTATTCAGTCCATTGTGATATCACTGTGGTGAACTTCTCCTTATCACTGAGTCCTGCCCGATTCCATGTTAATCTCAATGACAAGGGACCTCCTTTGTATAGCCGAATTCGAACGGCGTTCCACATTGCAGTGAAACCACTTAGAGAAGCTTTAAAACACTCAGAAATGTCACCAGCATTACTGAGGTCGGATAATCCACCGCTGAAAAACTTTTTGGTGCTCGGTCGAAGCAGGAATCGAACCCACTACCTTGTAAATGCAAGGCGGGCATGCTAACCATTGCACCACGGTTGCTCCCGTATACACTCAAAAAAAAGTGAACTCACTATTTCACTAAAGCCAATTTAACTATATTTTAGTTCATGAAATTATTATATTTGGAGAAAGTTTCATTTACTCTAATAATTTTTTGCGTACGTTAGTTAAATGAACTAAAAGACGGGAAAAAATTATACACAAATTAAGTAAAAAGTTTTACTAAATTCGTACTTCTCACAAAATAGTTCATTATTTCTTAAAATTTGTAAATTTTACTACAACAGCGTCCATCATGAACTTCGTATGTCACTAAAGACATTCTTGCAATTTTGAACTCCAATTTTTTCCTTCAAACTAAAAATTTTCTTTAAAAAGTGAAAAAAATTATTTATGTCTAATAAATTTTCTTGAATTTGTCGAAAAATATTTACTTATTTTTGTGATATCGGCGTGATGCCAGCGCTTGTAATACTGTTTAGTTAAAAATTTCTAAAACTATTCAAAATTTTCTAAAATTAATCAAAAGTTTTCTTCCTGGTGGGTTCACTGTTTTTTCAGTGTAGCCTCTATATAAATCGATCCCCGATTTGACCACCGGAGCCTCTTAGAGAAGCAAAATTCATCCGATCCTGTTTAAATTTGGTACGTGGTTTAAGTATATGGTCTCTGACAACCATGCAAAAATTGGTCCATATCGGTGAATAATTATATATAGCACCCATATAAACCGATCCCCAAATCTGAACTCCGGAGCCTCTTAGAGAAGCAAATTTCATCTCATCTTGTTGAAATTTGATATGTGGTGCTAGTATATGGTCTTTAATAGCCGTGCAAAAATTGGTCCATATCGGTCCATAATTATGTATAGCTGCTATATAAACCGATCCCGAGATTTGACCTCCGGAGCCTCTTGGAGGAGCAAAATTCATCTGATCTGGTTGAAATGTGGTATGTGGTGTTAGTATATGGTTTCTAATAGTCATGCAAAAATTGGTCTATTTCAGTGAATAATTATATATAGCTGCCATATAAACTGATCCCTAGATTTGACCTCCGGCGGCTCTTGGAGGAGCAAAATTCATCTGATCTGGTTGAAATTTGGTATGTGGCGTTTGTATATGGTCGCTAATAACCATGCCAAAATTGGTCCATATCGGTCCATAATTATATATAGCTGCCATATGAACCGATCCCCAGATTTGACCTCCGGAGCCTCTTGGAGGAGCAAAATTCATCTGATCTGGTTGAAATTTGGTATGTGGTGTTAGTATATGGTCTATAACAACCATGCAAAAATTGGTCCATATTGGTCCATAATTATATATAGCTGCCATATAAACCGATCCCAAGATTTGACCTCCGGAGCCTCTTGGAGGAGCAAAATTCGTCCGATCCGGTTGAAAACTGGTACATGGTGGTAGTATATGACAGCTAACAACCATGTCAAAATTGGTCCATATCGGTTGATAATTATATATAGCTCAGCCGATCAGGCTGAGATTTGGTAAATGGTGCTGGTATATGGTCTCTAACGAACATGCACAAATTGGTCCATATCGGCCCATAATTGTATATAGCCCCATAAAAACCGATCCCCTTATTTGGCTTGCGGAGCCTCTAAAAGAAGCAAATTTCATCCGATGCGGCTGAAATTTGATAAGTGGTGTTAGTACATAGTCCCTAACAAACCTGCAAACATTGGTCCATATCGGTCCATAATTATATATAGCCCCCATATAAGCCGATCCCCAGATTTGACCTCCGGAGCCTCTTGTAAGTATTACCACAACACAAGTAATTCGATTGTAGATGACAGTCTTCAGTAGAAGTTTCAACGCAATCCATGGTGGAGGGTACATAAGATTCGGCCTGGCTTACGGCCGTATATACTTGTTTTTACTGCACAGATATAAAGAATAATTATAAATTAATATTAATAATCATGATGGTATGATATTGATGAATATCAACTTTGATATTTATTAATTCGAAATCAGTAAAGTTTATAACATAATTTGATGGAAATATCGCCTGTGGTTTCTACGCCTTAGAAATGCTTTGCATTTCATCTTCTCATCATTTTGTTTTTCTCAGAAAATTCAATACATTTAAAATGTTATAAAATCTAATCAACGATAAGAGAAAAAGAAAAATTTTGCATTTATTATTGAAAATTCTTAAATTGTCCCAGAAATTTCAAATTTAAATGACCTTCTTTATACAGTGCCTCTGCAATAAAGATGAATTCAAAAATAAGCTCTTCTCCTCTAGTGAGTTAAGATTTTTTTTGTTGTTTTCTATTTTGATTGAAATGGCTAGTTGATAGCTGAGTAAATGCCTACGGATGGGGAAAAACAACCAGAAAATGAAGGACCCCACCACCTAGCCAGAACAACAACAACAACAGGAGCAACAACATACAATATCCTAGTGTGTGCTCACAATGACACTTTTTGGTCCACTTTAGAGCATCATGGCATTTGTTTTCGCAGGCACTTGGTTGTTATGGTTGTTGCTGTTGTTCGTTTGTTTGTTTGGCTATGAGTTAAACTTAACATCGAAAACATACAAGAAAATTGTGTTAAACGCACAATCATCCATCCATCCATCGAGCGTGTGAGCAATGGCAAGAGCAACAGCAACAGCATCGAATACCAAGTCTTAAAAGCACCAGCAGCACTTTAACCATGCTTTACCAAAATGTACCAACATAAACTGACTTGGGTAGCAGGGTAACGACGACGAAAAACAAAATAAAAGAAAATCGAATCCAGGCTCACAAACTGAACAAAACAGAGAGAACAAATGATTGAGAGTGATGGTGAGAGGAAAACATCTCACAACAAACAAATAAAACGTAAGCATAACCTGTCACAAACACTCTTTGAAACACAAACACACACACATATATATACTGCCATACGTACATAAATCCCACACTGATGCGTAATGGAATACACATACACACATGCTAAGGTTTACCAACTCACACATATAGGTTTATTTTTTCTTGTAAATAGAACACAATTGTAGAAGAATGAAATGAAATTTAAGTTTATGACCATCGATTTGGCTAGATACACTGTCCACAAGTTGTATAGTGTTGGTCTCTTAGTAATTTTCAAATAAAAAGCACCTGTTTCGAAAACAACAAATGAGCTATGACAACAAATCAGATATTTTGTGATTTTATACCGTCTCCACTTCATGCCAAATTTGGTTGAAATCGGTTCAGATTTAGATATATTCTGGATCGTGGTGAAATTCTGAGTCGATGTAAGCATGTCCGTCCGTCCGTCCGTCTGTTGAAATAACGGTAACTTCCGAACGAAACAAACTATCGACCTGAAACTTGGCATAATTAGTTGTTTTTGATGTAGGTCAGATGGTATTGCTACACCGAGAGAATTTTCTTTGTAAATTTAACGAAACATTCTTCATTAACTATTCTTCGTGAATTCTTAATAAAAACAACGAAATTTTCATTTATTTTTGTATTTTTACGAATATACGAAGCTTCGAAGAAGTTTCATTGAAGTTATAAAATTTCCTTTCGCAACATAAAATAGGGAGCCACCGTGGTGCAATGGTTAGCATGCCCGCCTTGCATACACAAGGTCGTGGGTTCGATTCCTGCTACGACCGAACACCAAAAAGTTTTTCAGCGGTGGATTATCCCACCTCAGTAATGCTGGTGACATTTCTGAGGGTTTCAAAGCTTCTCTAAGTGGTTTCACTGCAATGTGGAACGCCGTTCGGACTCGGCTATAAAAAGTAGGTCCCTTGTCATTGAGCTTAACATGGAATCGGGCAGCACTCAGTGATAAGAGAGAAGTTCACCACTGTGGTATCACAATGGACTGAATAGTCTAAGTGAGCCTGTTACATCGGGATGCCACATAACCTAACCTAACCTAACATAAAATTTACTTTGATAGTGTGCTTGAGTGTGTGTATTCCTTTATTTAATACATGTCTATGCTACTTCTCATTTGGGTGACAGGATGCTATGAATAAAAGTGAAGCAACCAAACTAAAAGTTATTCACAAATTTAAGATATAAAGTAGTGATGACATTTTTCAAACTTTTGACTGCAACCAAATGCAATTCGGATTATAAATTTTTTTTTCTAAAAGCTCGAAAATTTTTTACAAAAGGTACGAAAGTATTTCATAAAGAGTACGAAATTGTTTCGCTAAAAGTATGTAACAATTTCATAAACAGTATGAACATTTTGTGTAAAAAGTACGAAACAATTTCATAACAAGTATATACGGCCGTAAGTTCGGCCAGGCAAAATCTTATGTACCCCCCACTATGGATTGCGTAGAAACTTCTACTAAAGACGGTCATCCACAATTGAATTATTTGGGTTGCGGCCGATGGCAAGGCATTTTAAAACTTCCTAACATCATCTTGGGAGCCACCGTGGTGCAATGGTTAGCATGCCCGCCTTGCATACACAAGGTCGTAGGTTCAATTCCTGCTTCGACCGAACACCAAAACAAGTTTTTCAGCGGTGGATTATCCCAACTCAATAATGCTGATGACATTTCTGACGGTTTCAACGCATCTCTAAGGGGTTTCACTGCAATGTGGAACGCCGTTCGGACTCGGCTATAAAAAGGAGGTCCCTTGTCATTGAGCTTAACATGGAATCGGGCAGCACTCAGTGATAAGAGAGAAGTTCACCAATGTGGTATCACAATGGACTGAATAGTCTAAGTGAGCCTGATACATCGGGCTGCCACCTAACCTAAACTAACCTAACCTTACCTAACCTACATCATCTTCCAAATTGTAAGTTAGTCCATGCTGGATATATATTAGACAAAAGAAAGGTCGATTAAATACGTATATATTCAGTTCCTGACCGCTTTATAGGGGAAAAATTATTATGAAAATTATGGGCGGTAATTATTGAGCCAGAATTGAAATAGGGTGGTCGCTTTTTATGGGGGCTATATATAATTATGAACACGAGTCTACCAATAATAGCAGATTTTATACCGTTTGGTAGATTGGTAGAATTCTTGATGTTTTAGAGGATTTTGCAAAATATTTCTATTCAACTAAGAAATGCTTCATAAATTTTCTATAGAAATAACATTTTGACAAAATTTTCTACAGAAATAAAATTCGGACAAAATTTTCTATAGAAATAAAATTGTGAATAAATTTTCTATAGAAATAAAAATTTGACAAAATTTTCTATAGAAATAAAAATTTGACAAAATTTTCTATAGAAATAAAATTTTGACAAAATTTTCTACAGAAATAAAATTCGGACAAAATTTTCTATAGAAATAAAATTTAAAATAAATTTTCTATAGAAATGAAATTTTGACAAAATTTTCTACAGAAATAAAAATTTGACAAAATTTTCTATCGAAATACATTTTTGACAAAATTTCCTAAGGAATAAAATGTTGACAAAATTTTCTATAGAAATACAATTTTGAGAAAAGTTCAACCAGATGGGATGAAATTTGCTCCTTCAAGAAATTCCGGAGGTCAAATCTGGGGATCGCTTTATATGGGGGCTATATGTAATTATGAACCGATATAGACCAATTTTTGCACGGTTGTTAGAGACCATATACTAACACCACGTACCAAATTTCAGCCGGATCGGTTGAAATTTGCTTCTCTTAGAGGCTCCGCAAGACAAATCTTGGGATCGGTTTATATGGGGGCTATATGTAATTAAGAACCGATATGGACCAATTTTTGCATGGTTGTTAGAGACCATATACTAACACCACGTACCAAATTTCAGCCGGATCGGATAAAATTTGCTTTTCTAAGAGGCTCTGCAAGCCAAATCTGGGGATCGGTTTATGTGGGCGCTATATATAATTATGGACCGATATGATCCAATTCTGGCATGATTGTTAGAGACCATATACTAACACCACGTACCAAATTTCAGCCGGATCGGTTGAAATTTGCTTCTCTTAGAGGCTCCGCAAGACAAATCTTGGGATCGGTTTATATGGGGGCTATATGTAATTATGAACCGATATAGACCAATTTTTGCACGGTTGTTAGAGACCATATACTAACACCACGTACCAAATTTCAGCCGGATCGGTTGAAATTTGCTTCTCTTAGAGGCTCCGCAAGACAAATCTTGGGATCGGTTTATATGGGGGCTATATGTAATTAAGAACCGATATGGACCAATTTTTGCATGGTTGTTAGAGACCATATACTAACACCACGTACCAAATTTCAGCCGGATCGGATAAAATTTGCTTTTCTAAGAGGCTCTGACAGCCAAATCTGGGGACCGGTTTATATGGGCGCTATATATAATAATAGACCGATATGAACCAATTCTGACATGATTGTTAGAGACCATATACTAACACCACGTACCAAATTTCAGCCGGATCGGTTGAAATTTGCTTCTCTTAGAGGCTCCGCAAACAAATCTGGGGATCGGTTTATATGGGGGCTATATATAAGTATGCACCGATATGGACCAATTTTTACAGTTTTGTTAGGGACCATATACTAACACCACGTACCAAATTTCAGCCGGAAAATTTGCTTCTCTAAGAGGCTCCGCAAGCCAAATCTGGGGATCGGTTTATTGGGGGGCTATATATAATTATGGACCGATATGAACCAATTCTGGCATGGTTATTAGATACCATATACTAACACCACGTACCAAATTTCAGCCGGATCGGATGAAATATGCTTGTCATAGAGGCTCCGCTGGCCAAATATGTGGATCGGTTTATATGGGGGCTATATATAATTATGTACCGATATGAAGCAATTCTGGCATGGTTGTTAGAGACCAAATACCAGCACCAATTACCAAATTTCAGCCTGATCGGATGAAATATGCTTCTCTTAGAGGCTCCGCAAGCCAAATCTGGGGGTCTGTTTATTTATATTTATATACGTAAACCGATATGGCCCATTTGCAATACCATCTGACCTACATCAATAACAACTACTTGTGCCAAGTATCAAGTCGATAGCTTGTTTCGTTTGGAATTTAGCGTGATTTCAACAGACGGACGGACGGACGGACATGCTTAGATCGACTCAGAATTTCACCACGACCCGGAATATATATACTTTATGCGGTTTAGAGCAATATTTCGATGTGTTACAAACGGAATGACAAAGTTAATGTAAAACCCCCCCTCCCCCCACTAACGTCCTGTGGTAGAGGGTATGAAATGAACGAAATTGTTTCATAAAAAGTACGAAACTTTTTCATAAAAAGTACGAAGTTGTTTCTTCGTAAAAAGAACGAAATAGTTCATACTTTTAATGAAAATTTTCTTTTGTTGTAAAACAATGACAGATTTCGTACTTTTAACGAAATTTTTCATTCTTTTGCGAAAAATTTCTTTCGGTGTAATGGGTCATATCGAACCACCTTTAGGTCTATCCCCCTCTTGGAGGAGCAAATTTCATCGGAGTTGATTGAAATTTCGTACGTTACGTTAGTATATGGCATTTCTCCAGATAAACCGAGCCGCAGATTTTACTTCTTGAGACTCCTGGATAAGCAAATTTCATTTGATCTAGCTAAAATTTGGTACTAATCACACAAATATGGGTACATAATTATATCACTTCTGGCTCTCTAATTACCGCGCAAAAATTGGTTAATGTCGGTTTGTGATTATATGCCAAATATCAGCCAAATCGTTTCAGATCTACACATAGATCCCATATACATCTTTCATTCGATTTGCACTTACATGGCCCAAAAAGCCAGAGTTTTGCCCTGATTTTCTTCAAATTATGCCTAAGAAGTACAATTAATAATATCGTCAAGTATGTAAACTTGGGTTGAAATCGGTGCATATTTAGATATAGCTCCCATATATATCTGTTACCGATTTACACTCATATGACCATAGAGGCTAAATGTTTACTCCGATTTACTTTAAAATTTGCACAGGGTGTAGAAAAAATATTCTACGTACGGGTCTAGTTGAAATCGGTTGGTTTATGCTTTTATATGACTCTAGCAGACAGAGTATTACCCTGCTATGCTTCAAATTTCGCACAAGGAGTACAAAGAATATCTTTCGCCCGATATACTCTCTTATAATCATGGAGGCTAAAGTTATACTCCGATTTACGTGAAATTTTGTAGATATAGCAGATTTCCTGCTAAATAGCCTAAATAAAAATTCGAACCTATAAAATTGTTCGGAACTGTCTAAGTTGCAAAAATTCTTTAAAATATTTCGGTGTGAAATTATTCCCATTGAGTTTATGTGTATATGTGCTTGGTTGGGCATTTTTTCTCAAATAAACGTGGAAAGTTTTGTATAAGAAAATAAGAACAAAAAAAGCAAAATTCAAAGACAAAAAAGCTTTATTGAGCCCAACAAAGGCAGTAAGAGCAATAGCAACAGCAGCAACAAATAAAGAATCATTCAGCCGTGTGTACCATTCATTTTGACGTTTGTTGAGACCAAATAAGAATCTTGGCTAACATTCTCATTGTAGGCTGGTTTTGCTACTACTACATTTAGCCTACCTCACTGTTGCCAAAGCTTAAACCCATGCACACACACGTAGACAACATCAAGCAAACAAATTCGCCCACATACAAAAATACAAATAAGTACTCACACATACAGAGAGAAACATTAAGAAAATCTTGTTGAAAGTTACGCACAAACACTCGAACTGAAGCTTACACAAATACCCATTCATACACACAAACACACACACACACAAGTAAACACATTAAAAGGCCTAGCAAGTAAAGAAACCTTTGGGGCGTGAAATAATGCTGTGGAAAAACTTTGGCCTTGTTCCTTTCTTGGGTGTTTTTTTTCCAGCTAACGATTGATGTTGTGCTAAAGCAAGCAGCCCCCGGTCTCAAATTGCTCCCACTCTCGACTGGCTTTCGGAGCTACTGCTACTGCCAGCTACTGTTGTTCAATGTCGAATGGATGCTGTTTTGCTAGTTAATGCCTTGGCCTACCCTCTTGGTGTTTCATTTCAACAAACAGCATCTCTTGCTCTCTTAAGAAAAACTTTTACTCTCGGAGAGTGTGGTGAGTGAGTGTAGAATTGGAATTCGTAGTCGTCGTAGTCTCGTTGTCGTCGTCATCGTTTAACTTCATATGGTATCCAACGATTCAACAATCAGCCAGCCAGCTACACAACTTCACGACTAACACACTAACATCAATTCATTCATTGAGTCAGTCATTCATTCGGTCGTACGGTGTAAACATCATCTACACTCTGTTCCCGTCTTTGGAGCGGAGTTATCCGTCGGTTTTTGGCGATTTTTGTAATTTCTGTGTTCGTTAACCCAATATTTCGGTAGTTGCAGCAAAAGCAAGCCTTTATGGGCAAAACAAAATTTGCCCTACTCAGCCAGGTTGGCAATTGAGCATTCAGACAACAAAAAAAATCATCTCACAAGCCAGTGGTTTAATTAAAAGTGCTTGCTACACTTACGAGGATGTTACACGCGGCGTGCGTATTACTTTAGCATCAACATTGATGGCGGCAATAGAAGCCAGTTTGCTTGGCAATGCGAGTTTGGATAATAATAGCATCGTATAAATTCGTGAATTGTTTTCTCTTGTTCGTTTCGGTTATCTCGGATATTGTGTGCCACACACAAAAAAAATCATAGCAACAAACAAATGGTTAAACCTGTATAAATGTGAACGTATGTGTGTGTGTGTGTGTGTTTGTTAGAATGCTTGTACAGGAATGTATAAGTCTCTTTATATGAGAAGAGTTTAAAGCGCTAAATATTCGTAACTGAAATACTTGTGTTTGTGTAAAGTTGTTGGTGTTTTGGATTTCGCGTTTTTTTTTTTTGCTGAGAATAGTGCATGTGTTAGTTGAAGTGCTTTTTTATTGTGCGTGTCCATTGTTTTTTTGCTTGATGGTATTTGGCCAAACCAAGGGTTAACAAAGTTCATTTACTTGTTGGTAACATTTGCATACAATAATCTCCCTTATCTTTGTGTAATCCAACTAAGAAAGAAATCACGAAACAGGTGGAAATGGTGTACAACAACAAATTTTAAGTGAAAGGTAAATTATGCCCAAGTTAATTGAAATTATGAAAAATATATAAGTCATTAAAAATTTAATTGCTTCCATGAAAATTAATTTAGGCTCTCAATAAAAAAATCAAATGAGTTGAGTGCTTACGAAAATATCCTAAATTTTTGAAAACAAAAATAAAATACGATGGGAACACGCAACAAAAAAAAAAGTTTGATAAATCAAGTTAAGCATTTTTTGTGCATGTCACAGTGTATTAATATTGAAATAGAAAAAACATTGAACAACAGGTGATATATGAAAATGTGTGGGTGTTGTCTATATAACTAAAGTACAAACAAATATGTGCAAACGGTGCCGTAATTAAATTTATTTTCCAAATTATCTATTACCACTAATGAATTTTGGAAAAAGGATACACTTATAAAAAATAAAGTTAATTGTTCCAATTTCAAATATTAACGGTTCTATACAAACACACATAAAATTAAGTTGTGAAACTTTCTAGAGACTTTTTTTAAATCAAATTAAATATAGTAAAAAATCACCAAAAAAATATATGGAATTTATAAACGTTACCAAACTAAGTGAGATATTTTGACAAAACAAAAAATAAAAAAACATAATTAAAAACAAAACAAAAAATAAAAAAAATTATTAATAAAAATAAAAATCAAAACATTATTGTGTAAGCGTTATAAAATAATTTTAGTTATATGTGAAAAAATATAAAAATAAATATATATAAAAAATATATAAACAAAAATTTAAAGTTTTAAAAAATCGTTCATTTAAAAATACGATAACTCGATAAATACTAATGACAGAGTTTTAAAAAACTAAAATATATATTTCATTAAATTTATTCAAGCTGTTAAACCATAGCGGTTTCTAGATAAAAGATACAAAATATATATGTGTAACATAATTTATAAAAAAAAATATTGCCTAAAATATTTTATTGTGGGTCCATAACTTGATAATGGAATTTTGTGGAGAGATTCTATATCCTAGTTAAAAAAAGCTACCAACAATGAAACTTGAATTCCCAAGTTGTGATATGGGACTAGTGATTATTGGATAATCTCCAATGAATTTTTGTGACCTTAGAGCAAACAGAGTGTGGCCGAAAAAGCAATGAGTTTTTTTTTTTTTTTTTTTGAAATCCGGAATTTGGCTCAGAAGCTGTAGGGCGCAACTTATCTTTTTAAGCAACTTATCTTTTTTTCCCGGGAATTCCCGGGAAATTACTATTTTTTCGCTCCCGCTTTTCCAAGTTGTGATATGGAAATAGTAATTATTGAATAATCTCCAATGAATTTTTTGTGACCTTAGAGCAAACAGAGTGTGGCCGAAAAAGCAATGAATTTTTGTCTTTTTTTAATCCGGAATTTGGCTCAGAAGCTGTAGGGCGCATCTTAGCTTTTTAAGCATCCACTGCACTAGTTTTGCATTAATTCTTTCCATGTGATGATATTTCAGTATTAGAAACTAAAAACAAACTTATGAAAAATCTTAAATTGTTTGACTTACTTATAGGGTTTTCCGGGAAATTGCTATTTTTTCGCTCCCGCTTTCCCGGGAATGAAGTGCGGGAATGGCCAATGACAGTTGAAATCTAGTTAAAGTGGATTTTGGAAGTGTAATGTGAATAACTATGGTACCAAGTCGTAGTAGTTGCCTTGTGGAACATACATAGTCGTGAGTTCTAATCTAGAATCCAACGGGCTCCCAATTTAAAAAAAAAAATTGCACTTCCTAATTTATGATTGTCATATTTCTATTCCTATTACATTGTAGAGTTTCCCTTTTGGGAATATTGACTGAACATGTGCATTTATTGACCGCGTTAACGATGGTGAAATCTAAATAAGTTTCTTTCATTTCCAAACAGTTTTTTAGTATTACAAAAAATCCCACTATATTAATAGTGTTCTTCCGAAAACTATACCGAAAGAGACTGCCTTAACCATTGTAAAAATGTTTTGTATTACGAAATATATCGTAGTTTAGTATGAGTTATGGCTGAAGTAAGAGAACAATATAATATAATATTGTTAGTTGTTCAGAGAGCGCCTTATAACCGTAGCTTTAGGCGATTTCTAATTTATTAAAATTTCCAAAATGTATTCCACATCAAAGCAGGTTTATTTGACCGGGATCCCGGGAAATTTGAAAAAAAATCCCGCTTTCCCGGAATGCAAAAAATCCGGGAAAAAGAAACCTCTACTTATTTATCTACGTTAAGATTTTTTAATAAATACTAGCAAATTGCGCATCTACCGGTAAACGAAATCAGAGCACGCAAAATAATTTTTTTTATACCCTCCACCATAGGATGGGGGGTATATTAACTTTGTCATTCCGTTCGTAACACATAGAAATATTGCTCTAAGACCCCATGAAATATATATATTCTGGGTCGTGGTGAAATTCTGAGTCGATCTGAGCAAGTCCGTCCGTGCGTCCGTCTGTTGAAATCACGCTAACTTCCGAACGAACCAAGCTATCGACTTGAAACTTGGCACAAGTAGTTGTTATTGATGTAGGTCGGATGGTATTGATAATGGGCCATATTGGTCCACTTTTTCGTATAGCCCCCACATAAGCCGAACCCCAGATTTGGTTTGCGGATACTCTAAGAGAAGCAAATTTCATCCGATCCGGTTGAAATTTGATACATGGTATTAGTATATGATATCTAACAACCATGCAAAAATTGGCCCATATCGGTCCATAATTATATATAGCCCCCATATAAAACGATCCCCAGATTTGATCTCCGGAGCCTCTTAGAGGAGCAAAATTCATCCGATCCGCTTGAAATTTGGTACGTGATGTTAGTATAGGGTCTCTAACAACCATGGAAAAATTAGTCCATATCGGTCCATAATTATATATAGCCCCCATATAAACTGATTCCCAGATTTGAACTCCGGAGCCTCTTGGACAAGCAAAATTCATCCGATCCGGTTGAATTTGCAACGTGGTGTTAGTATATGGCCGCTAATAATCATGCCAAAATTGATCCATATCGGTCTATAGTTATATATAGCCGATCCCCATTAACACAAAAATTGGTCCATATCATAATCATGGTTGCCACTCGAGCAAAAAATAATCTAGCAAAATTTTATTTCTATAAAAAATTTTGTCAAAATTCTATTTTTATAGGAAATTTTATTCCTATAGAAAATTTTGTCAAATTTAATTTCTATAGAAAATTTTGGCAAAATTTTATTTCTATAGAAAATTTTGTCAAAACGTTACAACCTAACATATCCTATAAAACTACTGTGGTACAGGGTACTACCAAGATGTACCAGACGGAGGACCCATCTTTTAGTATACCTATCATCTTAGAATTATGGTAAATTCGGAGACTATCTGTTCATATATTTTTGTGTGCAAAGAACGGTTTGCAGTTTAGGGATTGCCCTAAAAATTTTGCATAGGCTCATACTTTGACTCAAAGACTATCGCTATTGATTTTGGAAAAAAATCTGTTCAGATTTAGATATAGCTGCAATATCTAGTTCCAACCGATCTGGTTATAATTTGTGTGTTTGTGAACCGATATTCTTAAATTTCCGTGCATGCTAATATTTTGTTAGTCTCGTAAAACTTGCAAAATATCATCCAAATCGATTCAGATTAAAATATAGCTCCTCTATATATATCTTTCGCGCGATGATCCCGGAAGCTAGAGTTTTAATCTAATTTGCTTCGAATTTGGCGCAATGTGTACAATTGGTAGTGTCCTCAATTGTGACAAATTTAATTGAAATCTGTTCAAATTTAGATATAGTTCCCATACAAATTTTTCATCCGATTTATATATACTCTTATGACCATAGATGCCAAAGGTGTACTCCAATTTAAGCTAGACTTTGCACAGGGAGTTGATTTAACGTTATATCTATACTTGCGAAATTTCGTTGATTTAGATTACACATTTAGCTACAGCTCGTAATGATGCCAAGAAGAACATTTTCGATGCCTTTTTGCTATTTTGTTTTTTGTTTTTACCATGGCGGTTTTAATCTACAATAATTTTCACAAGTGGGATAATTGAAAAATTAGATTATATCGCTAACTAATCAATATTCACCAATATTTGTCTGTGAAGTTATAATTTTAATCGACTATGATAAAAAAATTCACCAATATTTGTCTGTGAAGTTATAATTTTAATCGACTATGATCAAAAAAATTATTCAGTTTTTAAAGGCAAAATATAATGAGTTGAAAAAGTAAAAAAATCGGTATAAATAATTTTTGGCAAATACAATCGATGGTGAAAAACTTATAATTTAAAAAATTAAAAAAAAAACAATAATTCAAAAATAGAATATTTCTCGTAATTTTTGGCACAAAAAAAAACAAACACTTTGTTTTATAAAGTTTTAAAAATATTTCAAACAAATGGCTTAAAAAAGGTACTTAAAAACTTACATATATTTTATTAAACTGAATGTACGAAGGACAAATGTCAATTTCAATGTCAGTAATATTGTCGTCATGAAATATGGAATAAGTTTAACAACCAATAACCAATTTAATTTTTTCCCCCGTAATGATTGATTTGAACAAAGGTGACAGTGACAATACCTTATGGTAAAGTTAAGTGAAAAAAAAACAAAAACAATGTGAATGATTGACATTTTCCAACCAGATAAAGTTATGAAGGTTGAATTCATTGATATCGAATTCGAAAAACCAAAGGAATGAAATAAATATATTAAGCGGAAACTGTGGAAACGAATGCGTTAACAATTTTATGTGAAAATGGTGCATGGTGAAGAAATTAATAGGAAACCATTCTAAATTGTAATAAAAAAAAGAAAATTTGTAATAATGTTCCCGATTTTATAAAAGTATAATATTTACAAAAAAAGACTGTTTCTTTAGTGAATATTACGAAATTGATTTTATAAATTAACCACGAGTATTCGAAAATTAAATTTAAAAGTGAATTGTTTCCTAAATTTATGCCTAGTGCAATTATCCAATTCTGTGGCTCGGAATCAATACCGAAATTATTAAAACAAAGACAAAAATCATAATAAACAGGCAGTAGTTTTTTTTAATTGCACGTGTATGCATATACACAGAGATGTGAAGATTTTCGGCTCTCCTATAGAGGTTATTACTTTTTTTATTGACCACAAATTTTCTTTTGAAAGACTCTAATGAAATAGCATTTACTTGAAACGAGAAAAAAATACAAAAAAATACTTATTTCAAAAATGTTTCACAAATGCTCTCTTAGGCAATTCCGATTCGTTCTATTTGTCCAAATGTAATTACATGGAGCAAAAAAAAAAAAAACATAATTAAAATGCTTACAACTCAATAATTTTATTGGTTGGAAATCAAAATAAATTTACTTACAATAATATCTACTCTAATCAAATTTAGCAGCCAACGTAATGCAAGGTTACATGAGCTCATACAATTGTAATCGGATGACATTTGATTCAATCGTACAATTTACATTTTTTTTGCCCATACGAATGTATAATTTTACATTGCCTATTCATTGGAAATCCAATTTTGTGTTTATATTTCATTCGATTGGCATTTACATTTTATTGGCCATATTCAATCATATTGATACATGGAGAGAAATATTTTGGAAAATGGGTGGTATGGGTTTGAGTTTTTTTTGTATAGGTGCCACATTTTTAGTTGCAAAAAAAAACCGTTTTAATAACACGCTCCCAATAATAAAAGCTAAAGCCAATTTAGGTTTATTTTATTTTATGGAAGTTATTGTCTTTGAATTAAATTTTCACAAGTAAAAGAAATTTTTCTTTACATTAAATTTAACCTTAATTTCAATTTAGTTATCGAAAATGACTGTCTTTTTTGCACTTTCATCGTAATGACAGATTCTTTCTCTTTATACATAAATGAAGCATAAAATTTTACTAAATTCAAATTTCCCTTTCATTTTCTAAATTTTTGAAATTTACCCAAAATTTTTCTATTGGAACTTTATTTTATTTATTTGATAAATCCAGCCATCAAAATTGATATCTTATAAAGGACAGTGCTAGTTTCCAGTTGTGATACATAAAAAAAAAACAAATTGACAAAAAGTAAAACATAAACATTTTATATAAACATAAAATTTTTATTTCATATGACATTAACGGCACTTTGAGGCAGAATATGATATAAATTCTGCAGATTTTTCATACACATTTTATTCGCACAGAAAAAAAACATATTTTTTTTTCAATCACGAAATTTATTGATCCAGTTAAAATTTCTTCATACACAGAATCGATGGTATCAAACACCACCGTCTATTAAAAAATTAATGGGTCTAATTAAAATAAAACAAGTATATACGGCCGTAAGTTCGGCCAGGCCGAAGCTTATGTACCCTCCACTATGGATTGCGTAGATACTTCTACTGAAGTCTGTCATCCACAATCGAATTATTTGGGTTGCGGTAACACTTACCGATGGCAAGGTATCTTAAAACTTCCTAACACCGTAATATATACCACATAGTCCATACGTGGTATATATTAAACTAAAAAAGGCCGATTAAATACGTACATAATTAACTTTAAAGTTTCTATAGAAATAAAATTTTGACAAAATAAAATTTTGACAACATTTTCTATAGAAGTAAAATTTGGAAAAAAATTTCTATAGAAATAAAATTTGGAAAAAAAATTTCTACAGAAATAAAATTGTGACAAAATTTTCTATAGAAATAAAATTTGGACAAAATTTTCTATAGAAATAAAATTTTGACAAAATTTTCTATAGAAATAAAATTTTAAAAATTTTTTTTAAACATTTTGACAATGTTTTCTATAAAAATAAAATTTTAGTAGATAATTTTTGGCTAGAGTGGCAACCATGATTATGAATCGATATGGACCAATTTTTGTGTGATTGGGGATCGGCTATATATAACTATAGACCGATATGGTCCAATTATGACATGGTTATAAGCGGCCTTATACTAACACCATGTTCCAAATTTCAACCGGATCGGATGAATTTAGCTCCTCCAAGAGGCTCCGGAGGACAAATCCGGAGGACAAATCAATTTTTGCATGGTTGTTAGAGACCATATAATAACACCATGTACCAAATTTCAGCCGGATCGGATGAAATTTGCTTCTCTTAGAGCAATCGCAAGCCAAATTTGGGGGTCCGTTTATATGGGGGCTATACGTAAAAGTAGACCGATATGGCCCATTTGCAATACCATCCGACCTACATCAATAACAACTACTTGTGCCAAGTTTCAAGTCGATAGCTTGTTTCGTTCGGAAGTTAGCGTGATTTCAACAGACGGACGGACGGACGGACGGACGGACATGCTCAGATCGACTCAAAATTTCACCACGACCCAGAATATATATACTTTATGGGGTCTTAGAGCAATATTTCGATGTGTTACAAATGGAATGACAAAGTTAATATACCCCCATCCTATGGTGGAGGGTATAAAAAGGTATGCCGAAAATGGTGAGTATAGGTCCATGTTTTGATATAGCCATCAGATAGACCGATCTCCCGATATTACTTTTTGGGCTTCTAGAAACCGTAATTGTTGTCCACTTTGCCTGAAATCGAAAATCTGGAGGTTTTTAAGAATTTTAGGAATAGGTGTGCAAGAAATGATTTTATTTTTTAGGCTTCTAGAATCCGTAGTTTTTATCCAATTTGCCTGAAATGAGAAATCTAGAGGTATTTTAGGACCTTAAATATGAGAGCCGAAAATGGCGTGTATTGGTCCATGTTTTGGTTTATCTCCCAAATAGACCGATCTCCCGATTTTACTTCTTGGGCTTTTAAAGGGTGATTCTTTTGAGGTTAGGATTTTCATGCATTAGTATTTGACAGATCACGTGGGATTTCAGACATGGTGTCAAAGAGAAAGATGCTCAGTATGCTTTGACATTTCATCATGAATAGACTTACTAACGAGCCACAACGTCGAATTTTCAGTGAATGGGCCCTAGAAAAGTTGGCAGAAAATCCGCTTTTTTATCGACAAATTTTGTTCAGCGATGAGGCTCATTTCTGGTTGAATGGCTACATAAATAAGCAAAATTGCCGCATTTGGAGTGAAGAGCAACCAGAAGCCGTTCAAGAACTGCCCATGCATCCCGAAAAATGCACTGTTTGGTGTGGTTTGTACGCTGGTGGAATCATTGGACCGTATTTTTTCAAAGATGCTGTTGGACGCAACGTTACGGTGAATGGCGATCGCTATCGTTCGATGCTAACAAACTTTTTGTTGCCAAAAATGGAAGAACTGAACTTGGTTGACATGTGGTTTCAACAAGATGGCGCTACATGCCACACAGCTCGCGATTCTATGGCCATTTTGAGGGAAAACTTCGGAGAACAATTCATCTCAAGAAATGGACCGGTAAGTTGGCCACCAAGATCATGCGATTTGACGCCTTTAGACTATTTTTTGTGGGGCTACGTCAAGTCTAAAGTCTACAGAAATAAGCCAGCAACTATTCCAGCTTTGGAAGACAACATTTCCGAAGAAATTCGGGCTTTTCCGGCCGAAATGCTCGAAAAAGTTGCCCAAAATTGGACTTTCCGAATGGACCACCTAAGACGCAGCCGCGCTCAACATTTAAATGAAATTATCTTCAAAAAGTAAATGTCATGGACCAATCTAACGTTTCAAATAAAGAACCGATGAGATTTTGCAAATTTTAGGCGTTTTTTTAAAAAAAAAAGTTATCAAGCTCATAACAAATCACCCTTTAGAAACCATAGTTTTTTTCAAATTTGGTTGAAATTTTAAATCTAGAAGTATTTTTGGAACATAAAGAGGTGTGCCGAAAATGGTGAATATCGGTCCATGTGCACTGATAATGAAAATTGCTTGAAACTGAATTATAGTTTTCAGATTTTACTTCTGGTAATCATTTAGATAAAGGGGGTAAAAATCTACAGATGTTGGATTTTAAATCAATGCGTTATTTCATTTTCATTTCATTTGTTGCACACTTGCACACGATGTTTATGATTCCCCTAAAACTCAAACAAATATGGTTCTTATAAATCCAGAATCTGATCTAGTCTTCTTAGGTAAAATCTTTGAATTTATCTTCGGGAAGTGTACTGGTTGAACTGATCTGCTTGTCACCAAATCCCCCTGCAATTTTCACAGGAAACTATAATATTTGATTCATGGTGATGGGTATTTAAGATTCCGCCCGGCCGAACTTACTGCTTTATATACTTGTCAGCTATTTTTTTCTGTGCGAATAAGTATAGATAAAAAATCAGAAAATTTTAATCCTCATATCTGCCAATACGGATGATCTGTGCGCTTCTTATCCTATCGAGAAGGTAAATGGGGAGACCAGTATATATAAGGGCTATATCAAATACTTACCAATTGGATAAAAATTATGTTATAAAATTGCCAAGAACTCATAATTGGTTATAGGTCTATATGGGGACTATACCAAAACAAAAAAAAAACTTAGTTGTAGACGTAAATTTCCTCTAGATTTATACTTTTGGGTAAATTGGAAAACATTTAAAGTGTCTAGAATCCTAAGAATTTAAATTGGGCGATTGGTTCACATGGGACCTTTATCAAAAGCTGGAACCATATAGGCCGTCTTCAAACTTGGCATGCTTGTAGACAAAAACCGAATTTGTGTAAAATTTCAGGACTATAGCACATTTATTGAAGGTTGTAGAGTGAGTACAATAGACAGACAGACGGGCATTGTTATTTTACCATGAACAACTCTGTGGAACGGGCTATTATAACCCAATAAAAAATTTTGAAGATTTTTCTAAAGGCACAACATTAAAAGAAGTCTCAAAAATATTCTCCCAAAGATGTTTTTTATTTTAACTAAATAGGAAGTTCTTTTAATTCAATTTTTTATAATTCACTTTTTGAATATTTTTAATGGGTAATATTAATTTTGTTTTATTTTTCAAATAGGTTAAAAACAGAATAAGAATTAATAAAATAGTACAAATTATTTAAATTTTGTCAATAAAAATGCAGTCAATTTTCAAAAAATTGCGAATTTTCGAAAATATTTGAGGTTAAACGTTTCAGACAAGCATTAGAATGCATTAAAATTCATAAAAAAAAAAAAACATTATAAAAATTATTTATTTGGCAAAAGAACAAAAATGTAATTCACATCCAAAATACTGAATTCGGATCACAGATGCAAAAGCCATGCAAATTCAGTGTAACGGCTGCTGAAATAGGCGACATTCGTACTATGACAAGTCCATGTTAAATTAATCGCTCTTTGTATCACTTTCTGATCCACAACGAACATTTTCACAACGTTTTTGGCGACGCTTATTTTTTGCGGGGAGGTGGATGTTTGCAGCATCCAGAAGGAGATGAGTCAATGGCTAGATCGACTCAAAGTCTGTCTGTGAGCACATTTTTGTAATCAAAGCCTATGTCGCAGTTTTAGTCCAGCCGACTTCAAATTAGGTCCAAGTAACAATTTTGGATCAGAAAAAACCCTATAGCCACAGAGGAAATTTTTTTACTCGAATTTACCTGAAATTTTGTACAGGAAAACAATTAACATTCTTACCAGGTACGTCAAATTTGGTTGTAATCGGTTCACATTTAGATATATCTCCCAGAGACCAAAGTTTTATTTCGACTTACGTGAAATTTTACACATGGAGAATAATTCGAGTAGTACAACGCTAGGTCACCGTGGTGCAATTTTATTTCTATAGAAAATTTTGTCTTCATTTTATTTCTATAGAAAATTTTGTCAAAATTTTATGCCTGCAGAAAATTCTGTCAAAATTTTATTTCAAACAAAAAAAAAAAATATCAAAATGCTATTCAATAGAAAACTTTGTCAACATTTTATTTCTATAGAAAATTTTTGTCAAAATTTCATTTCTGCAGAATTTTTTTTTCAAAATTTTACTTCTATATATTTTTTTTCAAAATTTTATTTTTATAGAAAATTTTGTCAACATTTTATTTCTTTACAAAATTTTGTCAAAATTTTATTTCTTTACAAAATTTTGTCAAAGTTTTGTTTCTGTCGAAAAGCTTGTCAAAATATTATTCGTAAAGAACAATTTGCCAAAATTTTGTCAAAATTTTATTCCTACAGAAGATTTTGTCAACATTTTATTTCTATAGAAAATTTTGTCAAAATTTTATTTCTATAAAAAATTTTGTCAAAATTTTATTTCTATAGAAAATTTTGTTAAAATGTTATTTTTATAGAAAATTTTGTTAAAATTTTATTTGTATAGAAAATTTGGTCAAAACTTTATTTCAATAGAAAATTTTGTCAAAATTTTATTTCTGTAGAAAACTTTGTCAAAATTTTATTTGTATAGAAAATGTTCTCCAACTTTTATTTTTTTAGAAAATTTTGTCAAAATTTTATTTCTATCGAATATTTTGTCAAAATTTTATTTCTATAGAAAATTTTGTCAAAATCTTATTTCTAAAGAAAATTTTGTCAAAATTTTATTTCAATGGAAAATTTTGCCAAATTTTATTTCTATAGAAAATATATGAAGTACATTTACTTGGTGAGGAATATTTTGCAAAATCTACCAAACAGTACAAAATTCGACCATTTTTGCTAGATTTCTACCAACTGTGGACTGCGAGCCACCGTGGCGCAATGGTTAAACTGAGAAAACAGTGAACCCACCAGGAAGAAAAGTGTTTGTTAATTTTAGAAAATTCTGAATACATTTAGAAATTTTTAACTAAACAGTATTGCAATCGTTAGCATCATGCCGATATCACAAAAATAATTAAATATTTTTCGACAAATTTAAGAAAATTTATTAGACATAATTAGTTTTTTTTCCACTTGTTAAAGAAAATTTTGTAGTTTGAAGGAAAAAAATTGGAGTTAAAAAATGCAAGAATGTCTTTAGTGATATACGAAGTTCATGATGGACGCATTTTTGGTAAAATTTAAAAATTTAAAGAAATAATGAACTGTTTTGTGAGAAGTACGAATTTAGTAAATCTCCGTTTGTTAGTTCATTTAGCCAACGGACGCAAAAAATTATTAGAGTAAATGAAACTATCTTGAAACATAAAAATTCCATGAACTAAAATAAAGTTAAATTTGCTTTAGTGAAATAGAGAGTCCATTTTTTTTAGTGTAGCATGCCCGCCTTGCCTTACATACACAGGGTTGTGGGTTTAAACCCAGTTTCTACAAAACGCCGAACAATTTTTCAGCGGTTGATTACCCCCTCTCAGTGGGGAGCCACCGTGGTGCAATGGTTAGAATGCCCGCCTTGCATACACAAGGTCGTGGGTTAGAGTCCTGCTTCGACCGAACACCAAAATTTTTTCAGCGGTGGATTATCCCACCTCAGTAATGCTGGTGACATTTCTGAGGGTTTCAAAGCTTCTCTAAGAGGTTTCACTGCAATGTGCAATGCCGTTCAGACTCGGCTATAAAAAGGAGGTCCCTTATCATTGAGCTTACCAAGGAATCGGACGGCACTCAGTGATAAGAGAGATGTTCAACATTGTGGTATTACAATGGGCTGAATAGTCCAAGTGACCCTGATATATCGGACTGACACCTAACCTAACGTGACTACAATATATAGACAGACGCACATCGTTATATATTCTTACAATTTCTCCCTGCTCAAGAATTCACAAACTTTATATAGTCGGAAATCAATATTTAAATTTTCTAGAAATTGAATGGCAAACTCATTAAAAACCCCATTACCATTCTATGGTGTTTGGTTTAGAAAAAGTACAAAAGTTTATTGTATTAATTTCCTTTGTAATATCAGGCTTGAATTTTTTGTATTTATTTGCTGAACATGGAGATGGTCTTTAATACCTTAAATGTATTTTTTTTGTTCTATTTTTACATTAGCGCAAATTATAATACTTTTGAAAGCTTAAAGAAAGTAATGTCATTTATACGAAACATGTTTTATTTCTAATTTATGAAATTGAATACGAAATCTCCAAATAACAAAAACAAAAACATTATTTCAAAACGCGACACAGTTGTAGTATTTTTAAGCTTATGACAACTAATTAAGAATATTCTGTTGTTGACAGTACTGATGATATTTCCAAGAATTTTTAATGTAATTAACACCAAATCGACTGTCTATTGTCTTGGTGCAGGATACGTATATACGAATACGACCAATGGATATTAACATTCGAAGTCACCATTATTATGCACTCACCATTGGCAACCGGTAATGTTTTTTGCCCGAGGTAGATAGATACCACCATTATTCATTTGTTAATTATGTACACAAGGAATGGGGATGGTATACACATAGAAAAAAATCATGCCTGTTTCAAAAGATTTTGTCTTTACCGTAATGATTTTTGTTGTTGATTATGGGGCCAAAAAAGTGGAGAGTTGTAGTGAGGATACTTTTAAGACATACTTCTCTTTTAAATTTGAGTGTTGCGTACTTGATACTTGGAAGCAAATTTGAATTTATTCAATTTTTTTCATTCGCTATCAAAGTGATTTAACACCAAGATAACGAAAACGTAAATTTACTTCAACATCAAGTAGAAATTAGGCTATGTTTCAATTGAAAAACATCTTTAAAATAAATTATTAAAAACTTCTCCTAGTTTTGAAAACCTTTTTTGTTATATACTCAGGATACAAAATGTCAACAAATTTAAAGATGATTTCATTAATTTTGAATTATTAAAGCCAGGTTGACCTCAAATTTTTGATAATGTAAATATGCCCAACTTTAAGTCGAATCACTTTACTATAAGGCGAAAATGACTTGTGAAAAGTTTATGGGCTTTTTGACAAAAAAAAAATTATATTAGAGAAATGTGTCTAGTATGATCAGCAAAGGTGATGTTCGTCTTAAATGACATGAAATGGCTGCACAACAATATCTTTTTCAGTATACAAAGATGTATTTTTTACACTCACAAACATACACTGAAAAAAATATTTACGTAATATTAAAGATTAGACAACCTAAATTTTAGGATGCGAAACTTACAAAATATTAAGGACAAATTTCTTTAAAATAATGAAATTTTAATTAAAATAAAGTTTATAATCATTGCTTTAACAATTTTTTTCATTAAATTTAGGACACAAATTTTGTAAATTTGCATGCCTCCGTTAAAGTCCCATGTCATTGAAATAAGGCTAATTTTCCTTAAAGTAAAAACACATTTTTGATTTAAAGAAATTGTCCTTAAATTAACTGCAACATTGTAACTTTAGATTTAAGATAAAAACGCGTCAAATATAGGCTAAGTTTTATTTTTAGGATTTAGTGTCTTTGCTATAAAGTTTTATTGGAATTAAGAAAATATTTTTATACCCTCCACCATAGGATGAGGGTATATTAACTTTGTCATTCCGTTTGTAACACATCGAAATATTGCTCTAAGAACCCATAAAGTATATATATATTCTGGGTCGTGGTGAAATTCTGAGTCGATCTGAGCATGTCCGTCCGTCCGTCCGTCTGTCTGTTGAAATCACGCTAACTTCCGAACTAAACAAGCTATCGAAACTTGGCACAAGTAGTTGTTATTGATGTACGTCGGATGGTATTGAAAATGGGCCATATCGGTCCACTTTTACGTATAGCCCCCATATAAACGGACCCCCAAATTTGGCTTGCGATCGGTCTAAGAGAAGCAAATTTCATCCGATCCGGCTGAAACTTGGTACATGGTGTTAGTATAAGGTCTCTAACAACCATGCAAAAATTGGTCCATATCGGTCCACTTTTACGTATAGCCCCCACATAAACGGACCCCAAAATTTGGCTTGCGATCGCTCTAAGAGGAGCAAATTTCATCCGATCCGGCTGAAATTTGGTACATGGTGTTAGTATATGGTCTCTAACAACCAAGCAAAAATTGGTCCATATCAGTCCATAATTACATATAGCCCCCATAAAACCGATTCCCCGATTTGGCTTGCGGAGCCTCTAAGAGAACCAAATTTCATCCGATCCGGCTGTAATTTGGTACATGGTATTGGTATATGTTCTCTAATGACCATGCAAAAATTGGTCCACATCGGTCTATAATTATATATATCTGCTATATAAACCGATGCCTCGATTTGTCCTCCGGAGCCTCTTGGAGGAGCAAAATTCATCCGATGCGGTTGAAATTTGGAACATGGTGTTAGAATCTCGTCTCTAACAAACATATCGGCCCATAATTATATATAGCCCCCATATAAACCGTTCCCCAGATTTGATCTCCGGAGCCTCTTGGAGGAGCAAAATTCATCCGATCCGGTTGAAATTTGCAACGTGGTGTTAGTATAAGGCCGCTAATATCCATGCCAAAATTGGTCCATATCGGTCTATAGTTATATAGCCGATCCCCAATCACACAAAAATTGATCCATATCGGTTCATATTCATGGTTGCCACTCGAGCCAAATATAATCTACCATAATTTTATTTTTATGGAAAACATTGTCAAAATGTTATTTCTATAGAAAATTTTGTCAAAATTTTATATCTATAGAAAATTTTGTCAAAATTTTATTTCTATAGAAAATTTTTTCCAAATTTTACTTCTTAGAAAATGTTGTCAAAATTTTATTTCTATAGAAACTATAAACTTAATTATATACGTATTTAATCGGCCTTTTTTAGTTCAATATATACTACGTATGGACTACCTTGTAATTTAGAAGACGGTGTTAGGAAATTTTAAGATACCTTGCCATCGGCAAGTGTTACCGCAACCCAAGTAATTCGATTGTGTGAATTCGACAGTCTTCAGTAGAAGTTTCTACGCAATCCATGGTGGAGGGTACATAAGCTTCGGCCTGGCCGAACTTACGGCCTTATATACTTGTTTACTTTGAAGTATCCGTTATATGTTAATTTGTATTTTTAAACTGGCATTTGTTTGTACGTTAGTACCTTTATTAATAAACCGCGAAAAGAGAAAAAAATTTGATAAATGAGATCTGTATCCTAATTTTAATTTTATTGGTCATAGATTTAAAGCCAGATAGGCCGCTAAATAAATTCTTTATTTTAAAGAAGCCGCATCGTTGGCTCGGAATCAATACCAACATCCTTATGGGAACGTCAAAATCTTTGGATCCAAGTAAACTTTTTTTTTTGAGTGTACACGGATGAAAAAGACTGTTTTTCATATGTTTGGCTATAAACATTATATGTTTGGAACACAAATTTTTAAACACAATATTTTTGAGTGCAAGCATATAATGTTCATAAACTAGCATAACATGTTTGGGACATATATGTTAATATGTTAGAACATATTATGTTTGGGACATAAAATGTTTGTAAATATAATATGCTTGGATGCAAACATATATTAATTTAGAAATAGCCTATAAACATATATGTGTTTAGTAGCTTGGAGCGCTATTTAACAGGGAGCGATATTGAATTAAGTTGGTGGTTGTTGCTTGTTATTACAAAATTAACATTTTATTTTTCCTTGGGCAATTGATCAGCTACTTCTTTGATCCTTACAAACTGTGTGGTCCGCTGTTCGAATCCCCGTCCGGCAAAAGGTAAAATTAAAATAAAAAAAAATCATACAATTGAATAATTTCTTCTACAATGTTTGTATTACAGAAAAAGGTGCTAAGAACTAAAAAATCTCGTGGAAGTCAGAAAGATGTGGGGGAATATACAATTGGGCAGAAACAAAATTTTGAGCATTCAGGTCGAAAACCTATGTTGTTAGCACCTATATTACCTGTTTATTTTCATAATTCATTATGATTGTAAATGTATAAATAAATAAATAAAATTTTGAGCACAATATTGTTTGGGAGAATTTTTTTTAAGCATATAATATTTTTGGGTGCAAAATGCTTCCAAACATATTATATGTTCACATAATAACATATTGTTTTTTGGAAGACAACATTATTGAATTTGGATGCAAAAATACAAAATGTTTGGAACTTAGACTACCCAAACATATATTGTTTAGACCAATATGCTTTCAAACATATTATATATTGTAAGAGATCAAACATATAAATGTTTGGGCAATACCCAAAAATATATATGCTTGAAGCAAAATATGTTTGGGAGTATATGTTACAGAAGCGATTTTTTGTGAGCGTGTAGTATAGGAGTATAATAAGTTTGCCATTGCATCGAAATATCGAGTTTTGACATTATACTTTGAAAAAAAAAATATTGCCGTGAGGCCAAAGATTTCACGTCCTTTAAATACGAATGCAAATTTTGCTTAGCATAGAAAACGCATATTTCTTGTATAAAGTTTTTCTCCTTGTCCAAAAGTCGATAGACTTTTCAATGAAGTCGTGTTGTCCTTATAATTAAGTGATTGGACTTAAAAATGTGTATCATAATATGAAAGAAAATTTTTTGGGCTAAGGTCAACTTGACTTTAATAATTCAGAAAAATTCTTTAAAATTAATGAAATTGTCTTTAAATTGGTTGTCTCTTTGCATCTTGACTACAAAGCAAAAAATCGTTCAAAAATAGGACATGTTTTTCAACACATTATTTTAAAGACGTTGTTTACTTCAAACATAGCATAATTTCTACTGAAAGTCGTGTCTGAATTTGGAAAATAAAGTTGTCGTTAACTCGTTTTTAAAGGATTTTGATAGCATATGGAGAAAAAAGCTGAAAAAGCGAAAAATCAAAATTTGCTTCCTAGAAGCAAATGCACAAAACAATTGGAAGTTCTTCAACTTTAAAAGCACTTCCAAAAATGTCCTCCCAAAGATGTTCTTTATCTAAACTGCACAGGAAGTTGATTTGAGTGAGTTTTTTTATAACTCGCTTTTTTCATATTTTTAATGGGAACTAAAAAAATTTTATTGTTTCAAATGGGTTAAAAACAGATTAAAACTTAATAAAATTATATAAATTTTGCCGAAAAAAATGCTAAATCCTTTCTAGAAAAATTGCGAATTTTTGAAAATATTTGATATCACACGTTCCAGACAAGCGTTATAATGCAATAAAAATCATAAAAAAATTTTAAAAATTATTTATTCGTCAAAATATCACAAAATTTCTTTATTCACATCCAAATCACTGGATTGCATCACACCTAAAGAAGTGATACAAATTCAGTGAAACGGCTGTTGAAATGGTGGACATCCATCCTATGACAAGCCCATGTTAAAATCATCGCTTCTGCGCCAATTTTGCACCACTTCCGGATCCAAAAAAGAACATTTTCACTGCTTTTTTGGCGACACTTTTTTTGCTGGGAAATTAAAAAGACTATTTTGTCTTAAAGGTATACTTACTTATATTTTCCGCTTCTTTGGCTTGGAATTGATACCAAATTTTTAAAATAAAGACAAAATCTTTGGAAACGGCCATGCTGTTTTTTCAGTGTACAGTGTAGCTTATATAACCTAAATTGCAACCACTTCAGGGACTTTCATTTCTAAACCGCTCGTCATACAGTTAGATGTAAGTGAATCTATCATTCTACTATTGCTCGTTGCCGTGTTACGGGCGTCGATTCCTACCAATGGGCGACAAACACGTTAAGAACTCTAGAAATAATGGGAAAAGTTAAGACCAGATGTGATCGAAATCCATGAGGCATTGTAAGAAGTTTTCGTGACCTTGGACTAAAGCCACAAAAAAGTTAGACAGGAAAGAGCCAAGTATTTGCTTCGATTGCACGAAAGTCGGCCAGTTACCAAATTTGGTTTTCTCCGATGAAATGCCATTTCAAACTGAGCAGTTTGTGAACAAACAAAATGATCGAATTTACTTGCCAAAGAGGGCGAAAGTGAAAATTTACATCTTCGATTGGCCACCTGATGGTAATGGTGGCCATCCGCTCATATTCATCGACCGTCTTGTCGAAATCAATGCAGATATTATTGGTAAAATGTCCTAAAGACAGAGTTGCCAAGCATTTCGTCCGCAGACCATAGACATTCCACTAGAATGTTCCCCGCTTCATTTCTCTCACCTCCGTGATACAATGGGTAGCGTGCCCGCCTTGCATATACAAGGTCGTGGATTCGATTCCTGCTACCACCGAACACCATAAGTTTTTCAGGGGTGCATTATCCCACCTCAGTAAAGCTGGTGATATTTCTGAGTGTTTCAAAACTTCTGTAAGTGGTTTCACTGCAATGTGGAACGCCGTTCGGACTCGGGTATAAAAAGGAGGTCCCTTGTCATTGAGCTTAACATGGAATCGGGCAGCAATTCGTGATAAGTTAGAAGTTCACCACTGTGGTATCACATTTGACTGAATAGTCTAAGTGAGCCTGGCTGCCACCTAACCTAACCTAACCTTCATTTCTCTCACACAATGGCTCCCAAAATATTTGGATCTGAATCCGTTGCACTTTTGCGCCTGGGGCTTTTTGTAAAACAAGAAAAGGTACTAACATTTTCTAGCTAACACTTCACAAAGGCGCTTCTCTGGGGATGATAGATCAACTTTCTTGTAGCTTGTAATGGCTTTGTAGAACATTTGTAGGCCATAGTTTGAATTTGGAAAATTAAGGTGTCGTTAAAACGCTTTAAAGGACATTAGCACATTAAGAACAAGTAAGGAAAGTCTAAAGTCTAAATTTTCGATACCATATCACATCCGTCAAATGTGTTGGGTGCTATATATAATGGTTTGTCCCAAATACATACCTTTAAATATCACTCGATTTGGACATTTTTTGTAAAAGTCTATATCTATAGACTCAAAATTTAAGTTGGCTAATGCACTGGGGTGGAACACAATTTTAGTAAAAAAATATGGGAAACATTTAAATCTGAAGCAATTTTAAGGAAACTTCGCAAAAGTTTATTTATGATTTATCGTTCGATATATATGTATTAGAAGTTTAAGAAAATTAGAGTCATTTTTACAGCTTTTCGATTAAGCAGTGGCCATTTTACTAGGAAAATGTTGGTATTTTGACCATTTTTGTCGAAATCAGAAAAACATATATATGGGAGCTATACCTAAATCTGAACCGATTTCAACCAAATTTGGCACGCATAGCAACAATGCTTATTATACTCCCTGTGCAAAATTTCAACTAAATCGGAGTTAAAAATTGGCCTCTGTGGTCATATGAGTGTAAATCGGGCGAAAGCTATATATGGGAGCTATATCTAAATCTGAACCGATTTCAATCAAATTTGGCACACTTGACTACACTACTAGTTGTACTCCTAGTGCAAAATTTCAATCAAATTGGGCCAAACCTCTGGATTCTAGGACCATATTAGTCCATATCGGGCGAAAGATATATATGGGAGCTATATCTAAATCTGAACCGATTTCAACCAAATTTGGCGCACATGACTTCACTACTAATTGTACTTCTAGTGCAAAATTTCAACCAAATTTGGCCAAAACTCTGGCTTCTAGGACCATATTAGTCAATATCGGTCGAAAGATATATATGGGAGCTATATCTAAATCTGAACCGATTTCAATAAAATTTAGCACACTTGACTACACTACTAATTGTACTCCATGTGCAAAATTTCAAACAAATTGGGCCTAAACTCTGGCTTCTGGGGCCATATAAGTCCATATCGGGCAAAATATATATATGGGAGCTATATCTAAATCTGAACCGATTTCAATCAAATTTTGCACACTCGACTGTACTACCAATTGTACTCCTCGTGCAAAATTTCAAGCAAATCGGGATAAAACTCTGGCTTCTGGATCCATATAAGTGCATATCGGGCGAAAGATATATATGGGAGCTATATCTAAAACTGAACCGATTTCAACCAAATTTGGCACGCATAGCAACAATGCTAATTCTACTCCCTGTGCAAAATTTCAACTAAATCGGAGCAAAAAATTGGCCTCTGTGGGCAAATGAATGTAAATCGGGCGAAAGCTATATATGGGAGCTATATCTAAATCTGAACCGATTTGGCTGATATTTTGCAAGTTTTTTGAGACTCATAAAATATTCGGAGGTACGGAATTTGAGGAAGATCGGTTGATATACACGCCAATTATGACCAGATCGGTGAAAACTATATATGGCAGCTATATCTAAATCTGAACCGATTTTTTTCCAAAATCAACAGGGATCGTCTTTGAGCCGAAACAGGACCCTATACCAAATTTTAGGACAATCGGACTAAAACTGCGAGCTGTACTTTGCACACAAAAATACACCAACAGACAGACAGACAGACAGACAGACAGACGGACAGACGGACAGACAGACGGACAGACAGACAGACAGACGGACATCGCTAAATCGACTCAGAATTTAATTCTAAGACGATCGGTATACTAAACGATGGGTCTCAGGCTTTTCCTTCTTGGCGTTACATACAAATGCACAAACTTATTATACCCTGTACCACAGTAGTGGTGAAGGGTATAAAAAACGCAGAGAAAAATCAAAGTTGTTTCCTAGAATCAAATATTAAAGAGAAAAGTGCCTTCAAAATGTATCCTAATTTCAATTATCTGCTTCTATGGCATGGAATCAATATCAAAATCTTTAGTATAAAAATAAAATCTTTGGAACCAATCCAGATTTTGTCTCAGTTAACTTTCAAGACTCATGGTTTATTTGTTCTATAGATATTGATTTTTGTTATTTTGTTATTTTTGTTATTTACAAAATATAGGTTGCAATTATTTACAATAAAATCTATCACAGGGTAACATTTTTTTTGGGAAAAAATCTTATCATATTCAGAAAAAGCTCCCATATATATTTTTTCGAAAGATTTTCACCAATAGGGTGATAATAATCGAATTTTACTCAAATTTACCACAAGATTATATTCTACGGTATCAATTAGACCTTACTATGCCAACCATTTTCAACAAAATCTTTTGGTGTATATGGTATGTCACACGTGAATATGAGAGGTACCACTATTAGTGTGACCAAGGTTAGGTTAGATGGCAGCCCGATGTATCAGGCTCACTTTGACTATTCAGTCCATTGTGATACCACATTGGTGAACGTCTCTCACTGAGTGCTGCCCGATTCCATGTTAAGCTCAATGACAAGGGACCTCCTTTTTATAGACGAGTCCGAACGGCGTTCCACATTGCAGTGAAACCACTTAGAGAAGCTTTGAAACCCTCAGAAATGTCACCAGCATTGGGATAATCCATAGCTGACAATTTTTTTGGTGTTCGGTCGAAGCAGGAATCGAACCCACGACCTTGTGTATGCGAGGCGGGCATGCTAACCATTGCTCCACGGTGGCTCCCAATGTTTTGATTTTCTTCACTCTTGCCCCTTTTCACCACCTCCAGCAACCATGTAAGAATAATTGTGGTAATAACATTTTTCTCATATTACATTACAGAGCAATGACCAATATAGTGAAATTCCTTACAGTTTTTTTTTCTTAAGCCGTCATTGAGTCTGTGAAATAATTTTATTAAAGCACATATCAGCAAAAATTTTCTTGAAATGTTGAAAAATATCAAAATTGAAAATGACAAAAACTAAATGTAATGAAATGGTCGTTGCTATCCACGAAATAACTCAGCGCAAAAGAAAAAAAACTCGCAGAAATGAGAATTGCTTTGATAATCTGTAATAGATGGAAGGGGCAAGGTTAAGTCTCTGAAAGGAAGAAAACAGAAAAGTTGATAAGCCATGAATCATGATTTTAGTGACAGGCTGGCAAACATATTTGGTTGTGTTGTTTTTCTTGTTTTTGGTTGTGGCCACTGGCAGTGATTTAGTGGAATTTTATTTACACTACCACTGGTACTTGGAACTTGAAGCGGAGACGGTCAATGTTGGACCTGTTAAGCTGAGGGCTGATGAGGTAGCAAGTGTTCTGGATTTCAATATTCTTAGAAGTGTTGACATAATAAAGCTGAAAAGAATTTCAACAGAAAATGTTTCATCATAAAATTTGTAGAGGATTTTTTGTTGACTTCATATTGGTATGAGAATATTTATTTATACAATAATATCTAACAACAAATGAAAATATGTTTGTTATAGCTTAGATTATTAAATATTTTTGTTAGACAAGATGAATTTGGTTTATTAAACACTACAAAAAAATATCATTAACCCGGGATGTACTAGCGTGACCATATGGTCACACATATTAGACCGTCACTAAATCTTCTCGTGTTGATCGCTGAAAAACATACCATTGACATTTCAAAATTCGAAAAAAAAACATAATTACAGCACAATTCGGGTTAAATCTAAGGATTTTTGTTTTCTGGAATTCGTTATTCATTAAGGGGTAGATGATTGCTCCATCAGTGGGAAGCCCAAAAACTGAAGTAGGGGTTTTAGGAGGAAACCAATCCACGACATTTGGCATATTTCTGGCCAGAAATCTCAATAATGCTAAACGTAGGTTGAATTAATTTTGTTCTTATATATGGTCTTTTAAAATTTTCCCCAAATGAAGATTTGCCATGAATGGGATGAAGTTTTATGAGTAGGGACTTGATGCACACAAAAAACATTTTACAGATTCAATCACTAAATTAATTGATCCAATTAATTTTTTAATTTAAATGCCTTCAATCACAGAAATGATAGTATCGATTAAAAAAAAATAATTGAAAGTCAATAAAAAAATAATTGATCCAATTCATAAATTAATTGATGCTATTAATTTGTGATGGCTTTTTGTTTCCGTTAAAAAATTTGTTGAATCAATTAGGTTTTTAATTGAATATTTTTTAAAACTCAATTAAGATTTTAATTGGAACAAGTATATACGGCCGTAAGTTCGGCCAGTCCGAAGCTTATGTACCCTCCACCATGGATTGCGTAGAAACCTCTTCAAAACCCTGCCATCCACAATCGAATTACTTAAGTTAAGGTAACGCTTGCCGATGGCAAGGTATCTTAAAACCTACTAACACCGTCTTCTAAATTGTATGTAAGTCCATACGTGGTATATATTAAATAAAAAGGTCTATCAAATACGTATATAATTCAGTTTGACAAAATTTTCTATAGACATAAATTTTTGACAATATTTTCTATAAAAATAAAATTTTAACAAAACTTTCTATAGAAATAAAATTTTGACAAAATTTTCTATAGAAATAAAATGTTGACAAAATTTTCTATAGAAATAAATTTTTTATCAAATTTTCTATAGAAATAAAATGTTGACAAAATTTTCTATAGAAATAAAATTTTAACAAAATTTTCTATAGAAATAAAATATTGGTAGATTATTTTTGGTTCGAGTGGCAACCATGATTATGAACCGAATAAAATTTGAACAAAATTTTCTATAGAAATAGAATTTTGACAAAATTTTCTATAGAAATAAAATTTTGACAAAATGTTCTATAGAAATAAAATTTTGACAAAATTTTCTATATAAACACAATTTTTGGTAGATTATTTTTGGCTCGAGTGGCAACCATGATTCTGAATCGATATGGACCAATTTTTGTGTGATTGGAAATCGGCTATATATAACTATAGACCGATATGGACCAATTTTGGTGTGGTTGTTAGCGGCCATATACTAACACCAAGTTCCAAATTTGAACCGGATCAGATGAATTTTGCTCCTCCAAGAGGCTCCGGAGGTCAAATCTGGAGAACGGTTTATATGGGGCTATATATAATTTTGGACCGATATGGACCAATTCTGGCACGGTTGTTAAAGATCATATACTAACACCATGTTCCAAATTACAACCGGATTGGATGAAATTTGCTTCTCCTAGAGACTCCGCAAGCCAAATCTGGAGATTGGTTTATATGGGGACTACATATAATTATGAGCCGATGTGGACCAATTTTTGCATGGTTGTAAGATACCATATACCAACATCATGTACCAAATTTCAGGCGGATCGGATGAAATTTGCTTCTCCTTGAGGCTCCGCAAACCAAATCTGGGGATCTGCTTATATGGGGGCTATATATAACTATGGACCGATGTGGACCAATTTTTGCATGGTTGTTAGAGACCATATACCAACACCGATCCGGCTGAAATTTACTTTTTTTTGAGGCTCCGCAAATCTGGGGATCGGTTCATATGGGGGCTATATATAATTATAGACCGATGTGGACCAATTTTTGCATGGTTGTTAGAGACCATATACCAACACCATGTACCATATTTCAGCCGGATCGGATGAAATATGCTTCCGTTAGAGGCTCCGCAAGGCAAATCTAAGGGTCCCTTTATATGGGGGCTATACGTAAAAGTAGACCGATATGGCCCATTTGCAATACCATCCGACCTACATCAATAACAACTACTTGTGCTAAGTTTCAAGTCGTTAGCATGTTTCGTTCAGAAGTTAGCGTGATTTCAACAGACGGACAGACGGACATGCTTAGATCGACTCAGAATTTCACCACGAACGAGAATATATATACCTTATGGGGTCTTAGAGCAATATTTCGATGTGTCATAAACGGAATGAGAAAGTTAATATACCCCCATCCTATGGTGGAGGGTATAAAAATTTTCGTGAAAGTTTTTTCTGTGTGGGAAGCCACCGGGTTCAACGCTTCTCTAAGTGGTTTCACTGCAATATGGAACGCCGTTCGGACTCGGCTATAAAAAGGAGGTCCCTTGTCAGTGAGCTTAACATGTAATCGGGCAGCACTCAGTGATAATAGAAAAGTTCACCAATGTGGTATCACAATGGACTGAATAGTCTAAGTGAGCCTGATACATCGAGCTGCCACATTACCTAACCTAACCTTCATTATTATTTCAACGTTTGCCATTTAATATATTCGTATAATGATCCCTCCAATTATATATTATATCCCTCCAACAAGGGAAAGTTACTACTTCTACACTGGACTTTGATAGTATTATATATAAGATATTGAATTTATAAAACATTTTGTCAAAATTTTATTTCTATAGAAATTTTTTTTAAATTTCATTTTTATAGAAAATTTTGTCAAAATTTTATTTCTATAGAAAATTTTGTTAAAATTCTATTTCTATAGAAAATTTTGTTAAAATTCTATTTCTATAGAAATTTTGTCAAAATTCTATTTCCATAGACAATTTTGAAAAATTTTATTTCTATAAAAAATTTTGCTAAAACTTTATTTCTAGAGAAAATTTTTTAAAATTTTATTTCTATAGAAAATTTTGTCAAAATTTTATTTCTATAGAAAATGGTGTCAAAATTTTATTTCTATAGAAAATTTTGTCAAAATTTTATTTCTATAAAAAATTTTGTCAAAACTCTATTTCTATAGAAAATTTTAGTTTTATAGAAAATTTTGTCAAAAGTTTATTTGTATAGAAATTTTTTTCAAAATTGTATTTCCATAGAAAATTTTGTCAAAATTTTATTTCTATAGAAAATGTTGTCAAAATTATATTTCCATTTCAATTTTGTGAAAATTTTATTTGTATAGAAAATTTTATTTGTATGGAAAAATTTGTCAAAATTTTATTTCCAAAGAAAATTTTGTTTAAATTTAATTTCTATAAACAATTTTGTCAAAATTTTATTTTTTTGAAAATTTTGTCAAAATTTTATTTCTATAGAAAATTTTGTCAACATTTTATTTCTATAGAACATTTTGTTTAAACTTTATTTCTCGAGATTTTTTTTTTTAAATTTTGTATCTATAGAAAATTTTGTCAAAATTTTATTTCTATACAAAATTTGGCAAAATTGTATTTCTCTAGAAAATTTTGTCAAAATTTTATTTCGCTAGAAAATTTTGTCAAAATTTTATTTCTATGGAAAATTTTGTCAAAATTTTATTTCCATGGAAAATTTCGTCAAAATTTTATTTCTATGGAAAATTTTGTCAAACTTTTATTTTTTTATTTCTATGGACAATTTTGTCAAACATTTATTTCTATAAAAAAAAAATTTGTTAAAATTTTATTTCTATGGAAAATTTTGTTAAAATTTTATTTCTATGGAAAATTTTGTTAAAATTTTATTTCTATGGAAAATTTTGTCAAAATTTTATTTCTATGGAAAATTTTGTCAACATTTTATTTCTATGGAAAATTTTGTCAAAATTTTATTTCTATAAAAAATTTTGTTAAAATGTTATTTCTATGGAAAATTTTTGTCAAAATTTTATTTCTATGGAAAATTTCGTCAAAAGTTTATTTCTATGGAAAATTTTGTCAAACTTTTATTTCTATAAAAAAAAATTTTTTAAATTTTATTTCTATAGAAAATTTTGTTAAAATTTTATTTCTATAGAAAATATTGTAAAATTTTGTCAAAATTTTATTTCTATAAAAAATTTTGTTAAAATTTTATTTCTATAGAAAATTGTGTCAAAATTTTATTTCTATAGAAAATTTTGTCAAAATTTTATTTCTATAGAAAATTTTGTAAAATTTTATTTCTATAGACACTGTTGTCTAAAAAGTCTACGAAAACATCAAGTACTCTATCAATCTACCAAACAGCAAAAAAACTTCCATTTTTGGCAGAATTCTACCAACTATTGCAAACGTGTTTACAGCCCCCAAAAATTTTAATGGATTTAAGATGGTACCAACAAATTTCGTCTACACGGGGATGAAGTGTATAATATAGTCGGCTCCGCCAGACTTTAGTCTTCACTTACGTGGTTTTATTGATTTATTTAGTTTTTTTTGTTTTTGAAAAAAAAAAAACAAAAAAAATCCTATAGCTCTTGGAAAATCTCATGACATGACAATCATACGCCACCCTGTCTTGTTTCACATAATCAAATTGATCATACGTCACTATGAACTAACCAATCTAACATCAGCCACTATGGTCGAGACATGTAAAACAAATATTTTTCCAAGAAAAAAAAAAAAAAAAACACACACAGACACAAGTTGTTGAGCAACCGCAATTCAATCACCACACATAACAAGGGTGGAAATTTTATTGATTTGTTCGTTCATGTCTATACGAATATGGAATTGTCAGAAGATATTTGATTAGAATATAAGTGAAACTTTTGCAGATCTGGTTTGTAGTGTTCATTAACATCACTTGTTAGTGACTATTTTGTTCATTACGTTTGGTAACCGGCCAGCCTCATATATATGCAATGATGATGAGCCCGTGCGCTCATAAGTAAAGGCCAAAATGTCAATTCAGATGTTAATTACATATGAAATCCATATGAATTGTTATGTTAAGCATGGTCCATTTCTAGCATATTCATTACATGTCCGTATTATGATGCTATTCGTGATGTGACTTTCTTGTACACCATGTTTTCGATTGTGTGCCATGGGATTGTTTGTTGGGCACAACTTTTGACTTTTTGCCATTGGACAAATATGGACTTAGGTTCAGGTGGATACATTAGCAGGTATAATAGAATGGTGCTCAGCATGTTTCTTTTTTGCTTTGGTAGGAGAGAAATAGCCAAAGTAAAGATATTTTCATATACGGGCGTATAACATGTCAGGATGGCAAAACTAGTAAAAAATTTTTACATTTTTGCAATTTGTTGCCATAAAACAATTATTAAGGGCCTTAGATTGGGCCAGATCAAATCTTATGCACTCTCCACCATGGACTGCGTAGAAAATTATACTAAAGTCTGTTAGTATAAGTGTTGTAGTAACACTTTCCCATTGCAAGTTAGATTAGGTTAGGTGGCAGTCCGATGTATCAGGCTCACTTAGACTATTCAGTCCATTGTGATACCACATTGGTGAACTTCTCTCTCATCACTGAGTGCTGCCCGATTCCATGATAAGCTCACTGACAAGGGACCTCCTTTTTATAGCCGAGTCCGAACGGCGTTCTACATTGCAGTGAAACCACTTAGAGAAGCTTTGAAACCCTCAGAAATTTCACCAGCATTACTGAGGTGGGATAATCCACCGCTGAAAAACTTTTTGGTGTTCGGTCGAAGCAGGAATTGAACCCACGACCTTGTGTATGCAAGGCGGGCATGCTAACCATTGCACCACGGTGGCTCCCCTCAGACCCCATAATGTGTATACATATATATACTGGGTCATGGTGATCTTCTGAGTCGATCTGGCGATGTCCGTCCGTTTGTTGAAATCACGCCAACTTCCGAACTAAACAAGTTATCAACTTGAAAATTCGATCAAGTAGTTTGTACTGATGTAGGTCGCATTGTTTCAACTCAGCTCCTACCAATGGATTTTGTTTTCCTTGTAGTTTTGTTCTAGAATTGGGAACTGGACATGCTTCTTTTCAGTGCAGGAGGCTCACGAAGTTAATTCTGAGTATCGGTTGATATGGGGCTATATCCAAAAAGCGTCCATTTGCTTTACAATCCGACCTTCAAAAATAACAAATACTTGTTCGGAATTAGGTGTGAGATCAACAGATTGACATACGAAATGACATCTATAGATTTACTGCGACCAAGAATGTGTACACTTTATGGGAACAATATTTCGATGCATTACAAACAGAATGTCAAAATTAGTATAACTCTTCTTCATCCTAAGGTGGACGGCACAAAAAATATATGAATATTTTTGGTAAAAATAAAAAAATATTAAATAATTTATTCCTCCCTTAAACATTGAATAATTTATTGGTCCCTTAGATTATATTGGTTCTTGTGAAAGTTTTTTTTTTCTTGCATACCCTTTTTTGATCTATCTTAAAGCTTTTATGAAACTTTCAATAGGCTAGAGAAAAATCACCCCCCCCCCCCTCACCCACCAAATTATTGCTTTTAACCTTAAATAATAGAAATTAGGATGGAGTTGTGACCTTTTTTCTTCGTGGAAAACTTTCTCTCATAACACCATTCTCATAAAATAATGACAAAGCTCAAGTTCTTAACAAAAGTCTCATAACATTAGAGTTCGCAGAAAAATAACACACACACATACAAAATGAAAGGGCAAAAACGAAAAAGACAAAAATATAATGAGGGCAATTCCAACATGTCAACTTGGATAAACAATAATCGTATGTACTAATACTATAGCAAATGGACATGGCAACACATTAATATGTAGTAGACATTGATCCTAATGAGAACAATGGTAAAAGGTCTATACATTATTTATTTTTGCTTTGTTTTTCTAGTCTGAGTGCATAAGTACGTGTGTTTGTGAAATGTACTCTTTTTCATGATTTTTATGTGAGTAAATGTACGTGCAAAAGACTTAAGAGAATAGAAGATTTCTAGCAAAAACTCGCATACACTCATACTCAATGACCATTCATTCACACCTACGACTCTTGAAATAAACGAACACATACACACACACTTAATAACATTCTAATACAGGTTTCTTAATTATTTTCATTATTTTTATGGATGATTTTTCAATGCATAAATGTCAACTTCAATATGTCAATTACACGTTCACTTATATTAAATAAAATGAAATTTTTGCATAAAAAAACAAGTAAGGAAAACAAAGTCGGGCGGGGCCGACTATATTATACTCTGCACCATTTTGTAAATCCACATTTTCGATACCATATCAAATCCGTCCGTCAAATCCATACACATATATTCTGTATATCTGACCAGATCTGGACAGAGTTCTACAATACTTATAGATTTTACATTTAAGTCGGCTAATGCGCTGAGGTGGAACACAATATTAGTAAAAAACAAGTAAGGAAAGTCTAAAGTCGGGCGGGGCCGACTATATTATACCCTGCACCACTTTGTAGATCTAAATTTTCGATACCATATCACATCCGTCAAATGTGTAGGGTGCTATATATAAAGGTTTGTCCCAAACACATACATTTAAATATCACTCGATTTTGACAGAATTTGATAGACTTGTACAAAATCTATAGACTCAAAATTTAAGTTGGCTAATGCACTAGGGTGGAACATAATTTTAGTAAAAAAATATGGGAAACATTTAAATCTGAAGCAATGTTAAGAAAACTTCGCAAAAGTTTATTTATGATTTATCGGTCGATATATATGTATTAGAAATTTAGGAAAATTAGAGTCATTTTTACAACTTTTCGACTAAGCAGTGGCGATTTAACAAGGAAAATGTTGGTATTTTGACCATTTTTGTCGAAATCAGAAAAACATATATATGGGAGCTATATCTAAATCTGAACCGATGTCAACCAAACTTGGCACGCATAGCTACAATGCTAATTCTACTCCCTGTGCAACATTTCAACTAAATCGGAATTAAAAATTGGCCTATGTGGTCATATGAGTGTAAATCGGGCGAAAGCTATATATGGGAGATATATCTAAATCTGAACCGATTTCAACCAAATTTGGCACACATAGTAACAATGCTAATTCTACTCCCTGTGCAAAATTTCAACTAAATCGGAGCAAAAAATTGGCCTCTGTGGGCAAATGAGTGTAAATCGGACGAAAGCTATATTTGGGAGCTATATCTAAATCTGAACCGATTTGACTGATATTTTGCAAGTTTTTCGAGACTCATAAAATATTTGGATGTACGGAATTTGAGGAAGATCGGTTGATATACACGCCAATTATGACCAGATCGGTGAAAAATATATATGGCAGCTATATGTAAACCTGAACCGATTTTTTTCCAAAATCAATAGGGATCGTCTTTGAGCCGAAACAGGACCCTATACCAAATTTTTGGGACAATCGGACTAAAACTGCGAGCTGTACTTTGCACACAAAAATACACCAACAGAGAGACAGACGGACAGACAGACAGACGGACATCGCTAAATCGACTCAGAATTTAATTCTAAGCCGATCCATATACTAAAAGTTTGGTCTATGATTACTCCTTATTGGCGTTACATACAAATACACAAACTTATTATACCCTGTAGCACAGTAGTGGTGAAGGGTATAACAAGTATATATGGCCGTACGTTCGGCCAGGCCGAAGCTTATGTACCCTCCACCATGAATTGCGTAGAAACTTCTTCTAAACACTGCCATCCACAATCGAATTACTTGGGTACACACAAAAAAAATTTTTTGATTTCAATCACGAAAATCGCGGATTCAATCATTTTTTTAATTGAAATGTCTTCAATCACGAAAATGATAGTATCAATCGCCCATTTTGATTGAAAACCAACATGATTTTCAATTAAAAATTTAATTGACTTTTGTCACGGAATCAATTAAATGTGTGATTGAATCAATTAAAAACGTGATTGATTTTTAACATAAAATTCAATCACAGTTTTAATTGAATCGATTAAAATTTTAATTAATTTCGCGACAAAAATCGATTAAATATTTGATTGATTCAATTAAATAATTAATTGAAATTGGCTATAAATTTCAATCAAAAAATTTATATTACGCCCCCAAAATCGTATTTAGTTTTATTTGGAATAAAAAAAAAATATGCGTTTCTTATAAAACATATTCAATATTTTATTATTTTTGGAATTATGCAATAGATAAATAAATTTGGTTCTTGTCATTTGTGTGTTTTGTTCTAACATAACACATACAATTACTATCAATACAACTAAAGGGTGAAAAAATAAAGTATATAAATCATTATCTTCCTTATCATAATAACCATGTCAGAATGTTCCTTCTAATAACATATTTAGATGCGCAATAAATCAGCAGCCTGTAAGCTAAATTAGTTTTTCTGATTAATCAATTAAAAGTTAATTTTGTTTAACATTACCTGCATAGAATATCAAGTTCAATTCTTAGTTCCAGGTTGCAGATTTATAATCTTCCTTTGGAGTTGTAGTCTTTTAGCATAAAAAGGTGTATTAAGGAGCTCGGTAATTTAATTTTAGTAACAATTCTTTTGCAAAATGTCCACATATTGAAATCGTCTATTAAAATTTGAATCAATCAAAGACAAAAATAATAGGAAAGCAATGTAATATTTGTTATTATATTGATGATACTTTGAAATTCTGGAAATAGAAAAAAAATATAAATGGAAAATACATATTTTTATTATTTTCGGATATTTTTCATATTTTTAAATCCAAAAGAGAACTTTTTACCATTATATAATTGAGCTCATTAGTTTATATACCAGATAGGTATACTGCTCTCTACTTGGGTACAAACTGAAAAAGGCAGGTAAAACAAAACTGCAATTTAATCCAAACGCTACTTCGCAACATCAAGGTGAATCTTCCAACAAACCCATACCGCTCTTGGTTTTAAGAAAACTAGGAGTGAAAAAAAATTTACAATTTTAAAAGTTCCTTTGATTGCAAACATATTCTTATATTCTTACATATTTGATAAAACGATCGAGTTGATTGGTCAATTTCACGAAATAAAATTGCTTACTGTGTTAAAAGAAATGAATAAAAATATATTATTTTAGTTCGTTTAATGTAAACAGGCTTAAATGGTATTCACATTTCACAATTGCTTACCTGCAATAACCGTAGATTGTTTTCCATTTTTACAATACCACATAGGTAATTTCAAATGCGTTCTGCCATATATTTTTTCAAACCTTTACCACGTGCCCATTTGTTGTTGCACACTTTATTTATTTCAACCCTTTGCTATGATTTGTTGTTGCGTTCAATGCATTTATGCACACATTTCGCACGCAGCAGACAGAATGTCGCCAATCATGTTTTTCAATTTACGCGAAAAAGAAAAACCCAACCGTTCGCTACGAGTTACTTCCACAGACTGATCTCTCCATCATTCAACAATGTGAATAAATACCCATTTTCATGTTCTCTTTTCGCTCTTTCCATAGCTCAAAATTATTCAGTTTCAATCACAAAGATGATTGGATCAATCACATGTGTAATTGGAAACAGAAAAATTTTCAATCACGTTTGTAATTGAAAATTATTTCCGAATTGATTAACAAATTGATTGAATCAATTAATATTTTAATTGGAAACGTAACAAATATCAATCATTTTTTTAATTGGTTTTTATTCGGATTTGATTAAATATTTAATTGAATCAATTAACATATTAATTGAATCCGTCTCCAAATTCAATTAAGTGTTGAATTGAAAAAATGTTGGTGATAATTTTTTGTGTGTAGCGGTAACACTTGCCGACGGCAAGGAATCTTAAAACCTCCTAACACCGTCTTCTATATTGTAAGTAAGTCCATACGTGATATATATAAAATTAACAAAATTTTCTATAGAAAAAAAGTTTTGAAAAATTGTCTATAGAAATAAAATTTTGACAAAATTTTCTATAGAAATAAAATATTGACAAAATTTTCTACAGAAATAAAATTTTAACAAAATTTTCAATAGAAATAACATTTTGACAACATTTTCTATAGAAATAAAATGTTGACAAAATTTTCTATAGAAATGAAATTTTAACAAAATTTTCTATAAAAATAACATTTTAACAAAATTTTCTATAGAAATAACATTTTGACAAAACTTTCTATAGAAATAAAATTTTGACAAAATTTTCTATAGAAATAAAATTTTGACAAAATTTTCTATAGAAATAAAATTTTGGTAGATTATTTTCTGCTCGAGTGGCAACCATGGTTATGAACCGATATGGAGCAATTTTTGTGTGATTGTAACTATAGACCGATATGGACCAATTCTGGCACGGTTGTTAGAGACCATATACTAACACCTTGTTCCAAATTTCAACCGGATCGGATGAAATTTGCTTCTCTTAGAGGCTCCGCAAGCCAAATCTGGGGATCGGTTTATATGGCGGCTATATATAATTACGAACCGATGTGGACCAATTTTTGCATGATTATTAGAAACCATATACCAATATCATGTACCAAATTTCAGCCGGATCGGATGAAATTTGCTTCTCTTTGAGGCCCCGCAAAACAAATCTGGGGATCGGTTTATATGGGGGCTATATATAATTATAGACCGATAGTGACCAATTTTTGAATGGTTGATAGGGACCATACACCAACACCATGTACCAAATTTCAGCCGGATCGGATGAAATATGTTTCTCTTTGAGGCTCCACAAACCAAATCTGAGGGTCCGTTTATATGGGGACTATACGTAAAATTGGACCGATATGGCCCATTTGCAATACCATCCGACCTACATCAATAACAACTACTTGTGCCAAGTTTCAAGTCGATACCTTGTTTCGTTCGGAATTAGCGTGATTTCAACAGACGGACGGACCGACGGACATGCTCAGATCGACTCAGAATTTCACCACGACCCAGAATATATATACTTTATGGGGTCTTAGAGCAATATTTCGATGTGTTACAAACGGAATGACAAAGTTAATATACCCCCCATCCTATGGTGGAGGGTATAAAAACGATGTTATTTGCTGTATGAATTGAAATTTGCTATTCATAAAATAAGTTCTGGCCGGCTGGGAATCAATTCCCAATAATTCCAATCCAAACAATAAAAACTCCTATCAATGTTCCGGTGAAACGAACTCAGGCAGAACATCGTGGATTTCTTACAATTCAAATATTTTATATAAGACACATATAAAATAATAAAGCTATAATTTAAGTACAAAATGGTCACCTAAATAGTAAAAGTAATTACTCTTTAGTAAAAAAAAGTATTCTTTGTCCAGAACGAATCCTATCCTATCCTTCCCAATGCTTTAATTGTTCACCAAGGATTTTCATTCACACGAAAAAGGAATTTTCCCTCCCCCACACTTATTTCCATTCTGTTGTATGTTCTTATTTTTGAGAAACAGCAAACTCACTTTCCCATAGTAAAGTAAACAAATGAAGTAAAAAAAAATTATGACAAATGTCCAGTAATTTATGTCGATGAAACCTCCTATTTTCCATGTTGACCATAGTACAATGATACTGTCATTTACAGAAAATTTCAAATCCCTCCCCAATCGGAAATAATACATGCACAAACACACGCGCGCATACACATAAAACCTTTTTGACCAAACAAATGTTCACACTTAACACTTGCACATAAACAAAAGGGCAGGCAGTTACATGTAGACACTCTCTCTCTCCGCCTCTCTCGCACATACAAAAGCCAGAAGAGACAGCAAAAGGCTTTCAGAGGGCATTTACCATCACCCACAAGAAGGCAGAGTAGTGAATAAAGAGAAAGAGAGTAAGTGAGTTCTTTGGTTTCTTTTTTTATCAAATTTAATTGCAAGCAATTAAATTGTGTGCGAAAAGAACATAGAAAGCAACACTTGAAACTCTTTTTGTGCACAATTAAACATTCTAGTGAGGGTGATGCTCTGAATGAATGATGAAGATGATGACGATGAGATGACCAAACTGTTGAAATGCTTGCTGATTATAGTGTGATGAAGTTAGTGGTAGTGGTCTTTGGAAAATACACTGGTCCAATAACAGAAAATCAGTTTCAAAAGTTTTCTGATAAAAAAGATAAGAATCTGATTTCAAAAGAGAATGGGAAAACGACTTTTTCCATATAGAAAAGATACGCAATTATATGCTAGAAAAAGTGGTATTGAGTTTTCTACATAATCTGTCTAAGAAAGACCACAACCTACGACATGGCCACTTGCTGGTAAGGTTACCACAGTTGGTAGAATTCTACAAAAATGCTAGATTTTTTACAGTTTGGCAGATTGACAGAATTCTTGGTGTTTTGGAAAATATTCCACTCTACTTATAGAAATAAGATTTTGTCAAAATTTTCTATAGAAATAACATTTTGATAAAATTTTCTATTAAAATAAAATTTTGACAAAATTTTCTATAGAAATAACATTTTGACAAAATTTTCTATTGAAATAAAATTTTGACAAAATTTTCTATAGAAATAACATTTTTATAAAATTTTCTATAGAAAACATTTTTGACAAAATTTTCTATAGAAATAAAATTTTGACAAAATTTTCTATAGAAATAAAATTTTGACAAAATTTTCTATAGAAATAAAATTTTGATAAAATTTTCTATAGAACTAAAATTTTGACAAAATTTCTATAGAAATAAAATTTTGATAAAATTTTTTATAGAAATAAAATTTTGATAAAATTTTCTATAGAAATAAAATTTTGACAAAATTTTCTATAGAAATAAAATTTTGACAAAATTTGCTATAGAATTAAAATATTGACTAGCTTTTCTATAGAAATAAAATTTGGACAAAATTTTCTATAGAAATAAACTATTGACAAAATTTTCTGAAGACATAAAATTTCGACAACATTTTCTAATGAAATAAAATTTTGTAAAATAAGATTTTTTCGTTTAGTACTTTTTTTGGTAAAATTTTCTCCAATTTTTGTAGATTATTTTTGGCTCGAGTAGCAACCGTGGTTGCGCATGTTTGACGAGTCCATACTGGCTTTGTATAGTTAACCATTGATCGGTCAAATGTCTTATATGGAGTCAACAAGGTCTCTTTGTCCCCACCCCAAGTGCTGCCGGCAAACACATGAGGACTCTAATTAGTCGTGGTGAAATTCCGAGTCGATTACGCAACCTCAATTTTAGGATGCGCAATTTACACACTATTAAGGAAAAATCTACTTAAAGTAATGAAATTTTAATTAAAAGAAAGTTTTTAATCTTTGCTTCAAAAATTGTTTTCAATAAATTTAGGACACACATTTTGGAAATTTGCATCCTTTCGTTGAAGTTACATGTCTTTAAACTAAGGCAAATTTTCCTTAAAGTAAAGAAACACATTTTTGATTTAAAGAAATCGTCCTTAAATTAACTGAAATATTGAATCTTTAGATTTAAGGTAAAAAAGCTTCAAATATAGGCTAAGACTTATTTTGAGGATTTAGCATCTTTGGTTTAAGATTTTTTTTGGAATTAAGAAAATATTTTTTACTTCGAAGTATCCTTCATAATTTGGTAACGAAACACATTTTTGATTTAAAGAAATCGTCCTTAAATTAACTGAAATATTGAATCTTTAGATTTAAGGTAAAAAAGCTTCAAATATAGGCTAAGACTTCTTTTGAGGATTTAGCATCTTTGGTTTAAGATTTTTTTTGGAATTAAGAAAATATTTTTTACTTCGAAGTATCCGTCATAATTTGGTTTTTTTAAACTGGCATTTGTTTGTACGTGAATAGCTTAATTAATGTACGGCCAAAAGCGAATGACAATTTGATAAATGAGATATGTATCCTAATTTTAATTTTATTGGTCCCAGATTTAAAGCCAGATAGGTCCCTAAAAAATGTCTTTCTTTTAAAGAAACCGGATCTTTGGCTCGGAATCAATACCAAAATCCTTAAGGGAAGGTCAAAATCTTTGGATCCAAGTAAAATTTTCTTTTTAAGTGTAATGATGTCTGTCCACCCATTTGTCTCTTGAAATTATGCTAGCTCCTCTTGGAGGAGCAAATTTCATTCGATCCGGTCCATAATTCTACATAGCTCCCATATAGCTATCGGCTACAAATTTGACTGAATATTTAGCCTCTCGTTGGATTTTTGATTTGTTCGATTTTGATTTGTTCGATTTAGCTACCTTTGCCATAAATTATGACCTTCAAGTGTTCGAAAAAGCCATCACATGCTATACTAAAGTAACGCTGCGGTATTTTGGTCCATTACCGGCAAAATTCCATCTTTAGATGATGTACTCTTTGCTATTTTTTAGTGACAACCTTATTCTTTAAAATGACCAGGGCGTAAAAGCTCAAAGGAAGATCTGAAGATTTTGATGGCTTAACTTTCTATATTGTATAACAAATTCAACGAATTCTAATGAACTAAATTTTCTTTTTCTTTTTAGGTAATGATCGTTTAACTACAATTTTTTTCCTATACATGGTTCGAAGATAAGTAAGTATTTGTTATAAACCAAAGAAAATAAGAGAATTTGGGAAACGTTTGGCAGTGTCCACAATATGAGTTCCTCAAGCTACCTATAATGCAAAAAAATTTATTAATATTATTGAAAAATTGCATTACGAATTTTCTCTAAGTACTGATTAAATTCAGTTCCGATTTTGCTAAGAGTTACAAATAAGTCAACAAACGAAACACTACTCACTACGATAATCATAGTGTAGTATAAGAAGGATACGGTTTATACATATTATGATTTCTCCCTAAGGCGACCTATCACAAATAAAACGAAAAAAAATACAAGAAATATCTAAGGCATCATCTAGGATAAAAACACAGTATCCACATACACGATATGGAACATACAAACATATAGCCCAGCAGGTAATCAGGTAATAAAGGATATGGTGCTACAGCTCCTTTAGATCAGAAGGGTTATAATAAATAAAACAAATTTTTAACCATCGTGTAAAAACTAGAAATTAGTTAATATGTTATCACAATGGTCTAAATTATCTATGTGACCATGAACTAAAGAAGACAGTCACTTAAACCTAACCTAACTCATGTGGTAGAAATTAATGTTCATGACACCTACACGGATGAAAAAGACTGTTTTTCATATGTTTGGCTATAAACATTATATGTTTGGAACACAAATTTTTAAACACAATATTTTTGAGTGCAAGCATATAATGTTCATAAACTAGCATAACATGTTTGGTACATATATGTTAATATGTTAGAACATATTATGTTTGGGACATAAAATGTTTGTAAATATAATATGCTTGGATGCAAACATATATTAATTTAGAAATAGCCTATAAACATATATGTGTTTAGTAGCTTGGAGCGCTATTTAACAGGGAGCGATATTGAAATAAGTCGGTGGTTGTTGCTTGTTATTACAAAATTAACATTTTATTTTTCCTTGGGCAATTGATCAGCTACTTCTTTGATCCTTACAAACTGTGTGGTCCGCTGTTCGAATCTCCGTCCGGCAAAATGTAAAATTAAAATAAAAAAGATCATAAAATTGAATAATTTCTACTACAATGTTTGTATTACAGAAAAATGTGCTAAGAACTAAAAAATCTCGTGGAAGTGAGAAAGACGTGAGGGAATATACAATTAGGCAGAAACAAAATTTTGAGCATTCAGGTCGAAAACCTATGTTGTTAGCACCTATATTACCTGTTTATTTTCATAATTCATTATGATTGTAAATAAATCAAATTTTGAGCACAATTTTGTTTGGGAGTTTTTTTTTTTAAGCATATAATATTTTTGGGTGCAAAATGCTTCCAAACATATTATATGTTCACAAAATAACATATTGTTTTTTGGAAGACAACATTATTGAATTTGGATGCAAAAATACAAAATGTTTGGAACTTAGACTACCCAAACATATATTGTTTAGACCAATATGATTTCAAACATATTATATATTGGAAGAGATCAAACATATAAATGTTTGGGCAATACCCAAAAATGTATATGCTTGAAGCAAAATATGTTTGGGAGTATATGTTACAGAAGCGATTTTTTGTGAGCGTGTAGGACAATATGTTTTTGAATGTGGCACTCAAAAATATACAATCTTAGAACCTTGAAGCCCTGTCGTCAATTACACACAATTTTTTTTTTTCTGATTCAATCACAAAATTAATTGATCCAAATAATTTTTTAATTGAAATATCTTCAATCACCAAAATGTATCAATTGCAGTTATAATTGAGCATCAAAAAAATACTTGTTAAAAAAATTTATTGATTTTATTACCAAATTTCAATTAGTTTTTTAATTAATTCAATTAAATTTTTAATTGATGTAGATTGCAAAATTCAATTTAATCTTCAATTAAAAACAAAACTTGTTTTAATCACTATACTATATTTCAATTACTTTATATAACTATTTTTAATCCTTTTTAGTGTGATTCAACGTTTATTGTTTAAAAAAAAAAAAAAAAAAAAAAAACACAAGTAAGGAAAGTCTAAAATCGGGCGGAGCCGACTATATTATACCCTGCACCACTTTGTAGATCTAAATTTTCGATACCATATCACATCCGTCAAATGATTTTGCAAATTATTCCTCTCCAAAATTTTTTATAGGAATAAAATGTTGACAGATTTTTCTATAAAAATAAAATTTTCACAAAATTTTCTATAGAAATAAAATTTTGACAAAATTTTCTATAGAAATAAAATGTTGACAGAATGTTCCGTAAAAATAAAATTTTGACAAAATTTTCTATAGAAATAATATTTTGACAAAATTTACTATAGAAATAATATTTTGACAAAATTTTCTATAGAAATAAAATTTTGACAAAATTTCCTATAGAAAAAAAAATTTTACAAAATTTTCTATAGAAATAAAATTTTGAAAAAATTTTCTATTGGAATAAAATTTTGACAAAATTTTCTCTAGAAATTAAATTCTGACAAAATTTTCTATAGAAATTAAATTTTGACAAAATTTTCTACAGAAGATTGTTTTGCGTGGTAGTTTTTTGGTAGAATTTTCTCCAAATTTTGTAAATTTTTTGTGGGTCAAGTGGCAACCGTGTTTGCTGGTCTATATAAGACGATGATATACAATTAAATTTTCAATAGAAATAAAATTTTGAAAAAAATTCCTATAGAAATAACATTTTGGCAAAATTTTCTACAGAAGTAAAATTTTGAAAAAATTTTTTATAGAAATAAAATTTTCTATAGAAATAAAATTTTGGCAAAATTTTCTATAGAAGTAAAATTTAGACAAAATTTTCTATAGAAATAAAATTTTGACAAAATTGTCTATAGAAATAAAATTTTGACAAAATCTTCTATAGAAATAAAATTTTGACAAAATTCACTATAGAAATAAAATTTTGACAAAATTTTCTACAGAAAATTGTTTTGTGTTGTTGTTTTGTATTTTTTTGGTAGAAATTCTCTCCAAATTTTGTGGATTTTTTAGGGCTCGAGTCGCAACCGTGCTCGCTGCTCTCAATATGACGATGATAAACTATTAAATTCTGGTAGACAATGTATAAAGGAGCAAATTTTCTACAGAAATAAAATTTTGACAAAAATTTCTATGGAAATAAATATTTGACAAAATTTTCTATAGAAATAAAATTTTGACAAAATTTTCTATAGAAATAAAATTTTGACAAAATTTTCTATAGAAATAAAATTTTTACAAAATTTTCTATAGAAATAAAATTTTAACAAAATTTTCTATAGAAATAAAATTTTACAAAATATTCTAGGGAAATAAAATGTTGGCAAAATTTCCTATAGAAATAAAAAGTTGAAAAAATTTTCTATAGAAATAAAATTTTGACAAAATTTTCTATAGAAATAAAATTTTGACAAAATTTTCTATAGAAATACAATTTTTACAAAATTTTCTATAGAAATAAAATTTTAACAAAATTTTCTATAGAAATAAAATTTTACAAAATATTCTAGGGAAATAAAATGTTGGCAAAATTTTCTATATAAATAAAAAGTTGAAAAAATTTTCTATAGAAATAAAATTTTGACAAAATTTTCTATAGAAATAAAATTTTGACAAAGTTTCTATAGAAATATAATTTTGACAAAATTTTCTAGAGAAATAAAATTTTTACAAAATTTTCTATAGAAATAAAATGTTTACAAAATTTTCTATAGAAATAAAATTTTTACAAAATTTGCTATATAAATAAAATTTTGATAAAATTTTCTATAGAAATCAAATTTTGAAAAAATTGTCTATAGAAATAAAATGTTGACAAATTTTTTGTAGAAATAAAATTTTTACAAAATTTTCTATAGAAATAAAATTTTTACAAAATTTTCTATAGAAATAAAAATTTGACAAAGTTTCTATAGAAATATAATTTTGACAAAATTTTCTATAGAAATAAAATTGTTACAAAATTTTCTATAAAAATAGAATTTTGGCAAAATTTTCTATAGAAATAAAATTTTGACAAAAATTTCTGTAGAAATAAAATTTTAACAAAATTTTCTATACAAATAAAAAGTTGACAAAATTTTCTATAGAAGTAAAATTTTGGCAGAATTTTCTATAAAAATAAAATTTTGACAAAAATTTCTATAGAAATAAAATTTAACAAAATTTTCTATAGGAATAAAATTTTGGCAAAATTTTCTATAGAAGTAAAATTTAGACAAAATTTTCTATAGAAATAAAATTTTGACAAAATTGTCTATAGAAATAAAATTTTGACAAAATCTTCTATAGAAATAAAATTTTGACAAAATTCACTATAGAAATAAAATTTTGACAAAATTTTCTACAGAAAATTGTTTTGTGTTGTTGTTTTGTATTTTTTTGGTAGAAATTCTCTCCAAATTTTGTGGATTTTTTAGGGCTCGAGTCGCAACCGTGCTCGCTGCTCTCAATATGACGATGATAAACTATTAAATTCTGGTAGACAATGTATAAAGGAGCAAATTTTCTACAGAAATAAAATTTTGACAAAAATTTCTATGGAAATAAATATTTGACAAAATTTTCTATAGAAATAAAATTTTGACAAAATTTTCTATAGAAATAAAATTTTGACAAAATTTTCTATAGAAATAAAATTTTTACAAAATTTTCTATAGAAATAAAATTTTAACAAAATTTTCTATAGAAATAAAATTTTACAAAATATTCTAGGGAAATAAAATGTTGGCAAAATTTCCTATAGAAATAAAAAGTTGAAAAAATTTTCTATAGAAATAAAATTTTGACAAAATTTTCTATAGAAATAAAATTTTGACAAAATTTTCTATAGAAATACAATTTTTACAAAATTTTCTATAGAAATAAAATTTTAACAAAATTTTCTATAGAAATAAAATTTTACAAAATATTCTAGGGAAATAAAATGTTGGCAAAATTTTCTATATAAATAAAAAGTTGAAAAAATTTTCTATAGAAATAAAATGTTGACAAAATTTTCTATAGAAATAAAATTTTGACAAAGTTTCTATAGAAATATAATTTTGACAAAATTTTCTAGAGAAATAAAATTTTTACAAAATTTTCTATAGAAATAAAATGTTTACAAAATTTTCTATAGAAATAAAATTTTTACAAAATTTGCTATATAAATAAAATTTTGATAAAATTTTCTATAGAAATCAAATTTTGAAAAAATTGTCTATAGAAATAAAATGTTGACAAATTTTTTGTAGAAATAAAATTTTTACAAAATTTTCTATAGAAATAAAATTTTTACAAAATTTTCTATAGAAATAAAAATTTGACAAAGTTTCTATAGAAATATAATTTTGACAAAATTTTCTATAGAAATAAAATTTTTACAAAATTTTCTATAAAAATAGAATTTTGGCAAAATTTTCTATAGAAATAAAATTTTGACAAAAATTTCTGTAGAAATAAAATTTTAACAAAATTTTCTATACAAATAAAAAGTTGACAAAATTTTCTATAGAAGTAAAATTTTGGCAGAATTTTCTATAAAAATAAAATTTTGACAAAAATTTCTATAGAAATAAAATTTAACAAAATTTTCTATAGGAATAAAATTTTGGCAAAATTTTCTATAGAAGTAAAATTTAGACAAAATTTTCTATAGAAATAAAATTTTGACAAAATTGTCTATAGAAATAAAATTTTGACAAAATCTTCTATAGAAATAAAATTTTGACAAAATTCACTATAGAAATAAAATTTTGACAAAATTTTCTACAGAAAATTGTTTTGTGTTGTTGTTTTGTATTTTTTTGGTAGAAATTCTCTCCAAATTTTGTGGATTTTTTAGGGCTCGAGTCGCAACCGTGCTCGCTGCTCTCAATATGACGATGATAAACTATTAAATTCTGGTAGACAATGTATAAAGGAGCAAATTTTCTACAGAAATAAAATTTTGACAAAAATTTCTATGGAAATAAATATTTGACAAAATTTTCTATAGAAATAAAATTTTGACAAAATTTTCTATAGAAATAAAATTTTGACAAAATTTTCTATAGAAATAAAATTTTTACAAAATTTTCTATAGAAATGAAATTTTAACAAAATTTTCTATAGAAATAAAATTTTACAAAATATTCTAGGGAAATAAAATGTTGGCAAAATTTCCTATAGAAATAAAAAGTTGAAAAAATTTTCTATAGAAATAAAATTTTGACAAAATTTTCTATAAAAATAAAATTTTGACAAAATTTTCTATAGAAATACAATTTTTACAAAATTTTCTATATAAATAAAATTTTAACAAAATTTTCTATAGAAATAAAATTTTACAAAATATTCTAGGGAAATAAAATGTTGGCAAAATTTTCTATATAAATAAAAAGTTGAAACAATTTTCTATAGAAATCAAATTTTGAAAAAATTGTCTATGGAAATAAAATGTTGACAAATTTTTTGTAGAAATAAAATTTTTACAAAATTTTCTATAGAAATAAAATTTTTACAAAATGTTCTATAGAAATAAAAATTTGACAAAGTTTCTATAGAAATATAATTTTGACAAAATTTTCTATAGAAATAAAATTTTTACAAAATTTTCTATAAAAATAGAATTTTGGCAAAATTTTCTATAGAAATAAAATTTTGACAAAAATTTCTATAGAAATAAAATTTTAACAAAATTTTCTATACAAATAAAAAGTTGACAAAATTTTCTATAGAAGTAAAATTTTGGCAGAATTTTCTATAAAAATAAAATTTTGACAAAAATTTCTATAGAAATAAAATTTAACAAAATTTTCTATAGGAATAAAATTTTGGCAAAATTTTCTATAGAAGTAAAATTTAGACAAAATTTTCTATAGAAATAAAATTTTGACAAAATTGTCTATAGAAATAAAATTTTGACAAAATCTTCTATAGAAATAAAATTTTGACAAAATTCACTATAGAAATAAAATTTTGACAAAATTTTCTACAGAAAATTGTTTTGTGTTGTTGTTTTGTATTTTTTTGGTAGAAATTCTCTCCAAATTTTGTGGATTTTTTAGGGCTCGAGTCGCAACCGTGCTCGCTGCTCTCAATATGACGATGATAAACTATTAAATTCTGGTAGACAATGTATAAAGGAGCAAATTTTCTACAGAAATAAAATTTTGACAAAAATTTCTATGGAAATAAATATTTGACAAAATTTTCTATAGAAATAAAATTTTGACAAAATTTTCTATAGAAATAAAATTTTGACAAAATTTTCTATAGAAATAAAATTTTTACAAAATTTTCTATAGAAATAAAATTTTAACAAAATTTTCTATAGAAATAAAATTTTACAAAATATTCTAGGGAAATAAAATGTTGGCAAAATTTCCTATAGAAATAAAAAGTTGAAAAAATTTTCTATAGAAATAAAATTTTGACAAAATTTTCTATAGAAATAAAATTTTGACAAAATTTTCTATAGAAATACAATTTTTACAAAATTTTCTATAGAAATAAAATTTTAACAAAATTTTCTATAGAAATAAAATTTTACAAAATATTCTAGGGAAATAAAATGTTGGCAAAATTTTCTATATAAATAAAAAGTTGAAAAAATTTTCTATAGAAATCAAATTTTGAAAAAATTGTCTATAGAAATAAAATGTTGACAAATTTTTTGTAGAAATAAAATTTTTACAAAATTTTCTATAGAAATAAAATTTTTACAAAATTTTCTATAGAAATAAAAATTTGACAAAGTTTCTATAGAAATATAATTTTGACAAAATTTTCTATAGAAATAAAATTTTTACAAAATTTTCTATAATAATAGAATTTTGGCAAAATTTTCTATAGAAATAAAATTTTGACAAAAATTTCTATAGAAATAAAATTTTAGCAAAATTTTCTATACAAATAAAAAGTTGACAAAATTTTCTATAGAAGTAAAATTTTGGCAGAATTTTCTATAAAAATAAAATTTTGACAAAAATTTCTATAGAAATAAAATTTAACAAAATTTTCTATAGGAATAAAATTTTGGCAAAATTTTCTATAGAAATAACATTTTGACAAAATTTTCTATAGAAATAACATTTTGACAAAATTTTCTATAGAAATAAAATTTTGTCGAAATTTTCTACAGAAGATTGTTTTGTGTGGTAGTTTTTTGGTAGAATTTTCTCCAAATTTTGGTACCAATAACACGATGATTAGCTATTAAGTACTGGGAGACAATATATTAAGATGAGGCATCATGTGATGATGCTTTTAAAAAAGTGATTACACTGAGAAAAATATTGTCCTAATATTAATGATTATGCTGCCTAAATTTTAGACCACACAATTTATTTATTTATGGTCATATACGGTTACAGATATACCCATCATAAAGAAAACATATTAATTTTGCTTAAAAAAAACAGTCAATGACTTATTGACTTATAAATAGACCTTAATGCTAATTACATATCTTAGATTTAATAAAAGTGTTGAAAACTACTATATGCAGACTACATTAGAAAAACAATTTGGTATAAAAAAATAAGAATTCCTTCTCTCAAATGCTTACTAACGCAGGTTTATTTAGCATGAAGTTTTAAAAAATTTTATGACAATAAATTTAAAATTTAAAATAATAATAATTGTTTAGAACGTTTTATCGTTGAAGTTTTTTTTACTAATTTATTTATTTATATATACACTTGTTTTTATACCCTCCACCATAGGATGGGGGTATATTAACTTTGTCATTCCGTTTGTAACACATCAAAATATTGCTCTAAGACCCCATAAAGTATATATTCTGGGTCGTGGTGAAATTCGATCTAATCATGTCCGTCTTGAAACTTGGCACAAGTAGTTGTTATTGGTGTAGGTCAGATGGTATTGCTAATGGGCCATATTGGTCCACTTTTACGTATAGCCCCCCATATAAACCGCTTGGCCCCCAGATTTGGCTTGCGGAGCCTCTTGGAGGAGCAAATCCGATCCGGCTGAAATTTTGTATATGGTGTTCGCATATGGTCCCTACAACCATGCAAAAATTGGTCCACATCGGTCCAAAATTGTATATAGCCCCCATATAAACCGATCCCCAGATTTGGCTTGCGGAGCCTCTAAGAGAAGCAAATTTTATCCGAGCCAGCTGAAATTTGGTACGTGGTGTTAGGATATGGTGTCTAACAAGCATGCAAAAATTGATCCACAGCGGTACATAATTATATATAGCCCCCATATAAACCGATCCCCAGATTTGGCTTGCGGAGCCTCTAACATAAGAGAAACAAATTTCATCCGATCCGGCAGAAATTTGGAACGTGGTGTTAGAATATGGTCCATAACAACCATGCCAGAATTGGTCCATATCGGTCCATAATTATATATAGCCCCCATATAAACCGATCCCCAGATTTGACCTCCGGAGCCTCTTGAATAAGCAAAACTCATCCGACCCGATTGAAATTTGGTACATTTGGCTAGTGTATGGCCGATAACCACCATGCCAAAATTGGTCCGTATCGATCTATATATAGCCCCCAGATAAACCGATCCCCAATCACAGAAAAATCACGATTGTCACTCGATCCAAAAACAATCTACCAAAAATTTATTACCATAGAAAATGTTGTCAAAATGTTATATTTCTATAGAACATTTTGTCAAAATGTCTCTAGAAAATTTTGTCAACATTTTATTTCTATAGAAAATTTTGTCAAATTTTTATTTCTATAGAAAATTTTGTCAAAATTTTATTTCTATAGAAAATTTTGTCCGAATTTTATTTCTGTAGAAAATATTGTCAAAATGTTATTTCTATAGAAAATTTATGAAGCATTTCTTAGTTGGATAGAAATATTTTGCAAAATCTTTCAAAATATCAAGAATTCTACTATTCTACCAAACAGTAAAAAATTTTCTTTTTGTTTTTAGAAGACTCGTGTTCATAATTTTATATAGCCCCCATAAAAAGCGACCCCCATATTTCAATTCTGACTCTATAATTACCGCACAAAAGTTCATATCGGTTCGTAATAATTTCTTCTCTATATATACCGGTCAAGAACTTAATATATACGTATTTAATGGACATTTCTTTTGTCTACTATAGATCCCGCAAGGACTTACTTACAATTTTGAAGTTGATGTTAAAAAGTTTTAAGATGCCTTGCCATCGGCCGCAACCCAAGTAATTCAATTGTGGATAACCGTCTTTAGTAGAAGTTTCTACGTAATCCATGGTGGAGGGTACATAAGATTCGGCCTGGCCGAACTTACGGCCATATATACTTGTTTTTTTTTTTTCTTTTCTTTTTTGCGAAATTTAATTGTCCAAGACTTAAAATTTCACTTAAAACAGCCTAATTCCGTACCTTCTAAGACTTGTCCAAAAGAATTTTATGGGAAGTGAAAAAAATCGATAGGGGATCCCGCGATGGGCTTTAAAAGAAATGTTTGTCGACTTGTTCAAAAGGACTGCGTCGGAATTGAAATAGGTTGATGGGGGATTCCGGGATGCGTTTTAAAAGAAATGTTTGTGGTACAACTTCCATTTTTTTTTGCTGGGTATATATAGCCTCCAAATAAATTGACCCCCAGATTTTGCTTACATATAATCTCCGAGGCGCAATTTTCATCGGAACCGGTTGAAATTTGGTACGTGGTGTATATGTCCTCTAATACCCATGCAAAAATTGGTCGATACCAATCCATAATTATTTATAGCTGCAATTAAACCGATCCCCTCTGGAGCCTCGTGAAGGTGTAAATTTTATCCGATGCGGTTCAAATTCGGTACGTGTTGTCAGTATTTGGTTTTTAATAATCGTTCAAAAATAATTTTACATAACTCCAAGATTTTATTTATTTATTAAACTTATAGTAAATATAAGCATAATAGAGAATAATCTAGCATTAGCTACTTGGGCTATCAGCTTTTCTTTTTGAGTCTCATGGAGAAACAGATTTCATCCGATTGCGTCACATTTTGTCATCTTATTACAATGCGAAAATTGGTTCATATCGGTTCATAATTATAAAAATGGATCAAGAATTACAGTGACTTATATAGGTATCTAACCTGCCTTTTTTATTTAACAAAGATAATTTAGAAGACTACAGTGAATCCACCACGAAGAAAATATTTGTTAATTTTGGAAATTTTAAAATATTTTTAGAAAATTCTAGCTAAACAGTATTATTTTGTGACATCATGCCGATGTCACAAAATTAAGTAAATATTTTTCGATGAATTTAGGAATTTTTTGTTTTTTTTTTTTTGCATAATTAATATTTTTCACTTGTTAAAAAAAAATTGTAGTATGAAGGAAAAAATTGGAATTCAAAATTGGAAAAATATGTTTAGTGCCATATGAAGTTCAAGAGGGGCGCATTCGTAATAAAATTTACAAATTTAAGGAAATAATGAACTATTTTGAGAGAAGTACGAATTTAGTAAATCTTTATTTGTGTATGATTTGTCCCCGTTTTTTACTTCATTTAACTAACGTTTTTCGAGTAAAAGAAACTTTCTCCAAACATAATAATACCATTAACTAGTTATATTGGCTTGAGTGAAATAGAGGATTCGCTTTTTTTTGAGATTTGACCTGGCAGAAGTTACTTGTCCTTAAAATACGAATACGTGTTTCCATTAGAAGACGCATTTCTCTGAAATATTTTTTTCCTTGTCCAGAAGTCGATAAACTTCCCAGCAAAAAAATTTGGAAGTTCTTCCAAAGGCACAGCTTTAAAAGCACTTCCAGAAGATGCACTCCCAATGATGTTCTTTATTTTAGCTACCCAGGAAGTTCTTTTAATTCAATTTTTTATAACTTGTTTTTTTTTCCATACTTTTAATGGGTAATTATAACTTCTTTGCTTCAAATAGGTTAAAAACAGAGTAAGAATTCATAAAATGGTACAAATCATTTAAATTTGGTCGAAAAAAATGCTAAATCCAATCTGAAAAAATTATGTATTTTTGAAAATATTTGAGGTCAAACGTTTCCGACAAGCGTTAGAATCCATTAAAAATTATAAAAAATTATAAAAAATATTTATTAGACAAAATATAACAGAATTTTTTAATTTACATCCAAACCATTGAAGTCGGATCACACCTAAAGAAGTGATGCAAATTCAGTGCAACGGCTGTTGAAATGGAGGACTTCCGCCCTATGACAAGCCCATGTTAAATTCATCGCTTCTGCGTCAATTTTGCACCACTTCCGGATCCAAAAAGGACATTTTCATTACTTTTTTGGCGACGCTTTTTTTGCTGGGTTTTTAACAAAGGAATTTTTTTCTTATTGTTAAGTGATACGATTTAAAAATGTATGTCTTTACATGAAAGAAAATGTTGTTTGACTAGGGCCATCTTGGCTTTAATAATTCTGAAAAATTCTTTAATATTAAAGATAGCGTCTTTAAGTTTATGAAACGAGCACAGGAGCCTTGGCGATAAATAGCTAATATATTTGAAAAGGCATGTCAAGGAATTTTGCTGCATGATAACGTTTATATTGCATAGAACTCATAAAAATATACACTAAAGAAAAAAATGTACCAGGATTTTGATTTTGATTCCGAGCCGAAGATGAGGCTTCTGTAAAAAAAGGACATTTATTAGCAACCTATCTGGCTTTATACCCTGATATCGTTTATTGAATTTTCATTCTCTTTTCGCGGTAAAAAAATATCAGTTAAAAAAATCAAAAATGTATCGGATACTTGAAAGTAAAAACTTTTTTCTTAATTCCAAGAAAACTTGCAGCGAACGATGCTAAATCCTCAAAATAAGTCTTAGGCTATATTTGAAGCATTTTTCTATATCTATAGACTCAAGATTTCAGTTAATTTTAATCAAAACTGTGTTTCTTTACTTTAAGGAAAATTTGTATACCCTCCATCATAGGATGGGGGTATATTAACTTTGTTATTCCGTTTGTAACACATCGAAATATTGCTCCGAACGAAACAAGCTATCGACTTGAAACTTGGCACAAGTAGTTGTTATCGATGTAGGTCGGATGGTATTGCAAATGGGCCATATCGGTCCACTTTTACGTATAGCCCCCATATAAAGGGACCCTATGTTTTGGCTTGTGGAGCCTCTAACAGAAACATATTTCATCCCATCCGGCTGAAATTTGGTACATGGTGTTGGTATACGGTCTCTAACAACCGTGCAAAAATTGGTCCACATCGGTCCATAATTATATATAGACCCCATATAAAGCGATCCCCAGATTTGGCTTGTGGAGCCTCTAACAGAAGCATATTTCATCCCATCCGGCTGAAATTTGGTACATGGTGTTATTATATGGTCTCTAACAACCATGCAAAAATTGGTCCACATCGGTCCATAATTATATATAGCCCCCATATAAACCGATCCCCAGATTTGGCTTGCGGAGCCTAAAAGAGAAGCAAATTTCATCCGATCCGGCTGAAATTTGGTACATGGTGTTAGTATATGGTCTCTAACAACCATGCAAAAATTGGTCCACATCGGTCCATAATTATATATAGCCCCATATAAACCGATCCCCAGATTTGGCTTGCGGAGCCTCAAAGAGAAGAAAATTTCATCCGATCCGGCTGAAATTTGGTACATGATGTTGGTATATATATCTAACAACCATGCAAAAATTGGTCCATATCGGTCCTTAATTATATATAGCCCCCATATAAACCGATCCCCAGATTTGGCTTGTGGAGCCCCTAAGAGAAGCATATTTCATCCGATCCGGCTGAAATTTGGTACATGGTGTTGGTATACGGTCTCTAACAACCGTGCAAAAATTGGTCCACATCGGTCCATAATTATATATAGACCCCATATAAAGCGATCCCCAGATTTGGGTTCCGGAGCCTCAAAGAGAAGCAAATTGCATCCGATCCGGCTGAAATTTGGTACATGATATTGGTATATGGTCTCTAACAACCGTGCAAAAATTGGTCCACATCGGTCCATAATTATATATAGCGCCCATATAAACCGATCCCCAGATTTGGGTTCCGGAGCCTCAAAGAAAAGCAACTTTCATCCGATCCGCCTGAAATTTGGTACATTATATTGGTATATGGTCTCTAACAACCATGCAAATATTGGTCCACATCGGTTCATAATTATATATAGCCCCCATATAAAACGATCCCCAGATTTGGCTTGAGAAGTCTCCAAGAGAAGCAAATTTCATCCAATCCAGTTGTAATTTGGAACATGGTGTTAGTATATGATCTTTAACAAGCGTGCCAGAATTGGTCCATATCGGTCCATAATTATATATAGCCCCAATATAAACCGATCCCCAGATTTGACCTCCGGAGCCGCTTGGAGGAGCAAAATTCATCCGATCCGGCTCAAATTTGGAACGTGGTGTTAGTATATGGCCGCTAATAACCATACCAAAATTGGTCCATATTGGTCTATAGTTATATATAGCCGATCTCCAATCACACAATAATTGGTCCATATCGGTTCATAATCATGGTTACCACTAGAGCCAAAAATAGTCTACCAAAATTTTATTTCTATAGAAAATTTTGTCAAAAATTTATTTCTATAGAAAATTTTGTCAAAATTTTATTTCTAGAGAAAATTTTGTTAAAATTTTATTCGGTTAATAATAAAATTTGCATCATTGTCAAAATTTTATTTCTATAGAAAATTTTGTTAAAATTTTTCATAATCATGGTTGCCACTCGAGCCAAAAATAATCTACCAAGATTTTATTTCTATAGAAAATTTTGTCAAAAGTTTATTTCTATAGAAAATTTTGTGAAAATTTTATTTCTATATAAAATTTTGTTAAAATTTTATTTCTGTAGAAAATTTTGTCAAAATTTTATGTCTACTTTGTCAAACTGAATTAAATACGTTGGATCGATCTTTTTTGATTTAGTATATACCACGTATGGACTTACATACAATTTAGAAGATGGTGTTAGGAGGTTTTAAGATACCTTGCCATCGGCAAGCGTTACCGAAACTTAAGTAATACGATTGTGGATGGCAGTGTTTAGAAAAAGTTTCTACGCAATCTATGATGGAGAGTACATAAGCTTCGGCCTGGCCGAACTTACGGCCGTATATACTTGTTCATAGTTCAAAGACATATGACTTTAACGGAGGAACGCAAATTTCCAAAATTTGTGGCCAAAATTTTATAAAAACAAACATTTGAATCGAAGATTATAAACTTTATTTTAATTAAAATTTCGTTATTTTAAAGAAATTTGTCCTTAATATTTTGTAAATTTCGCATTCTAAAATTTAGGTTGCGTAATTTTTAATATAACGTAAATATTTTTTTTCTGTACATATGCAAACATTCAAATGGAAAGTCCTTTCCTTCTTCGCTGTATCCGTATTTTGCCAGAAAGAAATAGAAAAGTTGTGGCTAGAGATCGAAAATACTTCAACTATTCAGTCTGTTAATTTTTTTTTTTTTCGGAATAAATTCTCAAATTTTCAAGCATTTTTGAATTTTAAATTTAATTTTTTTTAATATGAGTAAAATTTAATTATATCATTAATCCTTTAATTTAATACGCTTTTTACTTATTAATATTTTGGTTATATTTTATTGTATGGACGAATTCTCATACCGTAGGTCGTCTCAAAATTTCACCCAATTTTTTAACGTTTCATATAATATTAAGTTTTTTTACTAGAATGTGATCCCAGGTGTTTATATAGACTTTCTGCCATTATTATACACCATTCACAATTTTAAATGGTAATGGGATAAATGTTGGATAATGCAAAAGCACCTACAAAAAGCAAGAACAAAAAAAAAATAGTTTTCTTTCATCGTACGGAAGTATATCCCAAATAGTTTTTTTTTCGTTTTGAGTCATATTCCCTTTTTATGGGCAAAATTATAATGAAAGCCAAAAGTGGCAGTGGCATGAAATTTTGACATGAAAATTAAGAGCCAGTGAACACCAAAGAGAGAGACAAAAAAAACTGCCGTAATGATTAAAGTGAAACAAATTGTATTCCATCACAACACACAATGAAGGCTATAAGACTGGCTATGGAAAACAAACAAACAAATTACTTTTTGTCAAGTTTTGTTTTTTTTTTTTGCAGAAATAAGTATTGAAGGCGTTAAAAGAAAGAGCCGAATTAAAAAAAAACAGAATCCAAGCAACAATTAATTCATTTAATATTTCAGTGATGTTTGTTCGTTAAATGAATGCAAAATTTCACTCATTGTTGCTATGTGTCACAAGTTGTAGGATTTTCTAATGACCTGAAGCCTGAAGATGTTGGGTTTATATTTTGTTTAGGGTTGTCACATTGCACAATCTGTAACTCAAAACCGGGAGGAGGTCAAAAAGGTTGAAATTTATTTACTATAGTTTTGAGAACTTTGTGGTAAGATTGTTGAAAATGACGAACTAATCAACCAAACAGGCCAAAGCTGAAACACTTTCTGGAGATTGGTCGAAATTGCGAATGAACCCATAGCTCTTTGTATGCAAATCTGGTATGCGAAACATTGCACCACAATGGCTATGGACCTAAAATTCTTACACACCATATTTGCCACATCTACCTGTGGACCAAAAACATCTCTAGATTTTCAATTTCAGGAAAAATTATATAAAAATTTCGGTGAATAGACAATCAAGAAAAAACTCAGAAGATCGGTCTACCAAAACGGTCTTACCAAAAACAAGGACCGATTTAAACTAAATGCAGGTCTTTGGGGACCTAAAGTTTCCCTAGATTTTCAATTTCAGAGACATCGAATAAAAATTGCGGTATGTAGAAGCACAAGAAGTGAAATATGGGGCTATATCAAAAGACGGATTTCTACTAGGTGACTGATATGTAATTCAACAAACTACAACACTTTATTTTCATCGTTTTTTTATACCCTCCACCATAGAATGGGGGAGAGTATATTAACTTTGTCATTCCGTTTTGTAACACATCGAAATATTGCTCTAAGACCCCATAAAATATATATATTCTGGGTCGTGGTGAAATTCTGAGTCGATCTAAGTATGTCCGTCCGACCGTCCGACCGTCTGTTCAAATCACGCTAACTTCCGAACGAAACAAGCTATTGACTTGAAACTTGGAATAAGTAACAGGTTGGCTGATAAGTCCCCGGTCTAACAAAGAAAAACACATTTTTTTTTGTCAAAATTCGTTTTTATTGTTCAACATACTTCCCTTCAAGAGCGATACAACGATTATAACGACCTACCAATTTTTTGATACCATTTTGGTAGTACTCCTTCGGTTTTGCCTCAAAATAGGCCTCAGTTTCGGCGATTAGCTCTTCATTGCAGCCAAATTTTTTCCCTGCGAGCATCCTTTTGAGGTCTTGGAACAAGAAAAAGTCGCTGGGGGCCAGATCTGGAGAATACGGTGGGTGGGGAAGCAATTCGAAGCCCAATTCATGAATTTTTGCCATCGTTCTCAATGACTTGTGGCACGGTGCGTTGTCTTGGTGGAACAACACTTTTTTCTTCTTCATATGGGACCGTTTTGCCGCGATTTCGACCTTCAAACGCTCCAATAACGTCATATAATAGTCACTGTTGATGGTTTTTCCCTTTTCAAGATAATCGATAAAAATTATTCCATGCGCATCCCAAGAAACAGAGGCCATTACTTTGCTAGCGGACTTTTGAGTCTTCCCACGCTTCGGAGACGGTTCACCGGTCGCTGTTCACTCAGCCGACTGTCGATTGGACTCAGGAGTGTAGTGATGGGGCCACGTTTCATCCATTGTCACATATCGACGGAAAAACTCGGATGTATTACGAGTTAACAGCTGCAAACACCGCTCAGAACCATCAACACGTTGTTGTTTTTGGTCAAATGTGAGCTCGCGCGGCACCCATTTTGCACAGAGCTTCCGCATATCCAAATATTGATGAATGATATGACCAACACGTTCTTTTGATATCTTTAGGGCCTCTGCTATCTCGATCAATTTCACTTTACGGTCATTCAAAAACATTTTGTGGATTTTTTTGATGTTTTCATCGGTAACCACCTCTTTCGGGCGTCCACTGCCTTCACCGTCCTCCATGCTCATTTCACCACGCTTGAATTTTGCATACCAATCAATTATTGTTTATTTCCCTGGGGCAGAGTCCGGAAACTCATTATCAAGCCAAGTTTTTGCTTCCACCGTATTTTTTCCCTTCAGAAAACAGTATTTTATCAAAACATGAAATTCCTTTTTTCCATTTTTTTTCACAAGAACAAAAGTTGCTTCACAAAAGACGCTCTATCTCACAAAGTAATTGACTTACGTCAAATTTTGACACGAATCATTTGAAGGTTGATACTATATAAAAATAATATGCATTTAATACTAGAGGCGCCATCTATGTGTCAGACCGGGGACTTATCAGCCAACCTGTTAGACCCCATATAAACCGACCCCTAGATTTGGCTTGCGGAACCTCTTGGAGAAGCAAAATCTATCCTATCCGGTTAAAATTTGGTACTTAGTGTTAGTATATGGTCTATAATTACTATGTTAGTATATGGTCTATATAGCCCCCATATAAACCGATCCCCAGGTTTGACCTCAGGAGCCTCCTGGAGCAGCAAATTTCATCCGATCCGGTTAAAATTTGGTACGTGGTGTTAGTATATGGCCTCTAACAACCATGAAATAATTGGTCCATTTCGGTTCATATTATATATATAGCCCCCATATAAACCGATCCCCAGATTTGACCTCCGGAGCCTCTTAGATGAGCAAAATTCATCCGATCTGGTTGAAATTTGGTACGTTGTGTTAGTATATGGTCTCTAACAACCGTGCAAAACTTGGTTCATAATTATATTTTAATTATATATATTTCGGTTCATAATTTATATATAGCCCCCATATAAACCGATCCCCAGATTTGAACTCCGGAGCCTCTAGAGGAGCAAATTTCATCCGATCCAGTTAAAATTTGGTACATGGTATTAGTATATGGTCTCTAAAAATTGGTCCATATCGGTCCATAATTATATATAGCCCCCATATAAACCGTTCCCCAGATTTGAACTCCAGAGCGTTTTGGAAGAGCAAAATTCATCCGATTCGGTTAAAATTTGGTACGTAGTGTTAGTATATGGTCTCTAAATATCATGCAAAAATTGGTTCATATCGGTCCGTAATTATATATAGCCCCCATATAAACCGATCCCCAGATTTGACCTCCGGAGTCAGTTAGAGGAGCAAAATTCTTCCGATCCGGTTGAAATTTGGTACGTGGTGTTAGTATATGGTCCCTAAATACCATGCAAAAATTGGTCCATATCTGTCCATAATTATATATAGAACCAATATAAACCGATCCCCAGATTTGAACTCCAGAGCGTCTTGGAGTAGCAAATTTCATCCGATCCGGTTAAAATTTGGTACGTGGTGTCAGTATATGGTTTCTAACAACCATGCAAAAATTGGTCCATATCGGTCCATAATTATATATAGCCCTCATATAAACCGATCCCCAGATTTGAACTCCGCAGCCTTTTGGTAGATCAAATTTCATCATATCCGGTTAAAACTTGGTACGTGGTGTTAGTATATGGTCTCTAACAACCGTGCAAAAATTGGTCCACATCGGTCCATAATTATATATAGTCCCCATATAAACCGATCCCAAGATTTGATCTCCGCAGCCTCTTGGTAGATCAAATTTCATCATATCCGGTTAAAACTTGGTACGTGGTGTTAGTATATGGTCTCTAACAACCATGCAAAAATTGGTCCATTTCGGTTCATAATTATATATAGCCCCCATATAAACCGCTTCCCAGAATTGGACACCGGAGCCTCTTGGAGGAGCAAAATTCATCCGACCCGGTTAAAATTTGGTACGTGGTGTAAGTATATGGTCTCTAACAACCGTGCAAAAATTGGTCCACATCGGTCCATTTTTACGTATAGCCCCCGATCCTCAGATTTGACTTTCGGAGCCTCTTGAAAGAGCAAATTTCATCCTATCCGCTTAAAATTTGGTACATGGTGTTAGTATACGGTCTCTAACAACCATGCAAAATTTGGTCCATTTCGGTCCATAATTACATATAGCCCCCATATAAACCGATCCCCAGATTTGACCTCCGGAACCTGTTGGAGGAGCAAATTTCATCCGATTCGGCTAAAATTTGGTACCTGGTGTTAGTATATGGTCTCTAACAACCATGCAAAAATTGGTCCATATCGGTATATAATTATCTCTGTGGTCACAACCCATAACAGCCTAAGTCTGTTTTTCAATATTTTCAGTACAGTAGTTTAAAGTTTTGAATCTTCACTGAAAATAAGGAGAAGGTGTTTTTTGGAAAACTTTGCTACAGATTCCTAGAAGAGATACAAACATGAAAAATTTAGAGCAAATAAATTTAGATACGCAGATTACGATGGTGCTAATAACTCAATTGTGTCCTAACTCGAGTTAGTCTGTTAAGGGTTGTGACCGCAGATATATAGCCCCCATATAAACCGATCCCCAGATTTGACCTCCTGAGCCTCTTGGAGGATCAAAATTAAAAAAAATTAGGTATGTGGCGTTAGTATATAGTCTCTAAGAACCATGCTAAAATTAGTCTATATCGGTTCATAATTATATATGGCCCTCATATAAATCGATCCCCAGAGCTGACCTCCGGAACCTCTTGGAGGAGCAAAATTGATCTCATTCGATTGAAATTTGGTACATTGCGTTAGTATGTGGCTGCTAACAGCCATGCACAAATTGGTCCATATCAGTACATAATTATATATAGCCCTCATATAAATCGATTCCCAGATTTGACATCCGGAACCTCTTGGAGGAGCCAAAATCATGCCATTCGATTGAAGTTTGGTACATTGCGTTAGTATATGACTGCTAACAGTCATGCAAAAATGTCAACATTTTATTTCTGTAGAAAATTTCAAAGCCATCACGCGCTTCACATAAGTGGCTTTGCGGTACTTGGCTCCTTTTTAGGTCATTCTTGGAGTGTCCAATCATCTTGGAATTTCCATGGTCCTTGCCCAAATATTTGTCTGCCCAGGCTTTCTATAGTGTCTTTAGGACATTTTACCTATAACATTATCTATGTTATAGGGAAAATGTTACTTTTGGACGGTGAACAAGTAACATTTTTGAAGAGTACTAGCGTTCTTGTGTCCAATCGAAGGTGTACATTTTCAGCTGAGCTCTCTGGCAAGTAAACGCAATCATTTCGTTTTTTTCACAAACTGCTCAATTTGATAAGCATTTTCCATTATCACTTTCATGCAAGCGAAGTAACTCTTTCGCTCTTTCCAGTCTAAGTTTGTTTGTGCATAGGTGAGCTCTTGCAGTTTTTGGGGCTTCAATAATTTTAGTTCACGCTCATTTTTCAACAAAAATTGCTTGCGCACGAAGCACTTCCATGCAAATGATCCCCTGTTTTTTCGGGAAAAGTGGATGTGTCGCAATCGTACTACCAAAATAACATAGAACAGTCAGTTCTGTGTGAATTCTTCTGTGCCAGTTGTCTTCCAAGAAATCTGTAAAACCAACCGCCGAAGAGGGATCACTCTTCACCACGGCAATGCGAGCACATCGTAGAAAATAACTGCGTTTTTGAGCCCTCAAAACATCGATTTGATGTATCGTCCGCCATATAGTCCCGACTTGACACTGAATGACTTGTTTTTATTTTCCTACACGCAGAGAAGGAATATGATCACCTCAAACATGTTTCAAGAGCAAAATGTTATTTTTGTATGGTGACCATGTAACATGTTTGTCACTAAAATGTTATGTTCTCGTCAAATATAACCTGCTTGCCGAAATCAGATACATAATTTCCGAGAAAATAACATGGTTGCGAAAACCATGTTACATGGTCACCACCCAAAAAAAAATTTTGCTCTTAAAACATGTTTGAGGTGATCATATTCCTTCTCTGTGTGTACGTAAAAAAATAAAATGAGTATTTTCGACACCTGAAGAACCGGTTGATGCGTTCAGATTTAATTTTTTGGAGATGCCTCAATGAGAGTGGCAAAAGTGCTTCGATCATTAGTTCAAACGCATATAAAATTCTCTTGATATTAAGGGGGAATATTTTGATCAACAACAAAAGGATTTTCCATGATTAATATCCTTTTTATACCCTCCATCATAGGATGGGGGTATATTAACTTTGTCATTCCGTTTGTAACACATCGAAATATTGCTCTAAGACCCCATAAAGTATATATATTCTGGGTCGTGGTGAAATTCTGAGTCGATCTAAGCATGTCCGTCCGTCCGTCCGTCCGTCTGTTGAAATCACGCTAACTTTCGAACGAAACATGCTATCGTCTTGAAACTTGGCACAAGTAGTTGTTATCGATGTAGGTCGGATGGTATTGAAAATGGGCCATATCGGTCCACTTTTACGTATAGCCCCCATATAAAGGGACCCTCAGATTTGGCTTGTGGAGCCTCTAACAGAAGCATATTTCATCCGATCCGGCTGAAATTTGGTATATGGTGTTGGTATATGGTCTCTAACAACCATGCAAAAATTGGTTCACATCGGTCCATAATTATATATAGCCCCCATATAAACCGATCTCCAGATTTGGCTTGCGGAGCCTAAAAGAGAAGCAAATTTCATCCGATCCGGCTGAAATTTGGTACACGGTGTTGGTATATGGTCTCTAACAACCATGCAAAAATTGGTTCACATCGGTCCATAATTATATATAGCCCCCATATAAACCGATCCCCAGATTAGGCTTGCGGAGCCTCAAGGAGAAGAAAATTTCATCCGATCCGGCTGAAATTTTGTACATGATGTTGGTATATGGTCTCTAACAACCATGCAAAAATTGGTCCATATCGGTCCTTAATTATATATAGCCCCCATATAAGCCGATCCCCAGATTTGGCTTGTGGAGCCTCTAAGAGAAGCATATTTCATCCGATCCGGCTGAAATTTGGTACATGGTGTTGGTATATGGTCTATAACAATCATGCAAAAATTGGTCCACATCGGTCCATAATTATATATAGCCCCCATATAAACCGATCCCCAGATTTGGGTTGCGGAGCCTCAAAGAGAAGCAAATTTCATCCGATCCGCCTGAAATTTGGTACATGATATTGGTATATGGTCTCTAACAACCATGCAAAAGTTGGTCCACATCGGTTCATAATTATATATAGCCCCCATATAAACCGATCCCCAGATTTGGCTTGCGAAGTCTCCAAGAGAAGCAAATTTCATCCAATCCGGTTGTAATTTGGAACATGGTGTTAGTATATGATCTTTAACAACAGTGCCAGAATTGGTCCATATCGGTCCATAATTATATATAGCCCCCATATAAAACATTCTCCAGATTTGACCTCCGGAGCCTCTTGGAGGAGCAAAATTCATCCGATCCGGTTCAAATTAGGCACGTGGTGTTAGTATATGGTCGCTAACAACCATACCAAAATTGGTCCAATCACACAAAAATTGGTCCATATCGGTTCATAATCATGGTTGCCACTAGAGCCAAAAATAATCTACCAAAATTTTATTTCTATAGAAAATTTTGTTCAAATTTTATTCGGTTCATAATCATGGTTGCCACTCGAGCCAAAAATAATCTACCAAGATTTTATTTCTATAGAAAATTTTGTTAAAATTTTATTTCTGTAGAAATTTTTGTCAAAATATTCTTTCTATAGAAAATTTTGTCAACATTTTTATTTCTATAGAAAATTTTGTAAAAATTTTATTTCTATAGAAAATTTTGTTAAAATTTTATTTCTGTAGAAAATGTTGTCAAAATTTTATGTCTACTTTGTCAAACTGAATTATATACGTATTGGATCGATCTTTTTTGATTTAATATATACCACGTATGGACTTACATACAATTTAGAAGATGGTGTTAGGAGGTTTTAAGATACCTTGCCATCGGCAAGCGTTACCGCAACTTAAGTAATTCGATTCTGGATGGCAGTGTTTAGATGAAGTTTCTACGCAATCCATGATGGAGGGTACATAAGCTTCGGCCTGGCCGAACTTACGGCCGTATATACTTGTTTGTTCTCTAATATCGAAATATAAAAGGCCAAAATCGTACAGTCCGGATATTTAAATCTGTACAAGGAGATAATTGAAATAACGATTTCTTTAGCCTCAACATTGTCTAAATACCTCTTTATCAACAACTTCTTTCGTTGGCAACCCTAGAACTTGTCCGCGGCTATTTGTCGTTGATTTTAAAAGTACACTTTAATTTGTAAAGTTTTCCTTATTCCTTTGATTTTTTTATTTTGTTTTCTTCTAAAGGATTTCTTCATCCCTCTGATGACTAAATCATCATCATTCTAGTAGACCAAACGCTAATTGAGTTTTTTGTAAGCTGCCAGTTTAGCTTTGGTTCCTTTATCAAAAGACTAAGAAAATGAAAACAAAAACAAAAATTTAAGGACACATTTCTCTTCCATTCACCAAAATCAAAAAGGAGTCAAAAGGTTCACCAAATGGAAACTCTGTTACAATTTCCTTTTGCCGAATTTTTAATTTAACTACCCCTACACTTACAATGTAAATGAAAGTATTCCCAAAAAAGAACGAAAATATTCCCTACATTTTGTAATGTCACCGAAAAAGTTATCACGAATAAGGCGGGGAGCTTGGTGACTTTTTGAAGACATAATTTTTTTTCCTGGAATATCGTTCCATTTGATTGACGACACGCGCACAGAATTTAAGGGTTAAGAATCTAATTGTGGCTTCGCACCAAAAATCAAAAGGATACAGTGGGTGGGGGGTGGTGGTAGGAAAAGTGAAAATTGGTAAAAGATTTTTTTCATTTTTTTGTTTTTTTTTTTTTTTTTGTATGGAAAGCTTTATGTATTCCCGTTTATGAATGTCAATTCGTTGATTGGAGGGTAACAAATGTTCATCCCTTGGTAGCCCTAGACGACTAAGTTTTTCAAGTTGCCATGTTAACAAAGTCCACAAAATATTTGGCACTCTTTCCAAAAAGGTTTTAATTAAATTACCATTTTTAAGCAAGCGCAATCATGCATATTAATTAATTCATATAGCAAAAGGCAATGTGTCGCAAATATTTTTGTTTGTCATTTTTTCTTCTGAAAAACTTCTGTTCGGAACTGGGTTTGGTCAATTAAGCATTAAATCGAATGTAGCTTTTTTTAAGGTTCTTTAAATTCAAATTTAAAAATGTATTTGTATAAATTTGGTCATAAATTAGAGCTTATGTAAAATTTATGAACTGTCCTATTGTGCAGAGAGAGAGAGAGAGAGAGAGAGAGAGAGAGTTAAAGGATTTAATTTCCATTTTATGTCTTGTCAAATATCTATCAATTGCGGAAGATTTGGTAGATTTCGCAAAATATTTATTTTGCATTTTACAGAGAAATAAAATTTTGACAAAATTCTCTGTAGACATTAAATTTTGACAAAACCATCTATAGAAATAAAATTTTAACAAAAATGTCTATAGAAATAAAATCTGGACAAAATTTTCTAAAGAAATAAAATGTTGATAAAATTTTCTATAGAAATAAAATTTTGACAAAATTTTCTACAGAAATAAAATTTTGACAAAATTTTCTATATAAATAAAATTTTGACAAAATTTTCTATAAAAATAAAATTTTGACAAAATTTTCTATAGAAATAACATTTTGACAAAATTATCCATAGTAACATAATGAGATTTTCACACCATTTAATATAAAAATAAAATTTCGACAAAATTATCCATAGTAACATAATGAGATTTTCACAACATTTAATATAAAAATAAAATTTGAGAAAATTTTCTATAGAAATAATATTTTGCAAAAAATAGAAATAAAAATTGACAAAATTATCCATATTAATAAAATTTGTTGTTGTTGTCAAACATTTTCTATGGAAATAAAATTTTGACAAAATTTTCTATGGAAATAGAATTTTGAAAAAATTTTCTAAAGAAATAAAATTTTGACAAAATTTTCTATAGAAATAAAATTTTGACAAAATTATCTAGAGAAATAAAATTCTGACAAAATTTTCTATAGAAATAAAATTTTGACAAAATTTTCTATAGAAAAAAAAATTTTGACAGAACTTTCTATGGAAATAAAATTTTGACAAAATTTTCTATACAAAATTTTCTAAAAAAATACAATTTTGACAGAATTTTCTATAGAAATAAAATTTTGACAAAATGTTCTATACAAAATAAAATCTTAATACAATTTTTTTTTAAATTGTCTATAGAAATTTAATATTGCAAAAATTTTCTATAGAAATAAAATTTTTATAGAAATAAACTTTTGCAAAGATTTTCTTTAGAAATAAAATTTGACTAATTTTTTATAGAAATAAAATTTTTACAAAATTTTCCAGAGAAATAAAATTTTGCAAATATTATCCATAGTGATAAAATTTTGCCAGTATTTTCTATGAAAATAAAATATTGACAACATTTTCGATGGATATAAAATTTTGACCAAATTTTCTATGGAAGTAAAATTTTGACAAAATTTCTATAACAATAAAATTTTTAAAAAATTGTCTATAGAAATAAAATTTTGAAAACATTTCCTATAGAAATAACATTTTGCAATAATTATCTATCTTTAGAAATAAAATTTTAACAAAAATTTCTATAGAAATAAAATATTGCAAAAATTTTCTTTAGAAATAAAATTTTGACAATAAATTTTATAGAAATAAAATGTTGACAAAATTTTCTATAGAAATAAAATTTTGACAAAATTGTCTATAGAAATAAAATTTTGAAAAATAAGCCAATATATATTACAATCTGCTTTTCTGAATAAACGGCTATAATAAGATCACATTTCAAATATCCAGAAAATCGCATAATAATAATTGTATATGTTATCTTATCATATCTCTTTCATGATGAATTCTTTGACTACATCTTCTGATCTAAGACAAACCTTTTTTGCTCATCCTCTATATTTTATTTGTCGTTAAATCAATGTTGACCTTAATACAATTTTCTACACAAACTTCATTCTTCCATAAAAAAAGCAAATGCAATGTTCTATCCTAACAAACTATGTTAAATAACAAATGCTTAAGCTGTAACTTTTACAACTTTATGGAATTACTTCTATGTACAGAGTCTACGATGCTTGTTATAATTTTGTAAACTTTCCACATACCTTCCCGTCATGCGGTAGTATTATCCTTAAGGAAATGCATTTGAGATTTAGCAGATCTCGGTATTTTTTTGTTTCTTTTCTTATATGAAAGAACAAAAAACATACAAATGAAAAAAAACACAAACGAACATTCTTTGAAATATCTCACAGAACTTTAGATACCAATGCGGGATGAAACCAAAACTAGGATTTGAAAGTTGATGGTAAAGCCTTTAGCAGTCACTACCATTTACTTTTCTTCACAAAAAAAAAAAACCAAAACGAAAACTAAACAACCCACTAGCCTGGCAGCAGCTATCTTAACCCGCCTGACTACAGCTCACTTTGGCATTTTACTTAAGTTGCCGTTGAAGTGGCAGTTCAAAAGTATTTCCACAAAATAAAAAAACCCAAGAAAACCTAAAACACCAACCTAAAGAACTTTTCTTTTTCTTTCGTGCTGTCTTAGCGGATAGTTTGGGAGATCCTTTTGTTGAAAACAAAAAAAAACAATACCGAAAATCTAAGATTCAATTGAAATTCCCATTGTTTCATTCGTTTGTTGTAGTTAAGTTCATTTTGTTGTTTGGTTACGAGTGTATAAGCCCATCATCGTCCATCTTCTTGAATATGTGATTATATTCGAGTAGGTCCTATGCAGTATACCAGCATCCTACTCGAAGCATCATTCGTTAAGAGCTGATTTAGAATAGTTAGATAAATTGTTAGTGTCTGTGGTTGTCTTAGTAATTGCTATGAAGATGTTAGTATTTTTCAAGGGAATTTATGTAAACTTTTAGGAGGAGTTCAATGAGAAACGAGAGTTTCTACATTAGTCCAAAGGAGAAATTATAACAAAAGGGATTTCTATCGGAAGAAAGTAATGGTGAAATTTATAAAATATACTAATCAAGCCCATAATCAAATATGTACGTCATATTTGAGGCCGAATTTTAAATACTCACCATCATGAACCAAGTAGCAGAGTTGCCTTTGAGAACCCCTCGTCGTAGCGGGTTATATAGAATTTCAGGGGATTTTATGTAAAATACTACCTCAAGAAAGTCGGTGAATTTGGTACGCAATGTTCGACACACCCCATTTATGTACCTAAAACACCTCTAGATTTCCAATTTTAGACAAATTGTATAAAAATTGAAGAGTATAGAAGTCTAAGAAGTCAACTCGGGAGATCGGGCTATATGGGGGCTATACCAAAACATGAACCGATATACACCATAATAGAAACATCTATTTGAGGACCCAAAATACTTTGAAAGCTCCTATTTTAAGCTAATGGGATAAAAATTTTGGTATATAGAAGCCAAATAATTCAAACTGGGGTATTGGTTTTTATTGGGGACAGATACAAAGGTTACCACTCATGCCAAAAATAATATACCAAAATTTGAAAAAATAGAAAATTTTGTCAAAATTTTATTTCAATAGAAAATTTTAGCAAATCTTTATTTCTATAGAAAATTTTGTCAACATTTTATTTCTATAGAAAAATTTGTCAAAATTTTATTTCTATTGAAAATTTTAGCAAAATTGTATTTATATAGAAAATTTTGTAAAAATTTTTTCTAATGAATATTTGGTCACAATTTTAGTTTCTGTAGAAAATTTTGTCAAAATTTTATTTCTATAGAAAAATTTGTCAAAATTTTATTTCTATAGAAAAATTTGTCAAATATTTATTTCTATAGAAAATTTTATTAAAATTTAATTTCTATAGAAAATTTTGTCAAAAATTTATTTCTATAAAAAATTTTTTCAAAATTTAATTTCAATAGAAAATTTTGTCAAAATTTTACTTCTAAAGAAAATTTTGTAAAAATTTGTTTCTATTGAATATTTTGTCACAATTTTATTTCTATAGATAACATTTTGTTAAAATTTTATCTACAGATAATGTTGTCAAAATTTTATTTCCATAGAAAAATATTGTCAAAATTTTATTTCTAGAAAAAAATTTTGTGAAAATTTTATTTCTATCAAAATTTTGTCAATATTTTATTTCTATAGAAAATTTTGTCAAAATTTTATTTCTATAGAAAATTTTGTCAATTTTTTTTCCTATAGAAAATTTTAGCAAAATTTTATTTCTATAGAAAATTTTGTCAAAATTTTATTTCTATAGAAAATTTTGTCACAATTTTATTTCAATAGAAAATTTTAGCAAAATTTTATTTATATAGAAAATTTTGTAAAATTTTTTTCTAATGAATATTTGGGCACAATTTTATTTCTGTAAAAAATTTTATCAAAATTTTATCTATAGAAAATGTTGTCAAATTTTTATTTCTCTAGAAATTTTTGTCAACATTTTATTTCTAAAGAATATTTTTTTTCAAATTTTATTTCTATAGAAAATTTTTTACAAATTTTATTCTATAGAAAATTTTGTCAAAATTTTATTTCAATTAAAATTTTTAGAAATATTTTATTTCTATAGAAAATTTTGTCAAAATTTTATTTCTTTAGAAATATTTGTCAAAATTTTTTTTCTGTAGAAAATTTCGTCCAAATTTTTTTCTATAGAAAATTTTGTCAAAATTTTATTTCTATAGAAAATTTTGGCAAAATTTTATTTCTATTGAAATATTTGTCAAAATTTTTTTTCTATAGAAAATTTTGTCAAAATTTTATTTCAATAGAAAATTTTAGCAAAATTTTATTTCTATAGAAAATTTTGTCAAATTTTTACTTCTATAGAAAATTTTGTCAAAATTTTATTTCTATAGAAAAAAATGTATTTCTATAGAAAATTTTAGCAAAATGTTGTTTATATAAAAAAATTTTGTAAAATTTTTTTTCTATTGAATATTTATTATTTCTATGGAAAATTTTGTCAACATTTTATTTCTATAGAAAAATTTGTCAAAATTTTATTTCTATAGAAAATTTTGTCAAAATTTTATTTCTATACAAAATTTTGTCAAAATTTAATTTCAATAGAAAATTTTGTCTAAGTTTTCTTTTTATAGAAAATTTTGTAAAAATTTGTTTCTATTGAATATTTTGTCACAATTTTATTTCTATAGAAAATTTTGTCAAAATTTTATCTATAGAAAATGCTGTCAAAAATTTATTTCCATAGAAAAATTTTGTCAAATTTTTATTTCTATAGAAAATTTTGTCAAAATTTTATTTCTATAGAAAATTTTGTCAGAATTTTATCTATAGAAAATGTTGTCAAAATTTTATTTACTTTATGTAATTCTTATTTATTTTATGTACTTTTTCCTCCAAATTTTTTTAAATAGTGTTCTGTATTCAAGTAGTTGGACAATCTTCGATATTTCTTGTGAATTTTTAGTGTGGTTTGTCAAGGAAAGGTATCCTTCTCCTCCACATATCTGAAAATTTAGCACTATATTATAATAACATACAAAGAATTACTGTTTCCATCCAATAAATCGGAAAAAGCAAAAGTAGTAAAAAATTTTGCCACATTAACATTTGCTAAAATGTTGTAAAATGATGCACCCTCTACGTTGGCTGCCAATTTCATGTAAATTTAAGTTCTTTACTAAAAAGAAGTCTGGCAGAAGCCTGTGCAAAAATCATAAAATTATGTACCGAGTTCCCATTTACGGACACCCCTCTACTTTCATTTTAAGAAGAAAAAAACGGACAAAAGGGAACCCTCCCCCACCTTCGCTCCACTCCGACCTGATATCGGACTATCACGTACTCTATATTAATTTCGCAACTACTCAATGGTCCCTATAAATTCTATCGAAGTAAATCGACAAAGTTTATTTTAATTTTCCCCTTCCCCAGATATCGAAAAATCATATACTAATTTAAAAATCATGTATAAATTTAATCACCTCCTCCCACGTTCCCTGTAAATTTTAAGTAGATCGATGATGTTTAAATTTTGCTCTATTGTTTTAAAGGGATGTCACTTTCCCCGATACAATATCGACAAACACCGTAGTGAATAGCACCCCTAACCTTCCCTGAAAATTCTTGAAACTTTCCTTCAAGTGTGGGGCAAGGAAGGTTGTCTCTTCGTTCATAAACTTCCCTCACTGCCTATGTAAATTTCAAGAAAACTTAAGAATTGTTGTTTTTTGCAGTTTTAGAGGAGGACCTCCTCCCCGACTAAATATCGAAAAGTGATGTAGCGTATCTTTTGTAAACGTCCCAGAAAATGTCAAGCAAATTATAAGCCTAAAAGGGCGGCCTCTCCTCCGTCCAAACATCACAAAATCAGGTATCAACTATTAATATCGTAACTTCTCTCCAGTCCTCTTTAAATTTCAAGTAACTCGGTAAAAGTTTAATTGTTTCTCTATATGTACTTAAGAGAAGCGGATGTCTCCCTATGCCCTTTTATTTTTATTAAAAAATTAAGAACCTGATATAAATTTCATAACCCATTTTTTCCGTTAAATTTCAAATATCGAAAAATAATGTAGCGGATTTTTGTCTAGATGCCAACCCCAACATTCAATGAAAATTTCAAGCAAATCGCATAATTTTGTTCCAAGTTTCAAAAAGTAGGGCAAGGGGGAGGTCCCCCTCCCCATCCACATATGAAATCATCGGGTACCCCATATTAATTCCATAACCTCACCACATGTTCTCTGTAAATCTCAGATAATTTAAAGATTTTACTGTACTTTAAAAAAAAGTCGAACAAAAGGGAGGCCCCCCTCCGCCGCCAAATATCGAAATAAAAAGTAGCGGATCTTTGTCTAGATGCCAACCCCAATCTTCAATGAATATTTCAAGCAAATCGGTCAACTTTGGTCCAATTTTCAAAAGTCCGATAAAAAGTCAAAAAATGAGATACCCTATTTTCACCACATGAACGCCCCCTACGATCTCTGAAAGTTTCAAGTAAATCGGTTCAGCCGTTTCGGAGCCAACTCGGAATATACAAACAAACAAACAAATAAACAAAAATAGATTGAATTTTATATATATATAGATTTGTCAAAATTTTATTTCAATAGAAAATTTTAGCAAAATTTTACATCAAAATCATTTTCAACAGGCATCATGCGAAAAACAAATACGTGGACAGACGGACGGACGTCACCAGAGATTCATGATTTTATCGATATATAATTCATGATTTTATCGATATACTGAAAAAAGTAAACTACATTATGGGAAAAATTAACTATCTCGTGAGAAAATTGAACTAAATTGTATTCCAAATTTTAAGATTCATTAAATTAACGAAAGTTTTCCGACTTTTTTGGATTTTTAATTACCATTTACGAAATGCATCTTTTTCGAAAAGAAAAAAATGAACTAAAAACAAGTATATACGGCCGTAAGTTCGGCCAGGCCGAAGCTTATGTACCCTCCATCATGGATTGCGTAGAAACTTCTTCTAAACACTGCCATCCACAATCGGATTATTTAAGTTGCGGTAACGCTTGCCGATGGCAAGGTATCTTAAAACCTCCTAACACAATCTTCTAAATTGTATGTAAGTCCATACGTGGTATATATTAAATCAAACAAGTATATACGGCCGTAAGTTCGGCCAGGCCGAAGCTTATGTACCCTCCATCATGGATTGCGTAGAAACTTCTTCTAAACACTGCCATCCACAATCGGATTATTTAAGTTGCGGTAACGCTTGCCGATGGCAAGGTATCTTAAAACCTCCTAACACAATCTTCTAAATTGTATGTAAGTCCATACGTGGTATATATTAAATCAAAAAAGATCGATCCAATACGTATATAATTCAGTTTGACAAAGTCGATATAAAATTTTGACAAAAATTTCTACAGAAATAAAATTTTAACAAAATTTTCTATAGAAAAACTTTTGACAAAATTTTCTATAGAAATAAAATCTTGGTAGATTATTTTTGGCTCGAGTGGCAACCATGATTATGAACCGAATAAAATTTGAACACAATTTTCTATAGAAATAACATTTTGACAAAATTTTCTATAGAAATAAAATTTTGGTAGATTATTTTTGGCTTTAGTGGCAACCATGATTATGAACCGATATGGACCAATTTTTGTGTGATTGGACCAATTTTGGTATGGTTGTTAGCGACCATATACTAACACCACGTTCCTAATTTGAACCGGATCGGATGAATTTTGCTCCTCCAAGAGGCTCCGGAGGTCAACTCTGGAGAACGTTTTATATGGAGGCTATATATAATTATGGACCGATATGGACCAATTCTGGCACGGTTGTTAAAGATCGTATACTAACACCATGTTCCAAATTACAACCGGATTGGACGAAATTTGCTTCTCTTGGAGACTTCGCAAGCCAAATCTGGGGATCGGTTTATACGGGACTATATATAATTATGAACCGATGTGGACCAATTTTTGCATGGTTGTTAGAGACCATATACCAATATCATGTACCAAATTTCAGGCGGATCGGATGAAATTTGCTTCTCTTTGAGGCTCCGCAACCCAAATCTGGGGATCGGTTTATATGGGCGCTATATATAATTATGGACCGATGTGGACCAATTTTTGCACGGTTGTTAGAGACCATATACCAATACCATGTACCAAATTTCAGCCGGATCGGATGCAATTTGCTTCTCGTTGAGGCTCCGGAGGTCAAATCTGGAGATCGGTTTATATGGGGTCTATATATAATTATGGACCGATGTGGACCAATTTGTGCATAATTGTTAGAGACCATATACCAATATCATGTACCAAATTTCAGCCGGATCGGATGAAATTTGCTTCTCTTTGAGGCTCCGCAAGCAAATCTGGGGATCGGTTTATATGGGGGCTATATATAATTATGGATCGATGTGGACCAATTTTTGCATGATTAGTAGAGACCATATACCAACACCATGTACCAAATTTCAGCCGGATCGGATGAAATTTTCTTCTCTTTGAGGCTCCGCAAGCCAAATCTGGGGATCGGTTTATATGGGGGCTATATATAATTATGAACCGATGTGGACCAATTTTTGCATGGTTGTTAGAGACCATATCCCAACACCATATACCAAATTTCAGCCGGATCGGATGAAATATGCTTCTGTTAGAGGCTCCACAAGCCAAATCTGAGGGTCCCTTTATATGGGGGCTATACGTAAAAGTGGACCGATATGGCCCATTTTCAATACCATCCGACCTACATCGATAACAACTACTTGTGCCAAGTTTCAAGTCGATAGCTTGTTTCGTTCGGAAGTTATCGTGATTTCAACAGACGGACGGACGGACGGACGGACGGACGGACGGACGGACGGACGGACGGACGGACATGCTTAGATCGACTCAGAATTTCACCACGACCCAGAATATATATACTTTATGGGGTCTTAGAGCAATATTTCGATGTGTTACAAACGGAATGACAAAGTTAATATACCCCCATCCTATGATGGAGGGTATAAAAAGATCGATCCAATACGTATATAATTCAGTTTGACAAAGTCGATATAAAATTTTGACAAAATTTTCTACAGAAATAAAATTTTAACAAAATTTTCTATAGAAATAAAATTTTCACAAAATTTTCTATAGAAATAAAAATTTTGACAAAATTTTCTATAGAAAGAAAATTTTGACAAAAATTTCTACAGAAATAAAATTTTAATAAAATTTTCTATAGAAAAACTTTTGACAAAATTTTCTATAGAAATAAAATCTTGGTAGATTATTTTTGGCTCGAGTGGCAACCATGATTATGAACCGAATAAAATTTGAACACAATTTTCTATAGAAATAACATTTTGACAAAATTTTCTATAGAAATAAAATTTTGGTAGATTATTTTTGGCTTTAGTGGCAACCATGATTATGAACCGATATGGACCAATTTTTGTGTGATTGGACCAATTTTGGTATGGTTGTTAGCGACCATATACTAACACCACGTTCCTAATTTGAACCGGATCGGATGAATTTTGCTCCTCCAAGAGGCTCCGGAGGTCAACTCTGGAGAACGTTTTATATGGAGGCTATATATAATTATGGACCGATATGGACCAATTCTGGCACGGTTGTTAAAGATCGTATACTAACACCATGTTCCAAATTACAACCGGATTGGACGAAATTTGCTTCTCTTGGAGACTTCGCAAGCCAAATCTGGGGATCGGTTTATACGGGACTATATATAATTATGAACCGATGTGGACCAATTTTTGCATGGTTGTTAGAGACCATATACCAATATCATGTACCAAATTTCAGGCGGATCGGATGAAATTTGCTTCTCTTTGAGGCTCCGCAACCCAAATCTGGGGATCGGTTTATATGGGCGCTATATATAATTATGGACCGATGTGGACCAATTTTTGCACGGTTGTTAGAGACCATATACCAATACCATGTACCAAATTTCAGCCGGATCGGATGCAATTTGCTTCTCGTTGAGGCTCCGGAGGTCAAATCTGGAGATCGGTTTATATGGGGTCTATATATAATTATGGACCGATGTGGACCAATTTGTGCATAATTGTTAGAGACCATATACCAATATCATGTACCAAATTTCAGCCGGATCGGATGAAATTTGCTTCTCTTTGAGGCTCCGCAAGCAAATCTGGGGATCGGTTTATATGGGGGCTATATATAATTATGGATCGATGTGGACCAATTTTTGCATGATTAGTAGAGACCATATACCAACACCATGTACCAAATTTCAGCCGGATCGGATGAAATTTTCTTCTCTTTGAGGCTCCGCAAGCCAAATCTGGGGATCGGTTTATATGGGGGCTATATATAATTATGAACCGATGTGGACCAATTTTTGCATGGTTGTTAGAGACCATATCCCAACACCATATACCAAATTTCAGCCGGATCGGATGAAATATGCTTCTGTTAGAGGCTCCACAAGCCAAATCTGAGGGTCCCTTTATATGGGGGCTATACGTAAAAGTGGACCGATATGGCCCATTTTCAATACCATCCGACCTACATCGATAACAACTACTTGTGCCAAGTTTCAAGTCGATAGCTTGTTTCGTTCGGAAGTTATCGTGATTTCAACAGACGGACGGACGGACGGACGGACGGACGGACATGCTTAGATCGACTCAGAATTTCACCACGACCCAGAATATATATACTTTATGGGGTCTTAGAGCAATATTTCGATGTGTTACAAACGGAATGACAAAGTTAATATACCCCCATCCTATGATGGAGGGTATAAAAAGATCGATCCAATACGTATATAATTCAGTTTGACAAAGTCGATATAAAATTTTGACAAAAATTTCTACAGAAATAAAATTTTAACAAAATTTTCTATAGAAAAACTTTTGACAAAATTTTCTATAGAAATAAAATCTTGGTAGATTATTTTTGGCTCGAGTGGCAACCATGATTATGAACCGAATAAAATTTGAACACAATTTTCTATAGAAATAACATTTTGACAAAATTTTCTATAGAAATAAAATTTTGGTAGATTATTTTTGGCTTTAGTGGCAACCATGATTATGAACCGATATGGACCAATTTTTGTGTGATTGGACCAATTTTGGTATGGTTGTTAGCGACCATATACTAACACCACGTTCCTAATTTGAACCGGATCGGATGAATTTTGCTCCTCCAAGAGGCTCCGGAGGTCAACTCTGGAGAACGTTTTATATGGAGGCTATATATAATTATGGACCGATATGGACCAATTCTGGCACGGTTGTTAAAGATCGTATACTAACACCATGTTCCAAATTACAACCGGATTGGACGAAATTTGCTTCTCTTGGAGACTTCGCAAGCCAAATCTGGGGATCGGTTTATACGGGACTATATATAATTATGAACCGATGTGGACCAATTTTTGCATGGTTGTTAGAGACCATATACCAATATCATGTACCAAATTTCAGGCGGATCGGATGAAATTTGCTTCTCTTTGAGGCTCCGCAACCCAAATCTGGGGATCGGTTTATATGGGCGCTATATATAATTATGGACCGATGTGGACCAATTTTTGCACGGTTGTTAGAGACCATATACCAATACCATGTACCAAATTTCAGCCGGATCGGATGCAATTTGCTTCTCGTTGAGGCTCCGGAGGTCAAATCTGGAGATCGGTTTATATGGGGTCTATATATAATTATGGACCGATGTGGACCAATTTGTGCATAATTGTTAGAGACCATATACCAATATCATGTACCAAATTTCAGCCGGATCGGATGAAATTTGCTTCTCTTTGAGGCTCCGCAAGCAAATCTGGGGATCGGTTTATATGGGGGCTATATATAATTATGGATCGATGTGGACCAATTTTTGCATGATTAGTAGAGACCATATACCAACACCATGTACCAAATTTCAGCCGGATCGGATGAAATTTTCTTCTCTTTGAGGCTCCGCAAGCCAAATCTGGGGATCGGTTTATATGGGGGCTATATATAATTATGAACCGATGTGGACCAATTTTTGCATGGTTGTTAGAGACCATATCCCAACACCATATACCAAATTTCAGCCGGATCGGATGAAATATGCTTCTGTTAGAGGCTCCACAAGCCAAATCTGAGGGTCCCTTTATATGGGGGCTATACGTAAAAGTGGACCGATATGGCCCATTTTCAATACCATCCGACCTACATCGATAACAACTACTTGTGCCAAGTTTCAAGTCGATAGCTTGTTTCGTTCGGAAGTTATCGTGATTTCAACAGACGGACGGACGGACGGACGGACGGACGGACGGACGGACGGACGGACGGACATGCTTAGATCGACTCAGAATTTCACCACGACCCAGAATATATATACTTTATGGGGTCTTAGAGCAATATTTCGATGTGTTACAAACGGAATGACAAAGTTAATATACCCCCATCCTATGATGGAGGGTATAAAAAGATCGATCCAATACGTATATAATTCAGTTTGACAAAGTCGATATAAAATTTTGACAAAATTTTCTACAGAAATAAAATTTTAACAAAATTTTCTATAGAAATAAAATTTTCACAAAATTTTCTATAGAAATAAAAATTTTGACAAAATTTTCTATAGAAAGAAAATTTTGACAAAAATTTCTACAGAAATAAAATTTTAACAAAATTTTCTATAGAAAAACTTTTGACAAAATTTTCTATAGAAATAAAATCTTGGTAGATTATTTTTGGCTCGAGTGGCAACCATGATTATGAACCGAATAAAATTTGAACACAATTTTCTATAGAAATAACATTTTGACAAAATTTTCTATAGAAATAAAATTTTGGTAGATTATTTTTGGCTTTAGTGGCAACCATGATTATGAACCGATATGGACCAATTTTTGTGTGATTGGACCAATTTTGGTATGGTTGTTAGCGACCATATACTAACACCACGTTCCTAATTTGAACCGGATCGGATGAATTTTGCTCCTCCAAGAGGCTCCGGAGGTCAACTCTGGAGAACGTTTTATATGGAGGCTATATATAATTATGGACCGATATGGACCAATTCTGGCACGGTTGTTAAAGATCGTATACTAACACCATGTTCCAAATTACAACCGGATTGGACGAAATTTGCTTCTCTTGGAGACTTCGCAAGCCAAATCTGGGGATCGGTTTATACGGGACTATATATAATTATGAACCGATGTGGACCAATTTTTGCATGGTTGTTAGAGACCATATACCAATATCATGTACCAAATTTCAGGCGGATCGGATGAAATTTGCTTCTCTTTGAGGCTCCGCAACCCAAATCTGGGGATCGGTTTATATGGGCGCTATATATAATTATGGACCGATGTGGACCAATTTTTGCACGGTTGTTAGAGACCATATACCAATACCATGTACCAAATTTCAGCCGGATCGGATGCAATTTGCTTCTCGTTGAGGCTCCGGAGGTCAAATCTGGAGATCGGTTTATATGGGGTCTATATATAATTATGGACCGATGTGGACCAATTTGTGCATAATTGTTAGAGACCATATACCAATATCATGTACCAAATTTCAGCCGGATCGGATGAAATTTGCTTCTCTTTGAGGCTCCGCAAGCAAATCTGGGGATCGGTTTATATGGGGGCTATATATAATTATGGATCGATGTGGACCAATTTTTGCATGATTAGTAGAGACCATATACCAACACCATGTACCAAATTTCAGCCGGATCGGATGAAATTTTCTTCTCTTTGAGGCTCCGCAAGCCAAATCTGGGGATCGGTTTATATGGGGGCTATATATAATTATGAACCGATGTGGACCAATTTTTGCATGGTTGTTAGAGACCATATCCCAACACCATATACCAAATTTCAGCCGGATCGGATGAAATATGCTTCTGTTAGAGGCTCCACAAGCCAAATCTGAGGGTCCCTTTATATGGGGGCTATACGTAAAAGTGGACCGATATGGCCCATTTTCAATACCATCCGACCTACATCGATAACAACTACTTGTGCCAAGTTTCAAGTCGATAGCTTGTTTCGTTCGGAAGTTATCGTGATTTCAACAGACGGACGGACGGACGGACGGACGGACGGACGGACGGACGGACGGACATGCTTAGATCGACTCAGAATTTCACCACGACCCAGAATATATATACTTTATGGGGTCTTAGAGCAATATTTCGATGTGTTACAAACGGAATGACAAAGTTAATATACCCCCATCCTATGATGGAGGGTATAAAAAGAAAAAAATCTTAGCCAGATTATTCCGATTTTAACCACGCTGTAAATCATTCCCCCTATTTTTGAGAAGTGTACGAAAAACTTCTTCTGTTTTAATTATAATTTGTCTAATTTGTATGTCACTGAAATTTTACAGCCCTTTTAGTTCATAAAATTTTTGAGACATTTTTGGAATAAAGAAAAAGTCGTTGGGCTGGGGAAAATTTTTTACAAAAAAAAAACAAAAAATAAAATATTAAATAATATTAGTTATTCAATATTTTAAATATTAGTTCAGTTTGGCATCTGATTTACAACAGACATTTTTTTTTTGTTTTTTTTTTTTGTGTAAAGCATCCATCCCAGTTTTGTTTTTCCTGACTGGAAGAACCATAATCCTATTTTTTTCGGCAACTAATCGGCAAAATTGGCAGCACTGTCTTCCCTTGTCTAAATTATGTCTGAATACAATACTTTCGTTCATTCGTTCTCTCTCTCCCTCTTGGTGCCTTAATCATATTCGTAAACTTATGCTATGTTTTACCACATTAGAATATAACATAGATTTATATTATTTATTTAGATTATGAAATTATATTCTGTGCAATAAGAAAATTTTACTAAATAAAATTATAGAAAGATCTTCTTCCTATTGAATGCAGAAAGATGCAATCTTTATCCTTTTGTTAATATGATAAATCCACAAAGATTCTATTGTGTGTAAAATATTTAGTTTTGCCAAATTTTCCACAATGCAAACTCCTAGCAATTAATCCCTGAACTGTAAGCTTTCCCTTGCTAGAGATAGATAGAGTTCAGGCACTTGCATTTGTTATATGTAACATTTCAATCGTCATAGAGAGAAAACAAGGAGAAATCTCCAAAAAAAAAGTAGAATAAAAACTATGCCACTATGCAAATGTGAAGCAAACCAAAACATTAGAATTACTTAGGGATGAAGGATGCAATATATCGCTCCGTACATACGTTAGCTTCACTACACTAGGATGTTGAGTGGAGACGCTCCAGCACACACAATTTTCTCCAAAGAATTTATATTTTTCATTTCCTTATGATATATGATTCAAACAACGACCCCAGCTAGATCCACGAAAGTCTCTGGGAGTTGATGTGGCAACAACAACAACAACAACAGAAGCACACGAAGACAGCAGTTATTACAGTCAACAAGTTGGCATGTTATAAGCAAATGAGAGTAAATGTATAACTGAGCTGTTATGAGAATATGGGAGGTGTATGGGTTTATGATTGCGTGGGAGAGAGTAAACACACATTCGTCTCTAAATCCACCACAAACACACATTTGCACATACTCATTGCCTACATTTATGAAAACGATTTTTTTATTAAATTTCTATGGTCATGATGATGTATGTTAGTTGGGTAGGTGTGTTTGGTTGATTGTTGCTCATTGCTTGCTCTATCTTAAAGAGAACAAAATAGATAGTGTTATTGTTTAAACTCTTAATCATTAACCCTTAGATATATCTGATGGTTTCCCCTAGCGAACACACTGGGATTTCACGTAGCAATTTCGAATTAATTGTAAATTTCACGTAGCAATTTCGAATTAATTGTAACTTTATATTAGTTCATAGAATCATTATGTTTGGAAAAAGTTTACTTTACTCAAATAATTTTTTGCGTACGTTAGTTAAATGAACTAAAACACAGGGAAAAATTATACAAAAATAAAGCATAAAGGTTTCCTAATTTCGTATTTCTCACAAAATAGTTCATTATTTCCTTAAATTTGTAAATTTTACCAAAAATGTGTCCATCATGAACTTCGTATGGCACTAAAGACATTCTTGCAATTTTGAACTCCAAGATTTCTCTTAAAACTACAAAATTTTCTTTAACAAGTGCAAAAACTTAGTTATGTCTAATAAATTTTCTTGAATTTGTCGAAAAATATTTACTTATTTTTACCATATCGGAGTGATGCCAGCGCTTGTAATACTGTTTAGTTAAAATTTTCTAAAAAAATTCAAAATTTTCTAAAATTAATCGAAAGTTATCTTTCCTGGTGGTTCACTGTTTTTTCAGTGAATGACTTTGATATGCATCCAACAACAACAAATAAGGAAAGTCTAAAGTCAGGCGGGGCCGACTATAAAACACCCTGGATCAACGGATCAGAAATAATGATTTTGATATGAGAAATGAAGAACGTAATAGACCAGCAAAAAAGTTTTAAGATGTCGAATTCCAAGCGATATTGGATGGAAATTTTTAAAAATGTCTCAAATTGACCAACACTTTGTCACAAAGGTATCATCAGATGTTTTCCAAATCGGTTATTGTCCACGTCGGTCCAGACTTAAATAAATGCATATGGCAATTAAACATTAATAAATCTCCCAACAAATTTGATGAATTTAAGATGGTACCAAAATTTGGGTCTACATAGTTGTGCAGGGTATATTATAGTCGGCTCTGTCCGTCTTTAGACTTTCCTTAGTCGTTCTGTATATACCTCTTAGAGTGATTTCTCAGATTTCTCTCTCTCTCTCTCTCAATCAGCGGGAAAAATTAAAATTTGAATTAAATTATTGTTTTATTTAGAAACGAAAAATTAAGTCTCAGTAACTTGAAGAGTTTATCGACTTTTGGGCAAGGAAACAAACTTTATATAACAGAAACGCCTCCTCTATGCTAAGCAAAATACGCATTCGTGTTTCAAGGACATGAAATCTTTGGTCTCACGACAACATTTTTTTCAGTGTACAATGGATTTTGATAGCATGATCTAACATGAAAATTAAAATTCCTAAAGATATTGAATTTATAGAAATTTTTTTAACATTTTATTTCCTTCGTTTTGTTTTGTTATTGTTGGTTTTGTTCTTTAATCATTGTTGTTGTTTTTTTGATTTCAGCTTAAAACCATGCATTGGCTAAACTACAAGTATAGCTTAACCTTAGAAAATTGTCTCAAAATTTCATCTCTATTCAAAATTTTGTCGAAATGTTAATATTTTATTTTTTAAAAAAATTTTAATTCCCAAGAAAATTTTGTCAATATTTTATTTCTGTAAAAAATGTTCTCAAAAATTTATTTCTATATATATATATATATATATATATATATATATATATATATATATATATATATATATATATATATATATATATATATATATATTTTTTTTTTTTTTCTATTTATGTTTCTGTTAAAATTTTCGCAAAATTTTATTTCCCTTGACAAATTTTGTAAAAATTTTTACTTCTATAATAAATTTTGTTAAAATTTTACTTCTATGGATCTTTTACCAACATTTAACTTCTATAGCAAATTTTGTAAAAATTTTATTTCTGTAGAAAATTTTGTCAGAATTTAATTTCTGTAGAAATTTTGTCAAAATTTTATTTCTTCCGAAAATTTTATCAAAATTTTTATTTCTATAGAAAATTTTGTTAAAATTTTTACTTCCATAGAATATTTATTAAAATTTTACTTTTATGGAATCTTTTATCAAAATTTAACTTCTAGAGAAAATTTTGCAAAAATTTTACTTCTATAGAATATTTTGTCAAAATTTTACTTCTATGGAATGTTTTATCAAAATTTAACTTCTATAGAAAATTTTATCAAACCAAATTTTACTGTAGAGAATTTTGAAAAAATGTTGTCAAATTTTAATTTCTGTAGAAATTTTTTCAAAACTTAATTTCTTCAGAAAATTTTGTCATTTTTTTGTGGAAAATGGGAAATTTTATTTCCATAGAGAATTTTGTCAAAATATTACCTTCTACAGAAAATTTTGTGAAAATTTGTAACTCTATAGAAAATATTCTCAAAATTTTATACCCAAAGAAATTTTTAACAAAAATTTTACTTCAATAGAAAATTTCGTCATAATTTTACTTCTATGGAATATTTTATCAAAAATTAACTTCTATAGAACATTTTATCAAAACAAATTTTTCTGTAGTGAATTTTGTACAAATTTTAGTTCTGAAAAATTTATTTCTATATATATTTTTTTTCTAATTATGTTTCTGTTAAAACTTTATTAAAAGTTTATTTCTATAGAAAATTTTCGCAAATTTTATTTCCCTAGAATAATTTTGTCAAAATTTTTACTTCTATAGAAAATTTTGTTAAAATTTTACTTCGATGGATCTTTTACCAACATTTAACTTCTATAGCAAATTTTGTAAATATTTTATTTCTGTAGAAAATTTTGTCAGAATTTAATTTTTATTTCTATAGAAAATTTTGTTAAAATATTTACTTCCATAGAATATTTATTAAAATTTTACTTTTATGGAATTTTTTATCAAAATTTAAGTTCTAGAGAAAATTTGGAAAAATTTTATTTCTGTAGAAATGGTAAAATATTTATTTCTGTTAGAATTTAAATTTTGTCAGAATTTAATTTCTGTAGAAATGTTGTCAAAATTTTATTTCTTCCGAAAATTTTATCAAAATTTTTATTTCTATAGAAAATTTTGTTAAAATTTTTACTTCCATAGAATATTTATTAAAATTTTACTTTTATGGAATCTTTTATCAAAATTTAACTTCTAGAGAAAATTTTGCAAAAATTTTACTTCTATAGAAAATTTTGTCAAAATTTTACTTCTATGGAATGTTTTATCAAAATTTAACTTCTATAGAAAATTTTATCAAACCAAATAATACTGTAGAGAATTTTGAAAAAATGTTGTCAAATTTTAATTTCTGTAGAAATTTTTTCAAAACTTAATTTCTTCAGAAAATTTTGTCATTTTTTTGTGGAAAATGGGAAATTTTATTTCCATAGAGAATTTTGTCAAAATATTACCTTCTACAGAAAATTTTGTGAAAATTTGTAACTCTATAGAAAATATTCTCAAAATTTTATACCCAAAGAAATTTTTAACAAAAATTTTACTTCAATAGAAAATTTCGTCATAATTTTACTTCTATGGAATATTTTATCAAAAATTAACTTCTATAGAACATTTTATCAAAACAAATTTTTCTGTAGTGAATTTTGTACAAATTTTAGTTCTGAAAAATTTATTTCTATATATATTTTTTTTCTAATTATGTTTCTGTTAAAACTTTATTAAAAGTTTATTTCTATAGAAAATTTTCGCAAATTTTATTTCCCTAGAATAATTTTGTCAAAATTTTTACTTCTATAGAAAATTTTGTTAAAATTTTACTTCGATGGATCTTTTACCAACATTTAACTTCTATAGCAAATTTTGTAAATATTTTATTTCTGTAGAAAATTTTGTCAGAATTTAATTTTTATTTCTATAGAAAATTTTGTTAAAATATTTACTTCCATAGAATATTTATTAAAATTTTACTTTTATGGAATTTTTTATCAAAATTTAAGTTCTAGAGAAAATTTGGAAAAATTTTATTTCTGTAGAAATGGTAAAATATTTATTTCTGTTAGAATTTAAATTTTGTCAGAATTTAATTTCTGTAGAAATGTTGTCAAAATTTTATTTCTTCAGAAAATTTTATCAAAATTTTTATTTCTATAGAAAATTTTGTTAAAATTTTTACTTCCATAGAATATTTATTAAAATTTTACTTTTATGGAATCTTTTATCAAAATTTAACTTCTAGAGAAAATTTTGTAAAAATTTTATTTCTGTTCTGTTCTAACAGTTTGTCAAAATTTTATTTCTGTAGAAATTTTGTCAACATTTTATTTTCCCATAAAATTTGTCAAAAGTTTTATTTCTATAGAAAATTTTGTTAAAACTTTTACTTCTATAGAAAGTTTTGTCAAAATTTTACTTCTATGGAATGCTTTATCAAAATTTAACTTCTTTAGAAAATTTTATCAAACCAAATTTTTCTGTAGAAATTTTTTCAAAACTTAATTTCTTCAGAAAATTTTGTCATTTGTTTTGCGGAAAATGGGAAATTTTATTTCCATAGAGAATTTTGTCAAAATTTTTCCTTCTATAGAAAATTTTGTCAAAATTTTTTAACTCTATAGAAAATTTTTTCAAAATTTTTTAACTGTATAGAAAATTTTCTCAAAATTTTATATCCAAAGAAATTTTTGACAAAAGTTTTTCTTCTATAGAAAATATTGTCATAACTTTACTTCTTTGGAATCTTTTATCAAAATTTAACTTCTATAGAAAATTTTATCAAAGCAAATTTTTCTGTAGAGAATTTTGTACAAATTTCATTTCTGTAGAAATTTTGTCAAAACTTCATTTCTTCAGAAAATTTTGTCAAAAAAATTGTTTTTTTTTTTTTTTTGTGGAAAATGGAAAATGTTATTTCCGTAGGGAATTTTGTCAAAATTTTTCCTTCTATAAAAAATTTTGTCAAAATTTTTACCTTTAGTGAAAATGTTATCAAAATTTGTAAAAAAAAAATTGAAAAAACGAATAAATCAAAATTTGTTTCCTAAAAATTGTCTCAAAATTTTATCTCTATACAAAATTTTGTCGAAATGTTAATATTTTATTTTTTAAGAAAATTTTAATTCCAAAGAAAATTTTGTCAATATTTTATTTCTGTAAAAAATGTTCTCAAAAATGTATTTCTATATATATTGTTTTCTAATTATGTTTCTGTTAAAATTTTATTAAAAGTTTATTTCTATAGAAAATTTTCGCAAATTTTATTTCCCTAGAATAATTTTGTCAAAATTTTTACTTCTATAGAAAATTTTGTTAAAATTTTACTTCTATGGATCTTTTACCAACATTTAACTTCTATAGTAAATTTTGTAAAAATTTTATTTCTGTAGAAAATTTTGTCAGAATTTAATTTCTGTAGAAATTTTGTCAAAATTTTACTTCTTCAGAAAATTTTATCAACATTTTTATTTCTATAGAAAAATTTGTTAAAATTTTTACTTCCATAGAAAATTTTATTAAAATTTTACTTTTATGGAATCTTTTATCAAAATTTAACTTCTAGAGAAAATTTTGTAAAAAATTTATAACTGCAGAAAAGTTTGTCAAAATTTTATTTCTGTTGAAATTTTGTCAACATTTTATTTCTTCAGAAAATTTTGTCAAAATTTTTATTTCTGTAGGAAATTTTGTTAAAACTTTTACTTCTATAGAAAATTTTGTCAAAAATTTTACTTTTTTGGAATCTTTTATCAAAATTTAACTTCTATAGAAAATTTTATCAAACCAAATTTTTCTGTAGAGAATTTTGGAAAAATTTTGTCAAATTTTAATTTCTGTAGAAATTTTTTAAAACATAAATTCTTCAGAAAATTTTGTCATTTTTTTGTGGAAAATGGGAAATTTTATTTCCATAGAGAATTTTGTCAAAATTTTTCCTTCTATAGACATTTTTGTGAAAATTTGTAACTCTATAGAAAATTTTCTCAAAATTTTATACCCAAAGAAATTTTTAACAAAATTTTTACTTCTATAGAAAATTTTGTCATAATTTTACTTCTATGTAATCTTTTATCAAATTTTAACTTCAGTAGAAAATTTTATCAAACCAAATTTTTCTGTAGAGAATTTTGTACAAATTTCATTTCTGTAGAAATGTTAAAATTTTATTTCTTCAGAAAATTTGTCAAAAAATTGTTTTTTTTTTCTTCTTTTTTGTGGAAAATGGAAAATTTTATTTCCATAGAGAATTTTGTCTAAATTTTTCCTTCTATAAAAAATTTTGTCAAAATGTTTAATAGAAGTCAAAATTTTTACTTCTATTGAAAATGTTATCAAAATTTGCACTCCTATAGAATATTTTGTCCAAATTTTACTTCTATAGAAAATGTTATCATAATTTTATTTCTATAGAAAATTTAATCAAAATTTTATTTGTGTAGAAAATTTTCTCAAAATTTTTACTTCTATAGAAAACTTGGTTTTTTTTTTGAAAATCTACCAAAGTGGAAAATTTTATTTCCATAGAGATTTTTTTCAAAATTTTTCCTTCTATAGAAAATTTTCTCAAAATTTTATATCCAAAGAAAATTTTGACAACATTTTTTCTTCTATAGAAAATTTTGTCATAAGTTTACTTCTTTGGAATCTTTTATCAAAATTTAACTTCTTAAGAAAATTTTATCAAACCAAATTTTTCTCTAGAGAATTTTGTACAAATTTCATTTCTGTAGAAATTTTGTCAAAATTTCATTTCTGTAGAAATTTTGTCAAAATTTCATTTCTGTAGAAATTTTGTCAAAATTTTTCCTTCTATAGAAAATTTTGTCAAAAAAATTGTTTGTTTTTTTTTTGTGGAAAATGGAAAATTTTATTTCCATAGGGAATTTTGTCAAAATGTTTCCTTCTATAGAAATTTTGTCAAAATTTGTAAAAAAAATTGAAAAAACGAATAAATCAAAATTTGTTTCCTAGAATCAAGTATGCAAAACTTAAATTTAAACGACATATCTATCTTAAAAATATCGCTACTTCAATTATCCGCCTCTTTGGCTCAGAATCAATACCAAAATCATTAGTGTAAAAACAGAATCTTTGGAACCGGACATACCTTTTTTCAGTGTGGTCGATCTCAATGCTACTTTTCTAAAATCCATTGCCTTATTTTATAAGCAACCCCCTTATTCATTATTTACACAGGCAAAACAAAAAGCCTTTGTATTTAAAATCCTCCACTCATTAACAAATCTCATTATCAAATTTTAAAGTAAGGCTAAACCACAGTGTAACCCAGAGCAACTGATATATCCCACATGGCTATACCCCTTTCACTTGCTTTAAAAATTTATCCATAACCCTCATTCTACCGATGTGGCAGCCCTAACTACTAAAGTTCATTCATCCATTTATTTTTCTCTAAATGCAGAAGACATAAATTTTACGAATCCCAAAAAAAGATGGGCAAACATTTGGCGTGGATACCACACCACCACCGCTGCCGCCAAGTATACAGAGGCAGTGGGCCTTAGATGATGCTGGTGCTGCTGCTTTGGTTTCTGTCATAACTAACGCAGACTTATTTATCCCTTCAGGCAGATTTATGTAACTGCTGCACAGTGTTCCCTATTGTGTGCGTTGTCTCCCTTTCGCGCATAGAAGTTAATATGCGTGTGGTTTTGTGTATGTGTGTGGGTGTATATGAGTGTCTCAGCCAGATGAGTTATAGAACTAGCCTGGGTTAGTGCTCTTAGAAGTGGGGCAAGTGAAAAAAAAACGAGATATGACTATGGAAAACCCAATGGTAATAGATACATTTATTAGTTTGTATTTGTACAGCTCGTATCCTGTAGATATATCCTGGCACAGGATAATGTAACATTTTTAACATTTACTTTCATATGTCCTACAAGCAAACATTGTATATCATCAGCATCATTATGTTTTATATGATTCTTACTTGGATGTGGTTATGCTTGACACTGGAAGAGTATTCCGTTCGCTTTTCCGTCTGTCTACTATGAGTGACTATTGTCGCAATATCTTTGTACGACTTTAGTTTTAATATGGCCCGTTATAAAACATGGTTATAAGGACTTTTGCAGCACGAAGATGCCTTCTTAAATTTCCAGGAGCGAGTTTACTCACACTGAAAAACGCATGCCCTGTTCCAAAGATTTTGTCTTTATACTAATGATTTTAGAACCCAAGAAGCGGAGAATTGAAGTAAGGATGCATTTCAGACACAATTTTCTTTAAAATTTAAGTTTTGCGTACATTACTACAGGAACAAAATTTTAATTTATTAGATTTTTCAGCTTTGTTCTTCATTTGCTGTCAAAGTCCTTTAAACATATGTTAACGACAACTCAAAATTTCTAATTTCAGACTCATTTTCAAGTTGAAATTAAGCTAAGTTTCAAGTAAAAAATTCTTTAAAATAAAGAGATGAAAATCATCTATATTTTTTAAGTTTATCGACTTTTGGGCAAGGAAGCAAATTTTATGTCAGAAAAACGCGTCCTCCATGTTAAGTAAAATACGTATTCGTATTTCAAGGACATGAAATCTTTGGTCTCACGACCACATTTTTTCAGTGCACAATGGGTTTTGATGGCATGATCTACCATGAAAATTAAAATTGCTAAAGATATTGAATTTATAGATTTTTTACATTTTATTTGTTTAGAAAATTGTCAACATTTATATTGAAAATTTGATCAAAAATTTACTTCTATAGAAAATTTCGTCAACATTTTATTTCCCTAGACAATTTTGTGAAAATTTTATTTCCATTAAAAAATGTTCTCAAAAATTTATTTCTATATTTATTTTTATACCCACCACCATAGAATGGTGACGGGGGTACAATAAGTTTGTCATTCCGTTTGTAACACTTCGAAATATCGATTTCCGACTATATAAAGTATATATATTCTTGATCAGGGAGAAATTCTAAGACGATATAGCCATGTCCGTCTATCCGTCTGTCTGTCGGTCTGTCGGTCTGTCTGTTGTAATCACGCTACAGTCTTCAATAATAAAGCAATCGTGCTGAAATTTCGCACAAACTCGTCTTTTGTCTGCAGGCAGGTCTAGTACGAAGATGGGCTATATCGGTCCAAGTTTTGATATAGTCCCCATATAAACCGACCTCCCGATTTGGGGTCTTGGGCTTATAAAAACCTTAGTTTCTATCCAATTTGCCTGAACTTGGAAACCTAGAGGTATTTTATGACCACAAAGAGGTGTGCCAAAAATGGAGAGTATCGGTCCATATTTTGGTATAACCCCCATATAGACCGATATCCCGATTATATTTCTAGGACTTCTATAATCGATAGTTTCTATCCAATTTGCCTGAAATAGGAAATCTAGAGGTATTTTAGCACCATAAAAAGGTGTGTCAAAAATGGTGACTATCGGTGGATGTTTAGGTATAGCCCCCATATAAACCGATCTCCCGATTTTATTTCTTGGGCTTCTAGAATCCGTATTTTTTATCCAATTTGCCTGAAATTGGAAATGTAGAAGTATTCTAGGAAAATAAACAGATGTGCCGAAAATGATGATTATCGGTTCATGTTTTGATATAGCCCGCATATAGACCGATCTCCCGATTTTACTTCTTGGGTTTCCGCAATCCACAATTTTTATCCCATTTGCCTGAAATTGGAAATCTAGAGGTATTCGGTACAGTTATATAGCCCCCTTATGAACCGGCCCTTCGATTTGGGGTCTAGATTCTACAATTAAATGTGCTGAATACTGTGTGTATCCTTCCATGTTTTGGTATAGCCCCCATTACACCGAACTCCCGATTTAACTCTAGAAATTGTAGTTTTTATCCGATTTGCCACAAATTGAAAATATACTAGAATTTTAGACCCATAAAGTGTATATGATTTAGTTTTATCGGTCCATTTGGTAAGGCCTCCATATAGACCGATTTCACTTAATGAGGGTATAGAAAGCGCACTGATCATGAAAATTGCTTGAAACTGAACACAAAATTTCTAGATTTTACTTCTCGTAGTCATTTAAATAATTGGGATGAAAATCCACAGATTATAGATTTCAAATCAAGGCGTTATTTCATCATTTTCTTGCACACTTACAAGAGATGTTTATGATTCCTCTAAAACTCAAACAAAAAATGGTTCTTATAAATTCAGAATCTGATCTAGTCTTCATAGGTAAAATCTTTACATTTATCTGTGGGAAGCGTACTGGTTGAACTGATCTCCTTGGGAAAATATCTGTCATCAAACCCCACTGAAATTTCCAAAGGACACTAGTATATTTGTTTCATGGTGGTGGGTATTTAAGATTCGGCCCAGTCGAACTTACTTCTGTATATACTTGATTTCAGTGCACAATGGATTTTGATGGCATGATCTAACACAAAAATTTAAATTTTTAAAGATATTCAATTTATAGAAATTTGTTTTAACATTTTATTTCTTTAAAAATTGTCTCAAAATTTTATTTCTATGGAAAATTTTTTTTAAATATTTATGTAGAAAATTATGGCAAATTGTATTTCTATAGAAAATTTTGTCAAAATTTTATTTTTATAGAAAATTTTGTCAAAATTTTATGTCTGTAGAAAATTTTATCAAAATTTTATTTCTATAGAAAATTTTGTCAAAATTTTATTTCTATAGAAAATTTTGTCAAAACTGTATTTCTTTGGAAAATTTTGTCAAAAAATTTTTGTAGAAAATTATGTCAAAATTGTATTTCCATAGAAAATTATGTCAAAATTTTAGTTTTATAGAAAATTTTTTCACAATTATATCTCTATAGAAAATGTTCGCCCAATTTTATTTCCCTAGAAAAATTTTGTCAAATTTTTAACTTCTATAGAACATTTTCTCAAACTTTTATGTGCAAAGTAATTTTTGTTAACATTTTTACTTCTATAGAAAATTTTGTCAAAATTTTACTTCTATGGAATCTTTTATCACAATTTAACTTCTATAGACAATTTTGTCAAAACAAATTTTTCTGTAGAGAATTTTGTAAAAATTTTATTTCTGTAGAAAATTTTGTCACAATTTAATTTCTATAGACATTTTGTCAAAGTTTTATTTCTTCAAAAAAATTTTCAAAACAAAAAAAAAATTGTGTATAAAATGTTATCAAAATTTTATTTGCATACAGAATTTTGTCAAAAGGTTTCTTTCTATAGAAAATTTTGTCAACATTTGTAATTCTATAAAAATTTTGTCAAAACTTTTTATTCTATAGAAAATTTTATAAAAATTTATACTTCTATAGAATATTTTGTCAAAATTTTATTTCTATAGAAAAGTTTATAAAAATATACTAAATATGGTGTGTTTGTTTTATATTTCGCTATATCTTCGATATAGGAAGATTATCCTATTTCCTTTTTGGACTTCAAGACACATCAGTTTTTATCCGATTTGTCTGAAATTGGACATTTAAAGCTACTCTATGTTCTGAAAGACCTTTTTGGCATATCTCGGTCCACATTTTGGTGTTGTATTCATATAGATCGACCTTCATTTAGTCATCGCATTTTCTCCCAATTTGCTTGAAATTAAAAGCCAGAATATTGGGGGGTGGGGAATATGGTGCTATGGTTGCCAAAGTTGGTAGAATTACCAACTTTTGTAGTTTGTTAGAATTCTTGACGGTGTGATCGATTTAGAAAAATATTCCTCTCGAACTAAGAGGTAGTAAACATTTTTACAGAAATAAAATTTCGACGAAATTTTCTATAGAAATAAAACTCTTCCAAAATTTTCTGTAGAAATAAAATTTTGAAAAAATTTTCTATAGATATAAAATTTTGACAAAATTTTCTATAGAAATAAAATATTGACAATATTTTCTATAGAAATAAAATCTTCACAAAATTTTCTTTAGAAATAAAATTTTGACAAAATTTCCTATAGAAATAAAATTTTGAAAAAATTGTCTATGGAAGTAAAATTTCGGCAAAATTTTCTATTGAAATAAAATTTTAACAAAATTTTACAAAAAATAAGTTCACAAAATTTTTATAGAAATAAAAATTTTACAAAAATTTCTGTAAAAATAAAATTTTGATCAAATTTTCTATGGAAACGAAATTTTGATAAAATTTTCTATAGAAATAAATTGACAACATTTTCTATAGAAATGAAATTTTTACAAAATTTTCTATAGAAATACAATTTTTACAAAATTTTTTATGGAAATAAAATTTTTCTATGGAAATAAAATTTAGAGGAAATTTTATATAACATAGAAATAAAATTTAGACGAAATTTTCTATAGAAATAAAATTTAGACGAAATTTTCTATAGAAATAAAATTTTGAAAAAATTTTCTATAGAAATAAAATTTTGAAAAAATTTTCCATGGAAGTAAAATTTCGGCAAAATTTTCTATTGAAATAAAATTTTGACAAAATTTTATAAAAAAATAAATTCACAAAATTTTTATAGAAATAAAATTTTTACAAAAATTTCTATAAAAATAAAATTTTGATCAAATTTTCTATGGAAACAAAATTTTTGCAAAATTTTCTATAAAAATAAAATTTTGACAAAATTTTCTAAAGAAATAAAATTTTGACAAAATTTTCTATAGAAATAAAATTTTTACAAAATTTTCTATGGAAATAAAATTTTGACGAAATTTTATATAGAAATAAAATTTTGACAAAATCTTCTATAGAAATAAAATTTTGACAAAAGTTTCTATAGAAATAAAATTTTGACAAAATTAACGATAGAAATAAAATTTTTGTAAAATTTTCTATAGAAATAAAATTTGTACAAAATTTTCTAAAGAAATAACAATTTGACAAAATTTTTTATAGAAATACAATTTTTACAAAATTTTCTATAGAAATAAAATTTTGACAAAATTATCTGTAGAAATGAAATTTTGATACACATCTTTTTGGACCGATCTCCCGCTTTGATTTCTTTAGCTTCTGAAGGTTTTATATAGGCCCGAAAAGACCTCATTTTGTACCAGCGGTTATTCCCACCCACACATATATGTCTCATTACTGTATGTCATTGTCTGTGTGCGTGTATTTTCTTGTGGTTTCATAAAAAAGAAGCAACCATAAGATTCATTTTTATTTCCTTACCCAAGGCAGCATATGTCTTTGCTCTAAAATCTCATAGCCATTTTAGATTTAGACATTGACACGTACCAATCATTTATGGTCAGTTGAAAAATGTTGATTTTATTTTATGAGATAGTTTTCAATTAAGGGGGGACCGGTCCACACATGTCACAAAGATCTATCTATTTTTTCATTTTTACTACCGCCATCAAAACTACAAAATTGAATTGCGGGAAAACAGTAACCAATGACGATGACGATGTCGATGTCGAAGAGTACGGCGTACGGTTGGAATGCCCCAGACGAGCTTGTATAAAAAATCATTGTTAAGACGTGCCATAAAGTGTTGACATTTGGCCGACAAGTTATGGTAGCTTAAATTGATAAATATCTTCATTAGTTGTGCTCTCATAAATAAATCTGTCATTTAAGCTTTAGTGGATTACATATATGCTAGAGATCCAGAGAGTAGGGATACAAAGTTTATTTCCTTTTTTGAGCCCAAATTAAATAAATGTGTTGGGAAAACAATTCCGGAAATTAAGAAAACATTCAATGATTTACAGAGTATATGTGAGCGGCGTGTAGATTATATCTGAGCAAGAGAATTTATGATTACTCCAAAACATAAAATAATATGAAGAAGATTGTCAAAAATGAAATCAGTTGGTCATAAAATCATGTCATTGAGATATCCCAGAAATTATTCATGAGGAAATTGGTTGAAATTTTAGATGTAAACAAGTATATACGGCCGTAAGTTCGGCCAGGCCGAAGCTTATGTACCCTCCATCATGCATTGCGTAGAAACTTCTTCTAAACACTGCCATCCACAATCGAATTACTTAAGTTGCGGTAACGCTTGCCGACGGCAAGGTATCTTAAAACCAAGGTATCAAAAAAATCGATCCAATACGTATATAATTCAGTTTGACAAAGTAAACATAAAATTTGGACAAAATTTTCTACAGAAATAAAATTTTAACAAAATTTTCTATAGAAATAAAATTTTCCCATTATTTTCTATAGAAATAAAAATTTTGACAAAATATTCTATAGAAAGAAAATTTTGACAAAAATTTCTACAGAAATAAAATTTTAACAAAATTTTCTATAGAAACAAACTTTTGACAAAATTTTCTATAGAAATAAAATTTTGAAAATGATGAAAATTTTATCATGAACCGAATAACTTTTAACAAAATTTTCTCTAGAAATAAAATTTTGACAAAATTTTCTATAGAAATAAAATTTTGGTAGATTATTTTTGGCTCTAGTGGCAACCAAGATTATGAACCGATATGGACCAATTTTGGTGTGATTGGACCAATTTTGGTATGATTGTTAGCGACCATATACTAACACCACGTTCCTAATTTGAACCGGATCGGATGAGTTTTGCTCCTCCAAGAGGCTCCGGAGGTCAAATCTGGAGAACGTTTTATATGGGGGCTATATAATTATGGACCGATATGGACCAATTCTGGCACGGTTGTTAAAGATCATATACCATGTTCCAAACTACAACCGGCTTGGATGAAATTTGCTTCTCTTGAAGACTTCGCAAGCCAAATCTGGGGATCGGGTTATATGGGGGCTATATATAATTATGAACCGATGTGGACCAATTTTTGAATGGTTGTTAGAGACCATATACCAACATCATGTACCAAATTTCAGCCGGATCGGATGAAATTTGCTTCTCTTTGAGGCTCCGCAAGCCAAATCTGGGGATCGGTTTATATGGGGGCTATATATAATTATGGACCGATGTGGACCAATTTTTCATTGGTTATTAGAGACCATATACCAACACCATGTACCAAATTTCAGCCGGATCGGATGAAATATGCTTCTGTTAGAGGCTCCAAAAGCCAAATCTGAGGGTCCCTTTATATGGGGGCTATACGTAAAAGTGGACCGATATGGCCCATTTTCAATACCATCCGACCTACATCGATGACAACTACTTGTGCCAAGTTTCAAGTCGATAGCTTGTTTCGTTCGGAAGTTAGCGTGATTTCAACAGACGGACGGACGGACGGACATGCTTAGATCGACTCAGAATTTCACCACGACCCAGAATATATATACTTTATGGGGTCTTAGAGCAATATTTCGATGTGTTACAAACGGAATGACAAAGTTAATATACCCCCATCCTATGATGGAGGGTATAAAAAAATAAGGACAGATGCCAATCTTTAGAGATGACCATTAAAACTGCAAATGGTAAACATATTAATCTGGTAATATTACAGATTCTTCACTGGTTAAATGTAAAGAAATATTAGAGTAGGAATCGTGGCATGGTTGATTACCTTTTCGGTTAAAGAAATCCTTTGAAACGCATACTTTAGTTGAATTTATGCAATTACTCTACTTTCAAAATTCAATCTGCGATAATAAAATATGTGAATATTTACTTAATTGCTTGGTATGTGTATATGAACGGCCTGTAGATTATATCAGAGCAAGAGAATTTATGATTGCTCCAAAAATATTATGAAGAAGATTGTCAAAAATGAGATCAGTTAGTCTTAAAATCATGTCATTGAGATATCCTAGAAATTCTTCATGAAGAAAATTCTTGAAATGCTAGCTTTGTACATAAAAAAATAAGGGTATATAATCAATGGTCATTAAAACTATCAACATTGCTTTTAACTTTTATGTCTTAGTATATAAAAACAAGTATATACGGCCGTAAGTTCGGCCAGGCCGAATCTTATGTAAAGACTGTCATCCATAATCGAATTACTTGGATTGTGGAATCCTAAAACTTCTTAACATCGTTTTCTAAATTGTGAGTTAGTACATACGTGCTATATATTAGACAAAAACGTTATGTATAAGTAAGCCTACAAATAATTGCGAATCGATATGGACTTTTGCACGGTACGTAGAGAGCCACAATTGAAATATGGGGGTCGCTTATAAGGGGGATATATAGAATTATGAACTTGATATGGACCAATTTTTGTGTGATTGGGTATAGATTTATCTGAGTGCTATATATAACTATAGACAGATATGGACCTAGTTAGGGATGGTAGTTAACGGCCATATACTAGCATAATGTACTAAATTTCAACTGACTCGGATGAAATTTGCTCCTCCAAGAGGCTCAAAAACCAAATCTCGGGATCGGTTTATATGGGGGCTATATATGATTATGCACTGATATGGACCACTATTGGCATGGTTGTTAAATATCATATACAACCACTACGTACCAAATTTCAACCAGGTCGGATGAATTTTGCTTCTCCAAAAGGCACCGGAGGTCAAATCTGGGGATCAGTACATATGGGGGCTTTATATAGTTATGGACTGATATGAACCAATTCCTGCATGGTTTTTGGATACCATATACTAACATCACGTACCAAATTTCAACCGAAACGGATGAATTTTGCTCTTCCAAGGAGCTCCGGAGGTCAAATCTGAGGATCGGTTTATATGGGGCCTATATATAATTATGGGCCGATTTTGACCAATTTTTGCACGGATGTTTGAGGCTATATATTAACACCACGTACCAAATTTTAACTGAACCAGATGAATTTTGGTCTTCCAAGAGGCTCCGGAGATCAAATCTGGTGATCGGTGGGGGCTGTATATAATTATGGACCGATGTGGACCAATTTTTGCATGGTTATTAGAGACCATATACTAACAGCATGTACCAAATTTAAGCCGGTTTGGATAAAATTTGCCTCTCTTAGAGGCTCCGCAAGCCAAATCGGGGGATCGGTTTATATGGGGGCTATATGTAATTATGGACCGATGTGGACCAATTGTTGCATGGTCATTAGAGGCCATATACTAACACCATGTACCAAATGTCAGACGGATCGGATGAAATTTGCTTCTCTTAGAGGAATCGCAAGCCAAAAATTTTATTTCTATAGAAAAATTTGTCAAAATTTTATTTCTATGGAAAAATTTTGTCAAAATTTTATTTCTGTAGAAAATTTTGTCAAAATTTTATTTTTTCATAAAATAATATGCATTTAATACTAGCGACGCCATCTATGTGTCAGATCGGGAACTTATCAGCCAACCTGTTAATGCGATCCCCAGATTTGAACTCCTGAGCCTCTTGGAGGAGCAAGTATATGGTCTTTAACAACCATGCCAAAATTGGTCCATATCGGTCCATAATCATTTATAGCCCCCATATAAACCGATCCCGAGGTTTGGTTTTGGAGCCTCTTGGAGGATCAAATTTCATCCAATTTAGTTGAGATATTGTACATTGTGTTGGTATATGGTCGCTAGCAACCATGCTAACTAGGTCTATATCGGTCTATAGTTATATATAGCCCTCAGATAAACAGATCCCCAATCACACAAAAATTGGTCCATATCCCTAAAAATAATCTAGCAACATTTTATTTATATAAAAAAATTTTGTCAAAATTTTATTACTATAGAAAATTTTGTATAATTTTATTTCTATAGCAACGTTTGTCAAAATTTTATTACTATAGAAAATTTTGTAAAATTTTATTTCTATAGAAAATTTTGTCAAAATTTTATTTCTATAGAAAATTTTGTCACAATTTTATTTCTATAGAAAATTTTGTCAAAATTTTATTTCTATAGAAAATTTTGTCAAAATTTTATTTCTATTGAAAATTTTGTCAAAATTTTATTTCTATAGAAAATTTTGTCAAAATTTTATTTCTATAGAAAATTTTGTCAAAATTTTATTTCTATAGAAAATTTTGTCAAAATTTTATTTCTATAGAAAATTTTGTCAAAATTTTATTTCTATAGAAAATTTTGCCAAAATATTATTTCTATAGAAAATTTTGTCAAAATTTTATTTCTATAGAAAATTTTGTCAAAATTTTATTTCTATAGAAAATTTTGTCAAAATTTTATTCCTATAGAAAATTTTGTCAAAATTTTATTTCTATAGAAAATTTTGTCAAAATTTTATTTCTATAAAAAATTTTGTCAAAATTTTATTTCTATAAAAAAAATTGTCAAAATTTTATTTCTATAAAAAAAATTGTCAAAATTTTATTTCTATAGAAAATTTTGTCAAAATTTTATTTCTATAGAAAATTTTGTCCAGAATTTTATTTCTATAGAAAATTTTGTTAAAATTATATTTTTAAAGAAAATTTTGTGGCAAATTTATTTCTGTAGAAAATTCTGTAAAAATTTAATTTCTATAGAAAATTTTGTCAAAATTTTGTTTCTATGGAAAATTTTTTCAATATTTTATTTCTATAGAAAATTTTGTCACAATTTTAATTCTATAGAAAATTTTGTCAAAATTTTATTTCTATAGAAAATTTTGTCAAAATTTTATTTCTATAGAAAATTTTGTCAAAATTTTATTTCTATAACAACTTTTGTCAAAATTGTATTTCTATAGAAAATTTTATCAAAATGTTATTTCTATAGAAAATTTTGAACAAAATTTTATTTCTATAGAAAATTTTGTCAAAATTTTATTTCTATAGAAAATTTTGTCAAAATTTTATTTCTATAGCATCTTTTGTCAAAATTTCATTTCTATAGAAAATTATGTCAAAAATTTATTTCTATAGCAACTTTTGTCAAAATTTTATTTCTATAGAAAATTTTTGTCCAAAATTTTATTTCTATAGAAAATTGTGTCAAATTGAATCATATACGTATTTAATCGGTTTTTTTTAATATATACCCCGTATGAACTAGCTTACAAGTTAAAAGACGGCAAGTTTTACCTCAACCCAAGTAATTCGATTGTGGAAGACAATCTTTAGTGGAAGTTTCTATGCAATCCATGGTGGAGGGTACATAAGATTCGGTCTGACCGAACTTACGGCCGTATATACTTGTTTCAAATTACCCTTGCATTAACTATTCGCATAAATCAACAGCTATTAAGACTCACATCCTTTGTTTTGTGCTCTCTATAACATTTATTTTTTTCTCTGTCTTTCTATTTTACAGAATCGTTAGAAGACATCACCTCGACATTTATTAAGAAACTTTAAGGTAGAAATGACATTGGCCAAGATTATTAGTTGGGGGATGGCAAGCAAAGAGTTTTATTAAAAAAGAAAATCTTTGCATCTTAACAACTGTCACAAAGGTGAAAAAGAATAAAAATTTGAGAAGACTACGAAAAAGAAAAAAAAACCCAAAGAGAACAACAAAAGAAGAAAAAGGCAATAGGGACCTTTATTCACCAACAAAAACCAACAGTGTCATAGATGCAGATGCATTAACATAAAATTACACACATACAACTTAAGGCAAAGCAAAGCAATCAGTAAAAGCTAAAGCTTTGAGAAAGAAAGAAAAAACCCGATGAGATAAGTAAAGACTATGGAATGGAACAAAAGGACTTGAGATAGACACCAACAAGTGAAATCTAAACTGAGGCTAATCCTTAAGAGAAACACTTTGGCGAATTCGAAAGTGGTGGATGATGATGATAAAGGAAACAAAGAAACTTCAAGCAGATGCACCTTCACACACAACGCAAGGACATAAAACACAAATCCTTGCAGCTGAATACAATCACAGAGGCCAAATTGCAACTGCATCAACTATAAACTGTCATTTGGTATTTATGAGAAGCAGTTTAGAATATAACCATCATAGCAAAGAATAAACAAATACCAAAAAGGAGCAGGAAGTTGGTATTCCATTGTAAAGTCCAATCAGAAATTTAAAATTTTAATAGCCCAGCACATTATATCCTGGTTTTGCCTGGGAAAACCTAACTGTTTTCCCATTGAATAGATCAAAATTAGCTAAGGGCGAACAACGAACGATTTAGCTTTTTGAGAGCCATACAAAGAAGAGGAATATTCCGAAGGGATTCCCTCGTTATAAGCCCTTCGCAAAAACTAAGAAGCAAAGGGAGCTCAATAGCTGCTGACTTTTCTAGAGCTATTATGGTAAGCGGATGTGGAATTTATTTACATGCTTTCTACCGCTTGTTGTACGGAATGCAAATGAAGGTATGACAACCCAATGGCCAACATCAACAGGGCTACTAATATGAAAATACCCAAGTGAACAGAGAGAGAGAGAGAGAGAGCGAGAATAGGACAGGAGCAACAGACTGATGTCTCATGAATATTTGATAAGGCCAAGACCAAAAACTAAAGGATAAAATAACAAACACACACAGGGAGCAGAATCTTACGTGTTGGGTCCTTGGTAAGCAAGGATAGGATCCTTTTGCCAACAATGACAATAAGTTCAAAAAACTCACATAAACTCGTACAGATTTCATCTTAAGAGCAATAACGTCTCTGCACACACAAACACGTACACAGAGACTCGGGTGTGCACAGCACAGCAGGTAGTCAGCAGGAGCAACACAGCAAGGATTAACTTTTAATCATAACTTAACGTAAAGATTGCACCAGTAAGTGAGTAAGTGAGTGGTGGGTAACTCCACCATATAGTCTTGCTTGGAGCAAACGCATACAATGACCGACCTAAGACGTTCGGTCGATACAACAGCCCGCTATCATCAGACATCACATACAGCACAGCATTCCCATGATACGTATCGTTCCAGCTGTAGTTCAACACCCGAACCCAAACCCCCATTGAATTTGTGTAAAAGTCTCAGCAATGGCAGCAGCAGTTATACGAAACGTCATCCCCTCCTGCAATCGCTATCCGATCATTCACACATGAATAGTGCCAGTGGTGGCAGTTCATCGACCACCAGTACCACTGCCACAGCCACCACAATTGGTCGTAGTTCCCAGTATATCAGTGAAAGCGCTAATCCAAATTCTTCCATGGGCGAGATACAATTCGATGAAAGGGAAATCTATTATGTCTCACCCACCAAGAGAAAAAGTTCCCTAAGTGCCAGCCAGACACCGGTGTTGCGCAGTAGTCTGCGTGCGTGTGAACGTCTGAGATCTTTTAGTCCCACCTCAGTGGCTGCCATAGCACCCTCATACCCGCCTATTATGCCTTCTCCGGCCTATGGGGCTCGCCTAAGCGGTACCATCGGCCAAGATCTTAGTTTCGATAACTATGAGGCCTCCTCGCATTATTCGGATACTGCCATGCAAGTCCTAAGGTCTGGTAGCTGTTCGGCCATGACCTCAACTATGCTGACTTCGAATAATCTCATTAATAACCCATCAGCATCATCATCATCCAATAATACAGCGGCCACAGCCGGTGTCAATGATTCTTCCAGCAACAGCAACAGCAATCATGTGGTGCAGCAACGTTCCCAGAACAATGTCACCTTCTCCAATCACATAACCGAACAACATGCCCATACTCCACAACAAAGTCATCGTGGTTCATTACGCCGCAGTAAGGGTCGCAGCAATCAATCTCTCTGTAGTTGTGATGCTGGCTCAGATGCTGAACTTAATCCTGATCCCACGCGTCCTTTGTACGAGTATAGCTTGGAGCGTCGCCGTAAGGTCCATACATATACGTGTGAACAGAATGCTCAAATTTTGTTGCGTCTGGAACGTGAACGTAACCGCAGATTATCTTTGAGTGGTGGTAGCATTGGTGGAGTTGGCAGCAGTAAGGATGATATTGAGGTAAGTGTGAAGCATATTTCTTTAATGACATTCTTCCCCGAAAACAGTGTGTCTATTAAAATGTGAGAGTAGCAGCAAATTTTGAGTTTTCAGGGGGGGAGTATATATAGAAGAAGGTGATGTCAAAAAAAATTCCTTGGAAACTTTGAAGGGCATTCAAGAAAATGATTCATTTTCGTCCTCTTTGTCTGGTTTGGTGTTGGCATTATTTGTTATCTGTTTTTAAAAAGCACGTATTATAAATTTAACCTACGAGTCAGTATCTGGTGAAGAAGGAGAGGAAATGTGTATGCAGAAACGACTCAATATTGTAGGGAACCTTACCTCAAAAATCGGTTCAAATGATAATATGCTTTCTGATGTTAAATTTAAAGTTGCTTCCTTTGGAGACTACATCAAATTCTGGATTTTTAACAAGTAAGGAGAGTCAAAAGTCGGTCGGGCCCAACTACACATCTTCATTTTCGATACCATCTGAATCGGCTTATGCCCTGGGCGGAGAAAAATGTTAGTAAAACATCCCAGCAAAAACAAGTATATACGGCCGTAAGTTCGGCCAGGCCGAAGCTTATGTACCCTCCACCATGGATTGCGTAGAAACTTCTACTGCAGACTGTCACCCACAATCGAATTACTTTGGTTGCGGTAACACTTGCCGATGGCAAGGTATCTTAAAACTTCCTAACACCGTAATATATACCACATAGTCCATACGTGGTATATATTAAACTAAAAAAAGGCCGATTAAATACGTATATAATTAAGTTTAAAGTTTCTATAGAAATAAAATTTTGACAACATCTTCTATGGAAGTAAAATTTGGAGAAAAAAATTTGGAAAAAATTTTCTATAGAAATAAAATGTTGACAAAATTTTCTATAGAAATAAAATTTTGACAAAATTTTCTATAGAAATAACATTTTGACAATGTTTTCTATAAAAATAAAATTTTGGTAGATTATTTTTGGCTCGAGTAGCAACCATGATTATGAAACGATATGGACAATTTTTGTGTGATTGGGGATCGGCTATATATAACTGTAGACCGATATGGACCAATTATGGCATGGATATAAGCGGCCTTATACTAACACCACGTTGCAGAGGCTCCGGAGGTCAAAACTGGGGATCGCCTTATATGGGTGCTAAATATTATTATGGACCGATATGGACCAATTTTGGCATGGTTATTAGAGACAATATACTAACACCACGTTCCAAATTTCAATCGGATCGGATGACTTTTGCTCCTCTAAGAGGCTCCGGAGGTCAAATCTGGGGATCGATTTATATGGGAGATATATATAATTATGGGCCGATATGGACCAATTTTTGCATGGTCATTAAAGAACATATACCAACACCATGTACCAAATTTCAGCCGGATGGGATGAAAATTGGTTCTCTTAGAGGCTCCGCAAGCCAAATCGGGGGATCGGTTTATATGGGGGCTATATGTAATTATGGACCGATATGGACCAATTTTTGCATGGTTGTTACATACCATATACTAACACCATGTAGCAAATTTCAGACGGATCGAATGAAATTTGATTCTCTTAGAGGCTCCGCAAGCCAAATCGAGGGATCGGTTTATATGGGGGCTATATGTAATTATGGACCGATATGGACGAATGGTTTGCACGGTTGTTGGAGACCATATACTAACACCATATACCAAATTTTAGCCGGATCGGATGAAATTTGCTTCTCTTAGAGCAATCGCAAGCCAAATTTGGGGGTCCGTTTATATGGGGGCTATACGTAAAAGTGGACCGATATGGACCAATTTTTGCATGGTTATTAGAGACCATATATAACACCATGTACCAAATTTTAGCCGGATGGGATGAAATTTGCTTTTCTTAGAGCAATCGCAAGCCAAATTCGGGGGTCCGTTTATATGGGGGCTATACGTTAAAGTGGACCGATATGGCCCATTTGCAATACCATCCGACCTACATCAATAGCAACTACTTGTGCCAAGTTTCAAGTCGATAGCTTGTTTCGTTCGGAAGTTAGCGTGATTTCAACAGACGGACGGACGGACGGACATGCTCAGATCGACTCAGAATTTCACCACGACCCAGAATATATATACTTTATGGGGTCTTAGAGCAATATTTCGATGTGTTACAAACGGAATGACAAAGTTAATATACCCCCATCCTATGGTGGAGGGTATAAAAAGAGTTGCCAAAAAGTAGTGAAAAATATTCTTTTTGGATCCGGAAGTGGTGCAAAATTGGCGCAGAAGCGATAAATTTAACATGGGCTTGTCAAAGGACGGATGTCCACCGTTTCAACAGCCGTTGCACTGAATTTGCATCACTTCTTAAAGTGCAATGCAAATTCAGTGTTTTGGATTTGTATTAAGAAATTTTGCTATATTTTGAAAAAAAAAAAAATAATTTTTTTTGTGGTTTTTAATGCATTCTAACGCTTGCCTGGAACATTTGACAACAAATAAAGGGTGATTTGTTAAGAGCTTGATAACTTTTTTAAAAAAAAAAACGCATAAAATTTGCAAAATCTCATCGGTTCTTTATTTGAAACGTTAGATTGGTCCATGACATTTACTTTTTGAAGATAATTTCATTTAAATGTTGACCGCGGCTGCGTCTTAGGTGGTCCATTCGGAAAGTCCAATTTTGGGCAACTTTTTCGAGCATTTCGGCCGGAATAGCCCGAATTTCTTCGGAGATGTTGTCTTCCAAAGCTGGAATAGTTGCTGGCTTATTTCTGTAGACTTTAGACTTGACGTAGCCCCACAAAAAATAGTCTAAAGGCGTCAAATCGCATGATCTTGGTGGCCAACTTACCGGTCCATTTCTTGAGATGAATTGTTCTCCGAAGTTTTCCCTCAAAATGGCCATAGAATCGCGAGCTGTGTGGCATGTAGCGCCATCTTGTTGAAACCACATGTCAACCAAGTTCAGTTCTTCCATTTTTGGCAACAAAAAGTTTGTTAGCATCGAACGATAGCGATCGCCATTCACCGTAACGTTGCGTCCAACAGCATCTTTGAAAAAATACGGTCCAATGATTCCACCAGCGTACAAACCACACCAAACAGTGCATTTTTCGGGATGCATGGGCAGTTCTTGAACGGCTTCTGGTTGCTCTTCACTCCAAATGCGGCAATTTTGCTTATTTACGTAGCCATTCAACCAGAAATGAGCCTCATCGCTGAACAAAATTTGTCGATAAAAAAGCGGATTTTCTGCCAACTTTTCTAGGGCCCATTCACTGAAAATTCGACGTTGTGGCAGATCGTAAGTCTATTCATGATGAAATGTCAAAGCATACTGAGCATCTTTCTCTTTGACACCATGTCTGAAATCCCACGTGATCTGTCAAATACTAATGCATGAAAATCCTAACCTCAAAAGAATCACCCTTTATTTAAAAAAAATTTTGCAATTTTTTCTAGAATGGATTTAGCAATTTTTTAGAAAAACTTAAATAACTCGTACCGTTTTACTAATTCTTTAACTGTTTTTAAGCTATTTGAAATAAAAAAATTAAATTTCCCATTAAAACTATGAAAAAAACGAGTTATAAAAAATTGAATCAAAAGAACTTTCTGAGTAGTTAAAATAAAGAAAATCTTTGGGAGGACATTTTTGGAAGTGTTTTTAAAGTTGTGCCTTAAGCAGTACTTTCAAATTGTTGGCTGGGATATGTGAAATATTGAAATCTAAAGCAATTTGTATTCAATTTCGCAAGTATCTTTACGATTTATCGGTCGATAGATATTAGAGGTATAGGAAAATTTTATTCATTATATCCTAAACCACATAGTGCTCAGGGTATAATAACTTTGATCTGCCAAAAAATGTGCCTACCAGAAATATTGATTTTAGACTCCATAAAATATATACCGATCGACTCCAAATCACCTCTAGAGTCGATCTAGCCCTTGGAGTCCGTCTGTCCATGTATTTGTTGTTCGCAGGATTCCGGTCGCAATTACTAACCGATTTTTATGATACAGGGTGTTGTTTTGGCCAAGGACGAACGCTTTTGAATTTGGCAAAAAAGTCGGATCAAATTTAGATATAGCTCCCATATATATGTATCGCCCGATTTCTATAAATGGGGTCAGATTGCGCTCATTTACTATCAGAGTAGCGTCAAGCCTTCCGCAAATTAATCTTCCGCAAATTTTATACCTCAAAAATACCTCCAGATTTTGAATTTCTGGCATATCGAACATTAATTGCGGTATCTACAAACCCTCAAAGTGAAATCGGGAGATCATTCTATATAGGACCTTTACTAAAGCATTCTCCAATATAAGATCACCAATAAATCGAAACTGGTTTTTGTCCAGCTAAGATACCTTCAGATTTTCAATTCCAAGCAAATAAGATCATATTTGCATCGTCTAGAAGCTTAAGAAGTCAAATCGGAAGATCGGTCTATATACTAATAGACAAAAATCATGCACGACGTGCACGTTTCAAAACGATACGTTCATGAAAGTGAATAAACATATATCTGGTGTCACACGGAGAAAAGACGATGTCAATCTGACAACGATAAAATGATGAGATGACTAGGAACAATTAAAAAAAATATATACGCCCGTAAGTTCGGCCAGGCCGAATCTTCTGTACCCTCTACCATGGATTGCATAGAGACTTATACTAAAGACTGTCATCCACAATCGAATTACTTGGGTTGCGGTAACACTTGCCGTCTTCTAAATTGTAAGCGAGTCCATACGGGGTATATATTAAACAAAAAATGCCGATTAAATAGGTATATAATTCAGTTGGACAAAATTTTCTATAGAAATAAAATTTTTACAAAATTTTCTATAGAAATAAAATTTTGACAAAATTTTCTATAGAAATAAAATTTTGACAAAATTTTCTATAGAAATAAAAGTTTGACAAAATTTTCTGTAGAAATAAAATTTTGACAAAATTTTCTATAGAAATAAAATTTTGACAAAATTTTCTATAGAAATAAAATTTTGACAAAATTTTCTATAGAAATAAATTTTTGACAAAATTTTCTACAGAAATAAACTTTTGACGAAATTTTCTAACGAAATAAAATCTTGACAAAATTTTGTATAGACATAAAATTTTGATAAAATTTTCTATAGAAATAAATTTTTGACAAAATTTTCTACAGAAATAAAATTTTGACACAATTTTCTATAGAAATAAAAATTTGGCAAAATTTTCTATAGAAATAAATTTTTGACAAAATTTGCTATAGAAATAAAATTTTGACAAAATTTCTATAGAAATAAAGTTTTGACAAAATTTCTATAGAAATAAAATTTTGAAAAATTTTCTATAGAAATAAAATTTTAAAAAACTTTGCTATAGAAATAAAATTTTGACAAAATCTTCTATAGAAATAAAATTTTAACAAAATTTGCTATACAAATAAAATTTGACAAGATTTTTTATAGCAATAAACTTTTGAAAACATTTTTATAAAAATAAAATTTTGACAAAATTTTCTAACGAAATAAAATCTTGACAAAATTTTGTATAGACATAAAATTTTGATAAAATTTTCTATAGAAATAAATTTCTGACAAAATTTTCTACAGAAATAAAATTTTGACACAATTTTCTATAGAAATAAAATTTTGGCAAAATTTTCTATAGAAATAAATTTTTGACAAAATTTTCTACAGAAATAAAATTTTGACCCAATTTTCTATAGAAATAAAATTTTGCCAAAATTTTCTATAGAAATAAAATGTTGACAAAATTTTCTATAGAAATGAAATTTTGACAAAGTTTTCTATAGAAATAAAACTGTGACAAAATTTTCTATAGAAATAAAATTTTGACAAAATTTTCCATAGAAATAAAATTTTGGCAAAATTTTCTATAGAAATAAAATTTTGACAAAATTTACTATAGAAATAAAATTTTCACAAAATTTTCTATAGAAATAAAATTTTGACAAAATTTACTATAGAAATAAAATTTTCACAAAATTTTCTATAGAAATAAAATTTTGACAAAAATTTCTATAGAAATTAAATTTTGACAAAATTTTCTATTGAAATAAAATTTTGACAAAATTTTCCATAGAAATAAAATTTTGACAAAATTTTCTATAGAAATAAAATTTAGACAAAATTTACTATAGAAATAAAATTTTCACAAAATTTTCTATAGAAATAAAATTTTGACAACATTTTCTATAGAAATAAATTTTTGACAAAATTTTCTACAGAAATAAACTTTTGACGAAATTTTCTATAGAAATAAAATTTTGACAAAATTTTCTATAGAAATAAAATTTTGACAAAATTTTCTATAGAAATAAAATTTTGGCAAAATTTTCTATAGAAATAAAATTTTGACAAAATTTTCTATAGAAATAAAATTTTGATAAAATTCGCTACAGAAATAAAATTTTGACAACATTTTTTATAGAAATAAAAATTTGACAACATTTTTTAAAGAAATAAAATGTTGGTATATTATTTTTGGGGATATGGACCAATTTTTGTGTGAATGGGGATCGGTTTATCTGAGGGCTATATATAACTATAGACCAATATGGACCTAGTTAGGCATGGTTGCTAGAGGCTATATACTAACACAATGTACCAAATCTCAACTAAATCAGATGAAATTTGCTCCTCCAATAGGTTCCAAAACCAAATCTGGGGATCAGTTTATATGGGGGCTATATAAAGGGTGATTCTTTTGAGGTTAGGATTTTCATGCATTAGTATTTGACAGATCACGTAGGATTTCAGACATGGTGTCAAAGAGAAAGATGCTCAGTATGCTTTGACATTTCATCATGAATAGACTTACTAACGAGCAACGCTTGCAAATCAGTGAATGGGCCCTAGAAAAGTTGGCAGAAAATCCGCTTTTTTATCGACAAATTTTGTTCAGCGATGAGGCTCATTTCTGGTTGAATGGCTACGTAAATAAGCAAAATTGCCGCATTTGGAGTGAAGAGCAACCAGAAGCCGTTCAAGAACTGCCCATGCATCCCGAAAAATGCACTGTTTGGTGTGGTTTGTACGCTGGTGGAATCATTGGACCGTATTTTTTCAAAGATGCTGTTGGACGCAACGTTACGGTGAATGGCGATCGCTATCGTTCGATGCTAACAAACTTTTTGTTGCCAAAAATGGAAGAACTGAACTTGGTTGACATGTGGTTTCAACAAGATGGCGCTACATGCCACACAGCTCGCGATTCTATGGCCATTTTGAGGGAAAACTTCGGAGAACAATTCATCTCAAGAAATGGACCGGTAAGTTGGCCACCAAGATCATGCGATTTGACGCCTTTATACTATTTTTTGTGGGGCTACGTCAAGTCTAAAGTCTACAGAAATAAGCCAGCAACTATTCCAGCTTTGGAAGACAACATTTCCGAAGAAATTCGGGCTATTCCGGCCGAAATGCTCGAAAAAGTTGCCCAAAATTGGACTTTCCGAATGGACCACCTAAGACGCAGCCGCGGTCAACATTTAAATGAAATTATCTTCAAAAAGTAAATGTCATGGACCAATCTAACGTTTCAAATAAAAAACCGATGAGATTTTGCAAATTTTATGCGTTTTTTTTTTTTTAAAAAGTTATCAAGCTCTTAACAAATCACCCTTTATAATAATGGACCGATATGGACCAATCTTTGCATGGTTGTTAAAGACTATATGCGTAAACCACGTACCAAAGTTCAACCGGATCGGATGAAATTTGCTTGTCTAAGAGCCTCCGCAAGCCAAATCTTTGGGGCCAATATGGCCCATTTGCATTACCATCCGACCTACATCAATTACGACTACTTATGCCAAGTTTCAAGTCGATAGCTTGTTTCGTTCGGAAATTAGTTTAGATCGACTCAGAATTTCACCACGACCCAGAATATATATACTTTATGGGATCTTAGAGCAATATTTCGATGTGTTACAAACGGAATGACAAAGTTAATATACCCCCATCCTATGGTGGACGGAATAAAAATAAAAACGTCTGTGGCTCGATTACAACCGACAGACAGATGGGCATAGTTAGGCCATCTTAGAATATTACCCTGATAAAAATACGATGTTATCGATTTTTTTCGATTTTGAAAAAGTTGAATTTTTGAATGTTCGTCTTCCATCTTTAGAAAAGTCCACTTATTTAGTCGAAACTTAAACAGCCCGCTTTAATTATCCACATCACACTCTTCTTTCGACTTTAATTTTTCTTCTAAATTCTATTTAGGTCACTACCAATAAACTATAAGTTAAATTTGAAGATTAAGAAAAGCTGAGTTGGACTTTTAAGCTCTTTTTTTTGGCCAATAGCCTTTCAAAATAATGACAACTTTTGTCTTTTATACAATTTGTTAACTGTTGAAGGGTACATGGAATTCAGCCTAGGTCCTAACCGAGTGGTAGCCCGTTGTTTCAGGCTCACATAGACTATTTAGTCCATTGTGATACCAAAGTGGCAAACTTTTTCTCTCTCTCTCTAGTTTTCGTCCTAAGCTTCTGCCATGTTTACTGAGTATTTGGTTACAACATAACGCAAATGTTCCGCAGCACCCAAAATTGTGTACGGATGTTGAGTGACACCATAAGGTCGGTTCATCATCACTTTCGCTATTAGTAATTTTTCTGCGAATATCGCATATTTATTTTGTTTGTAATAGAAACTTCTAGACCCTATTTCTTAAATGTCCCGCATGTACTTTAGTATTCTACAATTAAAACAATATGTTACACTGTAAAATAGAACAACCTATTTGTGTAGCCCAAAAAAAAAATAAAGATAAATTCACAAATCCCTATGTCTCTGCAATAGCTAAAATATAAATTTTCCTCATATTAAATTAACATCAGCATATTTATGTTTATTAAGGTCTTTTAATTACTTTGATCTTTCGTGTGTGTGGGTGTTTATATATGGAAGGATGCTGTGGATGAAACGAGTCTTGTTATACGGCCATATGTTGGTCTAGTAATTAGCTTCTAGACAAAAGAATTCTAGTCATATTGTTACTATAATACGTGCGGAATGTTTCGCCACAAAAAAAAGAAACACCTTCAGTCATATTAATTCTAAATCTGTTCAGATGTTGTAAAAGGTTTCTCGATTTCACGTATTCGAAAGAACGCAATTAAAAGGTGAAATAGAAGCTATTGTTACTGCTTTTGAAAATACGAAAGACAAAAAAAAAAGTTCCATAATATTGAAATGGATGTCATGTTGCAAACAATACCAGCATTTAGGCAAAGCACAGTGGAAGTAAGTTTTGTTCTTTGGAATTATGCTAAAAAGAAATACATTTTTATATCCCAATCCACAATAGGATCACCGTCACGGTTGCCACTCGAACCAAATATAATCTACCAAAATTTTGAGAAAATTGTGCCAAAAATTTACCCACCAAAAGACTTTATTTTATTTCTGTAGAACATTTTTTCAAAAATTTATACCTATAGAATATTTTGTCAATATTTTATCCCTAGAGAAAATGTTGTCTTAATAATATTTCTACAGAAAATTTTGCAAAAGTTTATTTCTATAGAAAGTTGTATAAAAATTTTATTTCGATAGAAAATATTGTCAAAATTTTATTTCTATAGAAAATTTTGTCACAGTTTCATTTCTATAGAAATTTTTTTAAAAAAATATTTCTGTGGAACATGATGTCAACATTTTATTTCTATAGAAAATTTTGTCAAAATTTTATTTCTATAGAAAATTTGTACCTCTTAATTGGGGAGGAATATTTTGCAAAATCTACCAAAACAAGAACTCTACCAAACAGTAAAAATCGACCATTTTCGGTAGAATTCTACCAACTATGGCAACCGTGTATACGATGCCAGTATGTGTCCTCTAATAAAAAAAATTTCATATTAGTACACAATTTTATAATTTTATTTCTACAGAAAATTTTGTCAATATTTTATTACTATAGAAAATTTTGACAAATGTTTATTTCTATATAAAATTTTGTCAAAATTTTATTTCTGTAAAAAATTTCGTCAAAGTTGCATTTCCTTAGAAAATTTTTTCAAAATGTCATTTCTATAGAAAATTTTGTCAAAATTTAATTTCTATTGAAAATGTTGTCAAAGTTTTATTTCTATAGAAAATTTTTTTAAAATTTTATTTTATAGAAAATTTGGAAAAAATTTTATTTCTATAGAAAATTTTGTCAAATTTGTATTTTTTTTGGAAAATTTTTTCAAAATTATATTTCTATAGCAAATTTTGTCAAAATTTTATTTCTAAAGAAAATTTGGTGAAAATTTTATTTCTATAGAAAATGTTGTCAAAAATGTATTTCTTTCGAAAATTTTATCAAAATTATATTTCTATAGAAAATTTTGTCAAAATATATATAGAAAATTTGGCAACATTTTATTTTTATAGAAAATTATGTCAAAATTGTATTTCTTTAGAAAGTTTTATCAAAATTGTATTTCTATAAAAAATTTTGTCAAAATTTTATTTCTATAGAAAATTTTGTCAAAATTTTATTTCTATAGAAAAATTTTTAAAAATTTAATTTCTATGGAGAATTTTGTCACAAGTGTATTTTATTTTTATATTTTTTTTTTTTTTTCAAAATTGTATACCTTTAGGAAATTTTGCCCAAAATTTTATTTTTGTCTAAATTTTATGTCTATAGAAAATTCTGTCAAAATTTTATTTCTATAGAATATTTTATCAAAATTTTATTTCTATAGAAACTTTTGTCCAAATTTTATTTATATTAAAAATTTTGCTTCTATAGAAAATTTTGTCAAGATTTTATTCTATAGAAAATTTTGTCAAAATTTTATTTCTATTGAAAATTTTGTTTCAATAGCAAATTTTGTCCATATTTTATTTCTATAGAAAAGTTTGTCAAAATTTTATTTCAATAGAAAAATTTATCAAAATTTTATTTCTGTATAAAATGTTATCAAAATTTTATTTCTACAGAAAATTTTGCCAAAATTTATTTCTATAGAAAATTTTGTCAAAAATTTATTTCTACAGAAAATTTTGCCAAAATTTTATTTCTATAGAAAATTGTGTCAAAATTTTATTTCTACAGAAAATTTTCCCAAATTTTATTTCTATTGAAAAGTTTGTCAAAATTTTATTTCAATAGAAAAATTTGTCAAAATTTTATTTCTGTATAAAATGTTATCAAAATTTTATTTCTATAGAAAATTTTGTCAACATTTTATTTCTTTAGAAAATTTTGTCAAAATTTTATTTGTACAGAAAATTTCGCCAAATTTTATTTTGTCAAAGTTGTATTTCTTTGGAAAATTTTATCAAAATTATATTTCTATAGAAAATTTTGTCAAAATTTCATTTCTATAGAAAATTTTGTCAAAATTTTATTTCTGTAGCCAATTTTGTCAAAATTTTATTTCTATAGAAATTTTTTTTTAATTTTATTTCTATAGAAAATTTGGTCAAAATTTTATTTCTATAGAAAATTTTGTCAAAGTTGTATTTCTTTCGAAAATTTTATTAAAATTAAATTTCTATAGAAAATTTTGTCAAAATTTTATTTCTATAGAAAATTTTGTCAAGATTTAATTCTGTAGAAAATTTTGTCAAAATTTTATTTCTATTGAAAACTTTGTCAAAATTTTGTTTCTATAGGAAATTTTGTCCAAATTTTATTTGTACAGAAAATTTTGCCAAATTTTATTTCTATAGAAAAATTTGTCAAAGTTGTATTTCTTTGAAAAATTTTATCAAAATTATATTTCTATAGAAAATTTTGTAAAAATTTTATTTCTATAGAAAATTTTGACAAAATTTAATTCTATGAAAACATTTGTCAAAATTTTATTTCTATAGAAAATTTTGTCCAAATTTTATTTCTATAGAAAATTTTGTCAAAATTTTATTCCTATAGAAAATTTTGTTAAAATTTTATTTCTATAGAAAATTTTGTCAAAATTTTATTTCCATAGAAAATTTTGTCAAAATTTTATTTGTATAGAAAATTTGGTCAAAGTTGTATTTGATAGAAAATTTTGTCAAAATTTCATTGCTATAGAAAATTTTGTCAAAATTTTATTTCTATAGAAAATGTTAACATTTTATTTGTATTGAAAATTTTGTAAAAATTTTATTTCTATAGGAGATTTTGTCAAACTTTTATTTCTATAGCAAATTTTGTCCAAATTTTATTTCTAAAGAAAATTTTGTCAAAATTTTATTTCTATAGAAAATTTTATCAAAGTTGAATTTCTATAGGAAATTTTGTCAAAATTTTATTTTTATAGGAAAATTTGTCAAAATTTTATTTCTATAGCAAATTTTGTCCAAATTTTATTTCTTTAGAAAATTTTTGCTGCAAGCAGAGGATGCTGATGAGGAATGTGGTAATTCCGAATAGTGCGTCTATCCAACCATCTTGCAGTCTATAGGGTTTTGCCCCAATAAATTTGACAAACATTTTTTTTCCTCTGTTGATTAAGCTACACTTGTAGTTTAGTCCATGCATGGTTTTAAGCTGAAATCAAAAAACAACAAAATTTTATTTCTATAGAAAATTTTGTCGAAAATTTATTGCTATAGAAAATTTTGTAAAAATTTTATTTCTATAGAAAATTTTGTCAAAATTTTATTTCTATGGAAAATTGTGTCACATGTGTATTTCTTTAGAAAATTATGCTAAAGTTTTATTTTTATATATTTTTTTTTTTTCAAAATATTATATCTTTAGGCAATTTTGCCCTAATTTTATTTTTGTCTAAATTTTATCGCTATAGAAAATTTTGTCAAAAATCTATTTCTATAGAAAATTTTATCAAAATTTTGTTTCTATAGAAAATTTTGTCGAAGTTCTATTTCTTTAGAAAATTTTATCAAAATTGTATTTCTATAGATAATTTTGTCAAAATTTCATTTCTATAGAAAATTTGTCAAAATTTTATTTCTATAGGAAATTTTTTCAAAATTTTATTTCTATAGAAAATTTTGTCAACATTTTATTTCTATAGAAAATTTTATCCAAATTTTATTTCTATAGAAAATTTTGTCAAAATGTTATTTCTATGAAAGATTTTTTCAAAATTTTCTTTCAATAGAAAAATTTGTCAACATTTTACTTTGATAGAAAAATTTGTAAAAATTTTATTTCTGTAGAAAATGTTATCGACATTTTATTTTTATAGAAATTTTTATGAAAATTTTATTTCTATAAAAAATTTTATCAAAGTTGTATTTCTATAGAAAATTGTGTTAAAATTTTATTTGTATAGAATTTTTTGTCAAAACTTTATTTCTGTAGGAAATTATGTCAAAATTTTATTTCTATAGAATATTTTTTATGTTATTATTTGGCTTCTCTTCAATCGTTATTGTTGTTTTTGATCTCAGCGTAAAGCCATGCATTGACTAAACTATATGTGTAGCTTAACCAACAGAGGAAAAGTATGCTTGTCAAATTTATTCGGGCAAAGCCCTATAGACTGCAAGATGGTTGGATGTACAGCTGTTTCGGAATTACCACATTCCTCATCAGCATCTTCTACTTGCAGCAAAACTATCAACCAAACAATCAAAAAGGGTTTGATAGTCGGCTACTGCCTAAACAAATTTGCCAGCATATCTCTTTTCAAGTGTAGTTCACTTTGGGTTGAGTGAATTACCCGAATTTATTCTGATAATTGGTTTAAAGGTTTGCTGCAAGTAGAGGATGCTGAAGAGGAATGTGGTAATTCCGAAACAGCTGTACATCCAACCATCTTGCAGTCTATAGGGCTTTGCCCAAATAAATTTGACAAGCATACTTTTCCTCTGTTGGTTAAGCTACACTTGTAGTTTAGTCAATGCATGGCTTTAAGCTGAGATCAAAAACAACAATAACGATAGAATATTTTGTCAAAATGTTGTTTCAATTTGAATTGAAAAGGAGAGGAATAATATGCAAAATCAACTAAAACATCAAGAATTCTACCAATCTACCAAATAGTAAAAAAATCTACCATTTTTGGTAGAATTCTACCAACTGTGGCAACCGTGGTAACAATTGCGTAATAAAGGGTGATGTGTTAGCCTCAAACCATACAGCACCCGTAACAATGGATTTATTGAGAAGCGAGTTCGGTGAACATTTTATTTGACTTTCGGCATCGGTCACTTGGCCGTCTAGGTTAGGTAGCAGCCCGATATATCAGGCTCACTTAGACTACACTCAAAAAAAAGTGAACTCTCTATTTCACTAAAGCCAATTTAACTTTATATTAGTTCATAGAATCATTATGTTTGGAAAAAGTTTACTTTACTCAAATAATTTTTTGCGTACGTTAGTTAAATGAACTAAAAAACAGGAAAAAATTATACAAAAATAAAGCATAAAGGTTTCCTAATTTCGTATTTCTCACAAAATAGTTCATTATTTCTTTAAATTTGTAAATTTTACCAAAAATGTGTCCATCATGAACTTCGTATGGCACTAAAGACATTCTTGCAATTTTGAACTCCAAGATTTCTCTTAAAACTACAAAATTTTCTTTAACAAGTGCAAAAACTTAGTTATGTCTAATAAATTTTCTTGAATTTGTCGAAAAATATTTACTTATTTTTACCATATCGGAGTGATGACAGCGCTTGTAATACTGTTTAGTTAAAATTTTCTAAAAAAATTCAAAATTTTCTAAAATTAATCGAAAGTTATCTTTCCTGGTGGGTTCACTGTTTTTTCAGTGTATTCAGTCCATTGTGATACCACTGTGGTGAACTTCTCTCTTATCACTGAGTGCTGCCCGATTCCATGTTTAGCTCAATGACAAGGGACCTCATTTTTATAGCCGAGTCCGAACGGCGTTTCACATTGCAATGAAACCACTTGCACTCAAAAAAAGTGAACTCTCTATTTCATTAAAGCCAATTTAACTTTAGTTTAGTTCATGGTTTTTCCTTCAAACTATAAAATTTTTTTAACAAGTGAAAAAACTTAGTTCTGTCTAATAAATTTTCTTGAAGTTGTCGAAAAATATTTACTTATTTTTATGACATCGGCGTAATGCCAACGTTTGTAATACTGTTTAGTTAAAATTTTTCCACAAATATTCAAAATTTTCTAAAATTAACCGAAAATTTTCTTGCTGGTGGGTTCACTGTTTTATCACTGTAGAGAAGCTTTGAAACCCTCAGAAATGTCACCAGCATTACTGAGGTGGGATAATCCACCGCTGAAAAACTTTATGGTGTTCGGTCGAAACAGGAATCGAACCCACGACCTTGTGTATGCAAGGCGTGCATGCTAGCTATTGCACCACGGTGGTTACCCATTTGGCCGTCTTGATCGTGCGAGTTAAGATCTTGAAAAAATGAGTTTATGAATTTTCCTGAATTTTATATGTTTTATTCTTTTTTTTTTAATTTTCCTCCTTCTGGGTATTGCAGACACATGCACTAACTTATAATATCCTGTTTCACAGTGTGGCGCAGGGTATAAATATTACCCATTGTGTTGTTGTGCAGACTAAAAACGCGAGCCCTTAAAAACAAAGAAAATCGCAACAAATGGCTCTATTTATGGATTTTGAGTGTGTCTCATGCATCTACGTGTGCCATATTCGCCGACAACAACAAAAAACAACAAAAACCTGCGGAAGGGCAACAAAGCTCAAAAAACGTATCCTGAATCCTATGTGCTTGTAATTACAAAACAAATACACAAATGCAAATGCATACATTCACACATACTTACACCTTATCATAATGGGTGAATGTGCGTATATGTTGTAGTATTTGAATATGTGTTCATGTTTTTTTTTTTTTGTGTTTTTTCCCTGATTACGTGAAATTCATTCATAGACGCGAATTCAAGTCAAAAACGTGCATGTCAATTTGCTATTTGGACGACAAATAATAACAAAACGCATTTGAAAATGTTGCGTGTTTTGTTTTTCTACATACATGGCATATTTATGATAAAACTTACACATCTATGTATATAAATGACAACCAGACACTACAGCAAGTGGTTTGGTGATTGAGAAAATTATAAGAGTAAACATCACATAGTGGAGAGACTGACTATTCCAGACTCGATCGGACTCATGAACTCACATATGTTACCAAATACTGTGATTTTCACTCCAAGTGCAAAATTTGAAGTACATCAAAGTGTAACCCTTGCCTCTGGAGTGGCATGAGTGGATATAATGGGAGGGTTCGATTCAGACCAAAAGCACATTCTTGTCTCAAATTTGAAGTCGATTGTTATCAAAATGTGACCTAGATTTTTTGTGAATAAAGTGTTCACAAACAGACGGACAGCCGGAGCGACGTTCAGTCGGACAGATGGATATAGCGAGATGGCATCAGAAAATACATATGTCGAAATCAATTGGCTTTCTGATCCAAAACACATATTTGATGCCAAATATGAAGTCTCACTTAAAAAAACAAAAAAGAAAAACAAGTATATACAGCAGTAAGTTCGGTCGAGCCGACTCTTAAACACCCACCACCATGAATCAAATATTAGGGTTTCCTTTGAAATTTCAGAGGGTTTGGGGACAGATCAAGCAGAGCAGTACATCCAGTACACTTCACGAAGATAAATTTAAAGATTTTACCTATGAAGACTATATCAGATTCTGGATTTATAAGAACAATTTTTGTTTGAGTTTTAGAAGAATGATTAACATCTCTTAAATCTGTAGATTTTCAGCCAAGAAATAAAATATGGAAATTTTACATTGAGTTTCAAGCAATTTTCATGATCAGTGCGCCTTCTATATTCTCAAGAAGTGAAATCGTTCTATATGGAGGCATTACCAAATGGACCGATAAAAACTTAATCCGATACACGTTTTTGTGAGCCTTAAATACCAGAATATTTACAATTTCAGGCAAATCGGATAAAACCTTCGGTTTCTAGAAACCCAAGGAGTTAAATCGGGAGATCGTTCTCATGGGCGCTATACTAAAATATGGACCGATACTCACCGTTTTCGGCACACTTCTTTATGGCCCGAAAATACCTCTAGATTTCCAATTTCAAGCAAATTGGAAAAAACTTCGGATTCTAGAAACCCAAGAACGAAAATCGGGGTATCGGTCTATATGGGGTCTATACCAACACATGAACCGATACTCACCATTTGTGGCACACCTCTTTATGGTTCTAAAATACCTATAAATTACCAATTTCAGGCAAATTGTATATAAACTACGGATTCTATAAACCCAAGATGTAAAATCGGGAGATCGGTCTATATGGGGGCTATACCAAAACATGGAACGATAAGGACCATTTTCGGCACACCTTTTGATGGTCCCCAAGTACCTCTAGATTTTCAATTTCAGGCAAATTGGATAAAAACTACGGTTTCTATAAGCCCAAGACCCCAAATCGGGAGGTCGGTTTATATGGGGACCATACCAAAACATGGACCGATGCTCACCATTTTTGGCACACCTCTTTGCGGTTCTAAAGTACATCTCGATTTCCAATTTCAGGTAAATTGAATAAAAACTGCGGTTTCTATAAGCCCAAGAAGTAAAATCGGGAGATCGGTCTATATGGGGGCTATACCAAAACATGGACCGATACTCACCATTTTTGGCACACCTCTTTATGGTCATAAAATACCTCTAGATTTCAAATTTCAGGCAAATTGGATAAAAACTACGATTTCTATAAGCCCAAGACCCCAAATCGGGAGGTCGGTTTATATGGGGACTATATCAAAACCTGGACCGATATAGCCCATCTTCGAACTTGACCTGCCTGCAGACAAAAGATGAGTTTGTGCAAAATTTCAGCTCGATTGCTTCATTATTGAAGACTGTAGCGTGATTACAACAGACAGCCAGACAGACAGACAGACAGACAGACAGACGGACGGACGGACATCATTATATCGTCTTAGAATTTCTCCCTGATCAAGAATATATATACTTTATATAGTCGGAAATCGATATTTCGATGTGTTACAAACGGAATGACAAACTTATTATACCCCCGTCACCATTCTATGGTGGTGGGTATAAAAATTCACACTGGTGAGATTTACACACACAACTTTAAAGGACATTTTGGAAATGTCTTTATTTTCTCTAATTTAATTTTTATAACTCGATTTTTTGATATGTTCAATGGGTTATTTTAACTTGTTTTGTTCCAAATAGAGTAAAAACGAGTAAGAATTAATAAATTGGTCTAAATTAATCAAATTTTGTCGAAAAAGAAAAATGTTAAGTCCATTTTCGAAAAAGTGCGTCGCCCAAAAAGTAGTGAAAATGGTCTTTTTGGACCAGGAAGCACGGTTGACACAATTGGTATAATTCTACCAATAATGGTATATTTTGTTCTGCTACTGCAGAATTCTTGATGTTTTAGTAGATTTTGCAAAATCTTCTCCAACTAAGAGGTACTTCAATTTTCTATATATAAAGATAAAATGTTGACAAAGTTTCTATAGAAATAAAATGTTGACAAAAGTTTCTATAGAAATAAAATTTTGACAAAATTTTCTACAGAAATACCCAGCAAAAAATTTGGAAATTCTTCCAAAGGCACAACTTTGAAAGCGCTTCCAGAAGATACACTCCCAATGATTCTATTTTAAATAACCAGGAAGTTCTTTTAATTCAATTTTTTATAACATGGTTCTTTCATAATTTCAATGGGTAATTTTAACTTTGTATACCCTCCACCATAGGATGGGGGTATATTAACTTTGTCATTCCGTTTGTAACACATCGAAATATAGCTCTAAGACCCCATAAAGTATATATATTCTGGGTGAAATTCTGAGTCGATCTGAGCATGTCCGTCCGTCCGTCCGTCTGTTGAAATCACGCTAACTTCCGAACGAAACAAGATATCGACTTGAAACTTAGCACAAGTAGTTATTATTGATGTAGGTCGGATGGTATTGCAAATGGGCCATATCGGTCCACTTTTACGTATAGCCCCCATATAAACAGACCCCCAAATTTGGCTTGCCGATATTCTAAGAGAATCAAATTTCATCCTATCCGGCTGAAAATTTGTGCATGGTGTTAGTATATGGTCTCTATATATAATTATTGGTCAATAATTATATATAGCCTCCATATAAACCGATTCCCCGATTTGGCTTGCGGAGTCTCTAAGGAAACCAAATTTCATCCGATCCGGCTGAAATTTGGTACATGGTGTTAGAATATGGTCTCTAACAACTATGCAAAAATTGGTCCACATTGGTCAATAATTATATACAGTCTCCATATAAACCGATCCCCCGATTTGGTTTGCGGAGCCTCTAAGGGAAGCAAATTTCATCCGATCCGGCTGAAATTTGGTACATGGTGTCAGAATATAGTCTCTAATGACCATGCAAAAATTGGTCCACATCGGTCCATAATTATATATAGCCCCCATATAAACCGATCACCAGATTTGACCTCTGGAGCCTCTTGAAAGACCAAAATTCATCTCATTCAGTTGAAATTTGGTACATTGTGCTAGTATATGGCCGTTAACAACCATGCCTAACTTGGTCCATATCGGTCTATTGTTATATATATGTTAGCCCTCAGATAAACCGGTCCCCAATCAGACAAAATTTGGTCCATATCGCTTCATAATTGTATATAGCCCACATATAAGTGACCCCCATATTTCAATTCTAACTCCCTACGTATCGTGCAAAAAGTCCATATAGATTCGTAATTATTTGTAGACTTATCTATACATACCTTTTTTGTCCAATATATACCACGTATGGACTAACTCACAATATAGAAAACGATGTTAAGAAGTCTAAGATACCACAACCCAAGTAGTTCGATTGTGGCTGACAGTCTTTACATAAGATTCGTCAGTACATAAGATTCGGCCTGGCCGCACTTACGGCCGTACATACTTGTTTTGTTTAATATACCTCGTATGGCCAAACTTACAATTGAGAAGACGGTGTTAAGAAGTTTTAAGATACCTTGTCATCGGCAAGTGTTATCGCAACCCACGTAATTCGATTGTGGATGATAGTCTTTAGTACAAGTTTCTATCCAATCCATGGTGGAGGGTACATAAGATTCGGCCTGGCCGAACTTACGGTCGTTGTGTTTCAAATAGGTTAAAAACAGAGTAAGAATTCATAAAATGGTACAAATCATTCAAATTTTGTCGAAAAACATGCTAAATCCCATCTGAAAAAAATTTGCATTTTTGAAAATATTTGAGGTCAAACGTTTCCGACAAGCGTTAGAATCCATTAAAAATTATAAAAATTATTTATTTGACAACATATCACAGAGTTTTTTTAATTTACATCCAAAACATTGAATTCGGATCACGCTAAAGAAGTGATGCAAATTCACTGCAACGGATGTTGAAATGGAGAACTTCCGTCCTATGACAAGACAATGTTAAATTCATCGCTTCTGCGTCAATTTTGCACCACTTCCGGATCCAAAAAGAACATTTTCATTACTTTTTTGGCGACGCTTTTTTGCTGGGTAAAATTTTAAATAGAAATAAAATTTTGACAAAATTGTCTATAGAAATAAAATTTTGACAAAATTTTCTATAGAAATAAAATTTTGACAAAATGTTCTATAGAAATAAAATTTTGACAAAATTTTCTATAGAAATAAAATTTTGACAAAATTTTCTATGGAAATAAAATTTTGACAAAATTTTCTATGGAAATAAAATTTTGACAAAATTTTCTATGGAAATAAAATTTTGACAAAATTTTCTATGGAAATAACATTTTGACAAAATTTTCTATGGAAATAAAATTTTGACAACATTTTTTATGGAAATAAAATTTTGACAAAATTTTCTATAGAAATAAAATTTTGTCAAACTTTCCATAAAAAATAAAATTTTGATAAAATTTTCTATAGAAATAAAATTTTGACAAAAATTTTCTACAGAAATAAAAATTTCTATTAAAAAATGTTAAATTTGTTTTCTTCAGAAAAACAATGTTCTTTTAAATTTGAGAATTTTGTTAGATTGTTTTAGGCACGTGATGCAACCGGGGCGGGAAGTGGTGCAAAATTGGCGCCGAAGCGATGAACTTAACATGGGCTTGTCATAAGACGGATATCCACTATTTCTTAAGATGTGATCCGAATTCAGTGTTGTGGGTGTGAATTAAAATAATTGTGTAAAACGTTTAACAAATTTAAAAAATCGCAATTTTTCTCGAACGGACTTAACAAAATTTAAATAATTTGTATTCTTTTATTAATTATTACTTTGTTTTTAGCCTATTTGAAATAAAAAAGTTTAAAATTACCTATTAAAAATAAGAAAAATAAACCTAATGTTAAATGTTTTCTTCTGTTCTTACTTATACTAACATCATGTTACTTTATTACTTCAAGATATATATGAGCTTGTTCTGAAAACTTGATTTTTGAATTGTGACTAAATGGCCTTACGAAAATAAGTGCTATTTGGTCTATAATATCTTTCAAAATGCCAGAAAAAGTAGAAAGAAGAACCCGAAAAAGTATGAGCTATAGTGTTTGTATAAATGTCCATTTACTAGAAACATACAGTACAAAAATTGTCTCAAATTTTCGTATTTTTCGTTTATTGTTAAAGAAGTTTATAAAAATGTATTTTAGACCTCACCAATATGGACAATATTTATAGCTTATTTAGACTACTTTAAAATAACATCGAGAAATAAATCGAAACCAAGTGGGAAAATACAATTTGTTTTTTTTTCGAATGTCCTTCTAAGTGGACATCGGTAGTGAAAGGGTTAAAAGAACTTCCAGAGTAGTTAAAATATAGAAAATCTTTGGAAAGACATTTTTGAAATTGCTTTTAAAGTTGCGCCTTTAGAACAAGTTCCAAAACTTTTTGTTGGGATGGTATTGTAAATGGGCCATATCGGAGCACTTTTAGGTATGGCTCCTATATAAACCGATCCCCAGATTTGACTTACGGATCCATCCATTTAAAATTTGGTACGTCTCCGTCCGATCCAGTTGAAATCTGGTACGTAATTTTAGTACATGCCCTTTAATAACTATGGAAAAATAGGGACATATCGGTCCATAGTTTTATATAGACCCGTAAAATAGTAAATCGTAACTAGCTACATAGGTCGAACTTTTGGGTAGATATTAATTACAAATTCCAACTAAGAAACCCGATATTTCATTCAAAGTAATAGGGCTTATTGTGCTCAGAATTACTAAATTATATGCCTTTAATACCACTGTGCAAGAAATTGGCCAAATTAGCATCATATTGTAGCAGCATTTTCTTTTCGCTCACAAAATTAATCTAAATTTTACGAATGTTGCTGTTCTAATTCTTTATCCCCAGACTATATTCCCTGAATGTCACACATGCAGATACACACACACACACATACCTATCCAAACGCCAAACTCTTACACACACTCATAGAGACCCCTAGAGTGTATTCATGGCATAAAGCAAAGATATAACAACGAATATCCTTTTAGCTGTTGAATAAATGTTTTCAAGCCGTGTCGTTGTTCTTTTCCATTTCCTTTGCCATTCTTCCTAATTTGTATTTAAAACACATTTCGCTTTTATGGCCGTATAGAGAGAGAGGATATGCATGCATCACACTCACAAATGAAAAGCCTCTCTAGATTGTTTCACGAAATCTCCTATGTTTCGCAAAATGTCTATGTGGGTGTGTGTGTGTGTGTGTTTGTATTTGAATATACGTGCAAACTCAGGAGCTACAACAATTCGAGATTTTATATGAATCCTTAGCAAAACAGTCAGCGATCTAAGGCATTAATCGCATTTCGCGTTTATGTTTCGCGTCCCAATGACCATTAACACCGCACTTGAAACATTAAAATGGACATTCGCATACACAAACGAAATAAATACACATTTATTAAATACATGCATAAATACACCCACACACACATTCATAGAACACGTCAAGGCGTATATCGTATAAAGGCACCTCTACCGGAAATGTATACGGTTTAATTGGGTTATTGGATCTGGAATTGTGGCATAAAGAAGCCGAAAATTGTTTAATTATGTCCACACAGGCGTAAAATGGAAATTTGATAGAGAGAAAGAGTGTGTGTGTGTGTGTGTGTGTGTGAGGAGAGCGTCACGTTTGAATACTCAATATTTTTCATTGGAAAATTCGATAATTTTTCAGCACAACAATTAATGGAATTTTGTTTATGAGTTTGAAGCAATGGAAGGAGGTTCTATTTTAAAGTTGCAAGAAGAAAAAAGTGTGCTTGGATTCAAATATCTGGATCTTTTTTTTTTTTTTTTTTTTTTGAGGAATTTTGATATTTATTCCAAACCAAAAATGCGTCTTCTTTAAAATACTTTTTTAGGAAGATATCTAGTTTTAAATCTAGGCTCTGAAAAAATGAGTTTCATTTCCTTCTTACATAAACCGACTAGAAAGTGGCTTATGTCTGTTTTATATAAATTATACTCTATATGGACTAACTGATGAAATAAAAAGTATATATAAAAATTTTATTTCTGCAGTAAATTTTGCTAAAATTTTATTTCTATAGACAATATTGTCAACATTTAATTTCTATAGAAAATTTTGCAAAAAATTTTTATTTTCTATAGAAAATTTTGTCAAAATTTTATTTCTATAGAACATTTTGTCAAAAATTTAGTTCTAGAGAAAATTTTTTCAAAATTTTATTTCAATGGAAAATTTTGTCAAAATTTTTTTTTGTATAGAAAATTTTGTCAAGGTTTAACTTGTATAGACATTTTTTCAAAATTTCATTTTTATAAAATTCTTTTGCAAATTTTATTTCAATAGAACTTTTTGTCACAACTTTATATCCATAGAAATTTTTGCCAAAATTTTATTTCTATAGAACATTTCGTCAAAATTTTATTTCTATAGAAAATCTTGTCAATTTTATTTTTACAGACATCACAATTTTATTTCTATATAAAATTTTGTCAAAATTGTATTTTTATAGAAAATTTTGTCAAAATTTTATATCTATAGAACATTTTGTCGAAATTTTAGTTCTATAGAAAATTTTGTCAAAATTTAATTTCTGTAGAAAAATTTGTCAAGATTTTATTCCTATAGACAATTTTGTCAACATTTTATTTCTATAGAAAATTTTGTCAAAATTGTATTTCTATTGAAAATTTTGCAAAAATTCTATTTCTATAGAAAATTTTGTCAAAATTTCATTTCTAAAGAATATCTTGTCAAAATTTCATTTCTAAAGAAAATTTTATCAAAATTTTATTTCTATAGAAAATTTTATCAAAATTTAATTTTTTAGAAAAATTTGTCAAAATTTTATTTCTACAGAAAATTTTATCAAAATTTTATTTCCATAAAAATTTTTGTTAAAATTTTGTTTCTATAGAAAATTTTGTTAAAATTTTATTTCTATAGAAAATTTTGTCACAATTTTATTTCTATAGACAATTTTCTCAAAATTTTATATCCATAAAAAATTTTGTCAAAATTTTATTGCTATAGAAAATATTGTAAAAATTTTATTTCCATATAAAATTTTGCCAAAATTTTATTTTTATAGAAAAATTTGTCAAAATTTTATAGCTGTAGAACATTTTGTCAACATTTTATTTCTATAGACAATATTGTCAACATTTTATTTCGATAGAAAATTTTGTCACAATTTTATTTCTATATATATCTGGATCTTTTTTTAAGAATTTTCGTATTTATTCCAAACTAAAAGTGCGTCTTCTTTAAAATACTTTTTTAGGAAGATATCTAGTTTTAAATCTAGGCTCTGAAAAAATGAGTATGATCTCCTTCTTACATAAACCGACTAGAAAGTGGCTTATGTCTAAATTGTACTCTATATGGACTAACTGATGAACTAAAAAAAATATATATATAAAAATTTTATTTCCGCAGAAAATTTTGCTAAAATTTTATTTCTATAGACAATCTTGTCAACATTTAATTTCTATAGAAAATTTTGGAAAAAATTTATTTCTATGGAAAATTTTGTCAAAATTTTATTTCTATAGAAAATTTTGTCAAAAATTTAGTTCTACCGAAAATTTTTTCAAAATTGTATTCCAATGCAAAATTTTGTCAAAATTTTATTTCTATAGAAAATTTTGTCCAAATTTTGTTTGGATAGAATATTTTGTCAAAATGTTATTTCTATAGAAAATGTTGTCAAAATTTTATTTTTGTAGACAAATTTGTCAAAATTTTATTTTTGTAGACAAAGTTGTCAAAATTTTATTTCTATAGAAAATGTTGTCAAAATTTTATTCCTATAGAATATTTGGTCAAATTTTTTTTCTATAAAATACTTTGTGAAAATTTTACTTCTAAAGAAAATTTTGTTAAAATTTTATTTCTATAGAAAATTTTGTAAAAAAATTAATTTCTACAGAAAATATTGTAAAAATTTTATTTCTATAGAAAATTCTATCAAAATTTTATTTCAATAAAAAATTTTGTCAAAATTTTATTTTCTTAAAATTTTTTTCTATAAAAAATGTTCTAAAAATTTATTTCCATAAAAAATTTTGTAAAAGTTTTATTTCTATAGAAAAAATTGTCAAAATTTTATATTGATAGAATATTTTGTCAAAATTTTATATCTATAGAAAATTTTGTCCAACTTTCAATAGAACATTTTGTCAAAATTTTATTTCTATAGAAAATTTTGTCAAAATTTTATTTCTAAATAAAATTTTATCAAAATTTTATTTCTGTAAAAAAATTTGTCAAAATTTTATTTCTATAGAAAATTTTGTCAAAATTTTATTTCTATAGAAAATTTTGTCAAAATTTTATTTCTATAGAAAATTTTGTCACAATTTTATTTCTATAGACAATTTGCTCAAAATTATATTTCTATGAATAATTTTCTCAAAATTTTATTTGGATAGAAAATTTTGTCAAAATTTTATTTCTGTAGAAAATATTGTAAAAATTTTATTTCTATAGAAAATTTTGTCAAAATTTTATTTTTATAGAAAATTTTGTCAAAATTTTATTTTTATAGAAAATTTTGTCAAAATTTGGTATCTATAGAATATTTTGTCGAAATTTTAGTTCTATATAAAATTTTGTCAAAATTCTAATTCTATAATATATTTTGTCAATTTTTTTTTTATTTTTATTTCTATAGAATATTTTATCAAAATTTTATTTCTATAGAAAATTTTGTCAAAATTTTATTTCTATAGAAAATATTGTCAAAATTTTATTTCGATAGAAAATTTTGTCACAATTTTATTTTAATAGGAAATAAAATTTTCTATGGAAATAAAATTTTGACAAAATTTTCTATGGAAATAAAATTTTGACAACATTTTTTATGGAAATAAAATTTTGACAAAATTTTCTATAGAAATAAAATTTTGTCAAACTTTCCATAAAAAATAAAATTTTGAAAAAAATTTCTATAGAAATAAAATTTTGACAAAAATTTTCTACAGAAATAAAAATTTCTATTGAAAAAATGTTAAATTTGTTTTCTTCAGAAATACAATTTTCTTTTAAATTTTGAGAATTTTGTTAGATTGTTTTAGGCACGTGATGCAAACGTGGTGGGAAGTGGTGCAAAACTGGCGCAGAAGCAATGAATTTAACATGGGCTTGTCATAAGACGGATGTCCACTATTTCTTAAGATGTGATCCGAATTCAGTGTTGTGGGTGTGAATTAAAATATTTGTGTAAAACGTTTAACAAATTTAAAAAATCGCAATTTTTCTCGAACGGAATTAACAATACTTTTTGACAAAATTTAAATAATTTGTACTCTTTTATTAACTATTACTTTGTTTTTAGCCTATTTGAAATAAAAAAGTTTAAAATTACCTATTAAGAATAAGAAAAATAAACCTAATGTTAAATGTTTTCTTCTGTATTTACTTATACTAACAGCATGTTACTTTATTGCTTTAAGAGATATATGAGCTTGTTCTATAGAAAATTTTGTCAAAATTTTATTTCTATAGAAAATTTTGTCACAATTTTATTTCTATAGACAATTTGCTCAAAATTATATTTCTATGAATAATTTTCTCAAAATTTTATTTGGAAAGAAAATTTTGTCAAAATTTTATTTCTGTAGAAAATATTGTAAAAATTTTATTTCTATAGAAAATTTTGTCAAAATTTTATTTTTATAGAAAATTTTGTCAAAATTTTATTTTTATAGAAAATTTTGTCAAAATTTGGTATCTATAACATTTTGTCGAAATTTTAGTTCTATATAAAATTTTGTCAAAATTCTAATTCTATAATATATTTTGTCAATATATTATTTATAAAGAAAATTTTATCAAAATTTTATTTCTATAGAATATTTTATCAAAATTTTATTTCTATAGAAAATTTTGTCAAAATTTTATTTCTATAGAAAATATTGTCAAAATTTTATTTCGATAGAAAATTTTGTCACAATTTTATTTTAATAGAAAATTTTGTCAAAATTTTATTTCTATAGAAAATTTTTTCAAGATTTTATTTCTATAGAAAATTATGTCAACATTTTATTTCTATAGCAAAATTTGTCAAAATTTTACTTCTATAGAAAAATTTGTCAAAAATTTATTTCGATAGAAAATTTTGTCAAAGTTTATCTGTTGTGAACATATATGAGAAAATTGAGACTAAACAAAATGTTTACATTAGCAACAACATAGCCTGTTGATTCGAGGCAATGGCAGTTACTGACAACAGCAAAAATGCAATTGCCGAGAAACGAAAAAAATGAATAGGCATAAAGGGAGTAATGGAGTAAAAAAAAAGAAATTAGAGCAAAAAGCAACAGAAAGTATATCAACGTTCCCCATTTTCATGGGCCCGACAATAAACTCTAGACAAACTCTGACTGACTTTCCCCCATATGTGATGCCAATGATGTATCACCGAGCAGAAGAATAATTAAAAGAAACAAAGCAACACTCTCAATGAAAAAATACGCAAAAGTGCGTTATATTAATTGAGATAAATTGAGGTTAATTGGTGTCGGTTATTTATGAGAGAAGGGAACGAGACATAGTATTTATAGGACTGGCGAATCTATGGGAATACAGGTAGAGTGTAAAGTTGAATTAGAAGGCCTTTCATTTTATTCATACCCAAAATAGTACAGATCCACTTTCGTGCAGCGTGTGACTGTTTTGTTGGCCGTTTGAAGGCGATAATTTGTACCAAAGGTAGCCGATTCGCACAAATCTGAACAGATTCTTAAATTTGATCAAATTGTGCAAAATCGCGATCTTAATTAATGAGAAACGGTGACACATTGTTTATATTCTTCAAATTCCACCATTTTTCTAGTTGTCTTTCACTAAGTCTTCGACTTTAGTTCTAGCAAAGGCCTAAGTTTCAGAAGGCCCGTTTATTGCAAAAACTACCTTATACACGTATTTGCAAGGTTTCGTCAAAAAGGCACACATATATTCACTTTATTAAAGACAGTGTTTGTTGAACTGTATTATAAGTCTTATCTGTGAGCCTCGTTGCCATTGTATTCGCGGTTATGTATACCGAATGGATGTAAATATTTCCACGGGTAAGAGAGTGTCTGAGTATGCTCCTTTAAAATAACACCTGTATCTTTGTATGCATAAATGTACATGTACGTATGCGTATCGCAGTTGCCACAGTTGGTAGAATTCTACCAAAAATGGTAAATTTTCCACTACTTAGTAGATTGGCAAAATTCTTGTTGTTTTGTTAGGTTTTGCATAATATTCCTCTCCAACTAAGAGGTGCTTCCTACACATATTTCCTTTAGTAATAAAATTTAGACAGAATTTTCTATACAAATAAAATTTTGACAAAGTATCATTTCTATACACATAAAATTTTGACAAAATTTTCTAAAGAAATAAAATTTTGACAAAACTTTACTAAATAAATAAAATTTTGACAACATTTTCTATAAAAATTAAATTATGACTAAATTTTCTACAAAAAAAAATTGAATTTAGACAAAATTTTCTAAAGAAACAAAATTTTGACAGAATTTTCTAGAGATTTAGAAATTTTGACAACATTTTCTAAAGAATCAACATTTTGGTAAAATTTTCAATATAAAAAAACTTTGACAACATATTCTGAAGAATTAAAATTTTGGCAAACTTTCTATAGAAATAAAATTTTGACAAGATTTTCTAAAAAAAATAAAATTTTGACAAAATTTTCTATAGAAATAAAATTTTGACCAAATTTTCTATAGAAATAAAATTTTGACAAAATTTTCTAAAGAAATAAAATTTTGACCAAATTTTCTATAGAAATAAAATTTTGACAAAATTTTCTAAAGAAGTATAATTAAAAAAAATGAATTTTGACAAAATTTCCTAAAAAATAGAATTTTGACAAAATGTTCTAAAGACATAACATTTTGACAAAACTTTCTATAGAAATAAAATTTTGACAAAATTTTCTATAGAAATAAAATTTTGAAAAATTTTCTACAGAAATTAAATTTAAACAAAATTTTCTGTAGAAAAAAATTTGACAAAAGTTTCTGTAGAAATAAAATTTTGACAAAATTTTCTATAGATGTTCAATTTTGACAAAATTTTCTATAGATTTAAAATGTTGACAAAATTTTCTACAGAAATAAAATTTGGACAAAATTTTCTATAGAAATAAAATTTTGACAAAATTTTCTACAGGAATAAAGTTGTGTCAAAATTTTCTATAGAAATAAAATTTTGACAAAATTTTCTGTAGAAATAAAATTTTGACAAAATTTTCTATAGAAATAAAATTTTGACAAAATTTTCTATAGAAATAAAATTTTGACAAAATTTTCTTTAGAAATAAAATTTTCCATTTGTTTTGTTTTGTTATTATTGGTTTTGTTCTTTAAGCATTGTTGTTGTTTTTTATTGCAGCTTAAAACCATACATTGACTAAACTACAAGTGTAGCTTAACCAACAGAGGAAAAGAAATTTTGATAAAATTTTCTTCAAATAAAATTTTAACAAAATCGTCTTGAAATAAAATTTTGACAAAATTTTCTATGGAAAAGAAATTTTGACAAAATTTTCTATAGAAATAAAATGTTGACAAAGTTTTCTATAGAAATAAAATTTTGACAAAATTTTCTATAGAAATAAAATTTTGACAAAATTTTCTATAGAAATAAAATTTTGACAATATTTTCTATAGAAATAAAATTTTGACAAAATTTTCTATAGAAATAAAATTTTGATTTTTCTAAACAAATAAAATTTTTTAAAAAAATTGAATTTTGACAAAATTTTTTAAAAAATAGAATTTTGACAAAATTTTCTAAAGAAATCAAGTTTTGACAAAACTTTCTATAGAAAGAAAATTTTCTATAGAAATAAAAATTTGAAAAATTTTCTACAGAAATAAAATTTTGACAAAATTTTCTGTAGAAATAAAATTTTGACAAAATTTTCTTTAGAAATAAAATTTTGACAAAATTTTCTATAGAAATAAAATTTTGATAAAATTTTCGATAGAAATAGATTTTTGGCAAAATTTTCTACAGAAATACACTTGTGACAAAATTTTCAATAGAAATACTACTTTGACAAAATTTTCTATAGAAATAAAATTTTGGCAAATTTTTCGAAAGAAATACAACTTTGACGAAATTTTTTATAAAAATAAAATTTTGACCAAATTTTCTATAGAAATAAAGATGTACAATTTAAAAAAAATTGAATTTTGACATTTTGACGAATTTTCTTAAAAAAAAGAATTTTGACAAAATTTTCTAAAGAAATCAAGTTTTGACAAAACTTTCTATAGAAAGAAAATTTTCTATAGAAATAAAATTTTGAAAAATTTTCTACAGAAATAAAATTTTGACAAAATTTTCTGTAGAAATAAAATTTTGACAAAATTTTCTATAGAATTAAAATGTTGACAAAAATTTACTAAAGGAATAAAATGTTGACAAAATTTTCTACAAACAAATTGAATTTAGACAAAATTTTCTAAAGAACTAAAATTTTGACAAAATTTTCTATAGGAATTAAATTTTGACAAAATTTTCTAAAGAAATACAATTTTTTAAAAAAATTGAATTTTGACAAAATTTTCTACAGAAATAAAATTTTGACAAAATTTTCTGTAGAAATAAAATTTTGACAAAATTTTCTTTAGAAATAAAATTTTGACAAAATTTTCTATAGAAATAAAATTTTGATAAAATTTTCGATAGAAATAGATTTTTGGCAAAATTTTCTACAGAAATACACTTGTGACAAAATTTTCAATAGAAATACAACTTTGACAAAATTTTCTATAGAAATAAAATTTTGGCAAAATTTTCTAAAGAAATACAACTTTGACGAAATTTTTTATAGAAATAAAATTTTGACAAAATTTTATATAGAAATAAACATTTGGCAAAATTTTCTATAGAAATAAAATTTTGACAAAATTTTTTATAGAAATAAAGTTTTGACCAAATTTTCTATAGAAATAAAATTTTGACCAAATTTTCTATAGAAATAAAATTTTGAACAAATTTTCTAAAGATGTACAATTAAAAAAAAATTTAATTTTGACAAAATTTCTTAAAAAATAGAATTTTGACAAAATTTTGTAAAGGAATAAGATGTTGACAAAACTTTCTATAGAAATAAAATTTTGACAAAATTTTCTATAGAAATAAAATTTTGACAAAATTAAGTTTTGACAAAATTTTCTACAAATAAATTGAATTTAGACAAAATTTTCTAAAGAATCAACATTTTGGTAAAACTTTCAATAGAAATAAAATTATGACAACATATTCTAAAGAATTAAAATTTTAGCAAACCTTCTATAGAAATATAATTTTGACAAAATTTTCTACAGAAATAAAATTTAAACAAAATTTTCTATAGAAATAAAATTTTGACACAATGTTCTATAGAAATTAAATTTTGACAAGATTTTCTATAGAAATAAATGTTTGACGCAATTTTCTACAGAAATAGCATTTTACAAAAGTTTCTATAGAAATAAAATTTTGACGAAATTTTCCATAGAAATAAAATTTTGGCAAAATTTTCTAATAAAATAGACATTTGACAAAATTTTCCAAAAAAAAACGAAATTTTCTGAAGAACTAACATTTTGACAAAATTTTCTAAAGAAATAAAATTTTTACGAAATTTTCCAAAAACTACCATTTTAACGAAATTTTACAAGGAAATAAAATTTTGACAAAATTTTCGATATAAATAGAATTTTGACAAATTTTTCTATAGAAATAAAATTTTGACAACATTTTTTTACAGAAAAAAATTTAACAAAATTTTCCCCAGGAATAAAAATTTGACAAATAGAATTAAAATGTTAACAAAATTTTCTATAAATTCACTAATTGTAAAGATTTTAGTTTTTCTCCCTTATTGTAGAAATAGTAACTGAAATAACTAAAACGAAATATAAAAACATTTTTTTCGAAGAACAAAAATTTGATCAAAAACTTCAGAATAGTATTTTTTTTATTGGGTATTTTTTGGTAAAATTTTCTTATTTTGGTAGATTATTTTTGGCACAAGTGGCAACCGTGATGCGTATATGTGTATATTCTCCCTCCAATTGGGAATGGATATAGTAATGCGTATGTGTGTGTGTTTGTGCTTTAGAATATGCGAGTGCTTTTTTTGATGCTCATTGTGAGTAAACTCGAAAAAGAGGATGGCAAAATCATGCCAAATGATGAATGACACAATAAACAAAAAAGTGCTATAATAAATTCGCTTGGATTGCTCGACATTACCGATGAAATATGAAGATCGAGCATGAGCTTCAACATCTACTATTCCATGGAAAGAAAACTGAGCTTGTTGCAAAGTAGCAAACAAAAAAAAGCAAAAACAAACGCAGACATGTAGACATATAGACATATAGAAGACAATCAGACACAACCGCCAGACAAAGCCACATGGGGTGGGAAATATCGCCTATATCCCGAGCGTAATGTCCTGTGAATTACAATCTCTTGTTATTATTATTGTTGTTTTTGGTAGTGCACCACGAGTACCTACGTAGCTTTCATCATTGAAGTGAGTCGTGGGTAGGTGATGTTCAAGGGTGCTTATGTGCGAGAAAAGTGAGGTAAGTCTTTGACACAAGTGATGAATAGCAAAGGTCAAACAGTTTCAGTTGCCACCAACGTTCAAGTGAAGCTCACGAACTTGCCTTATTTGAGAGACAATTTGTAAACATACACTCAATAACAATTCACTTTGATATATGAGTTGTAGACTGAAGTAAACGAAATTTAAATTCAAATCAAATATATGTGAAATTGGCAAAGCAAAGAATGCGTGCCAGTTTTCTACAAGGAAATATTACGACGTGGTAATTCTAAGTTATTATATAGAAAATTGTAGTAATTTATCTTTAGTAGAGGGGCCATAAATATTGAAGTTACTCATGAATGAGAAAATTTCCAACAAATTATGGTGATGATGATTGGAAAATGAATATTAATACCCAGCAAACAAAAATTTGGAAATTTTTCCAGCGTCATTGCTTTTAATGTAAATCCATACGGAGTCATCGTAATGCAACGCTTTGGACGCAACGGATCCTAGTTTCAATCCCAGTTTTCACCGAGCACCTAAAAGGGCTTCAACGGTAGGTTACCCCTCTCAGTAATCCTTGTGAATTGTTCAAGTGTATTAAAGCTTACCCACGTGGTTCTCCGTAGTGTGAAAGTCCCTTCGAACTCGGTTATAAAAAGGACTTTTCTCGTTACTGAGCTAAACATGGAACTGGAAAACACTCACGGATAAGGGAGAATTCCCTACTGTGATATCACAATGGACCGAATAGTCTAAATGAGATTGAAATAATGAAGTGCCACATAAATTTTTTAGCGTAACTCACATATTTACTTTTAACGCGTAAATATCGGCGGTATTCTGAAAAACAAAAAAAAAAGAGAAACAAGTACATACAGGGTGGCTGGTATGTTATACAGTATAGTAAAATGTTATATTTTTTTTATTATTATTATTTTTATGCCCTCCACCATAGGATGGGGGTAACTTTGTCATTCCGTTTGTATCACATCGAAATATTGCTCTAAGACCCCATAAAGTACATATATTCTGGGTCGTGGTGAAATTCTGAGTCGATCTGAGCATGTCGGTCCGTCTGTTGAAATCCCACGAACTTCCGAACAAAACAAGCTATCGACTTGAAACTTGGCAGACCCCCAAATTTGGCTTGCGATTGTTCTAAGAGAAGCAAATTTCATCCGATCCGGCTGAAATTTGGTACATGGTGTTAGTATATAGTCTCTAACAACCATGCAAAAAATGCTCCACATCGGTCCATAATTATATATAGCCCCCATATAAACAGATTTCATCCGATCCGGCTGAAATTTGGTACATGGTGTTAGTATATAGTCTCTAACAACCATGCAAAAATTGCTCCACATCGGTCCATAATTATATATAGCCCCCATATAAACCGATCCCCCGATTTGGCTTGCGGAACCTCTAAGAGAAGCAAATTTCATCCGATCCGGCTGAAATTTGGTACATGGTGTTGGTATATGTTCCCTAATGACCATGCAAAAATTGGTCCACATCGGCCCATAATTATATATAGCCCCCATATAAACCGATCCCCAGATTTGAACTCCGGAGCCTCTAAGAGGAGCAAAAGTCATCCGATCCGATTGAAATTTGGTCCGTGGTGTTAGTATATTGTCTCTAACAACCATGATAAAATTAGTCCATATCGGTCCATAATTACATATATAGCCCCCATATAAGCCGATCCCCAGATTTGACCTCCGGAGCCTCTTAGAGGAGCAAAATTCATCCGATCCGGTTGAAATTGGGTACGTGGTGTTAATATATGGTCGGGAGCCACCGTGGTGCAATGGTTAGCATGCCCGCCTTGCATACACAAGGTCGTGGGTTCGATTCCTGCTTCGACTGAACACCAACAAGTTTTTCAGCGGTGAATTATTACACCTCAGTAATGCTGGTGACATTTCTGAGGGTTTCAAATCTTCTCTAAGTGGTTTCACTGCAATGTGGAACGCCGTTCGGACTCGGCTATAAAAAGGAGATCCCTTGTCATTGAGCTTAACATGGAATCGGACAGCACTCAGTGATAAGAGAGAAGTTCACCAATGTGGTATCACAATGGACTGAATAGTCTAAGTGAGCCTGATACATAGGTCTGCCACCTAATCTAACCTAACCTAACCTAGTATATGGTCTCTAACAACCATGCAATAATTGGTCCATATCGGTCCATAATTATATATAACCCCCATATAAATCGATCCCCAGATTTTCGGTCTATAGTTATATATAGGCGATCCCCAATCACACAAAAATTGGTCCTTATCAGTTCATAATCATGGTTGCCACTCGAGCCAAAAATAATCTACCAAAATTTTAATTTTATAGAAAACTAGCGTAACCCGGCCCGCTTCGCTGCGCCTTCCGAAGCGAATTTGTAGGAACATTTTGCGTCAACTTAGTCAACCATATCCTTCATGCTGAGAACAACTACGAAAAGATTTGAATTCTTTCAAACAAATCGGACTACTTGCTTTTTCGTTTATAGGTACAAATACGGCGGATACGCATATGTAAAACGGTTCGTCTTCAAAAATGTCGGGGAGAGGGTGTACCCTTTCCTCCAAAAATGTAAATAATGTTCTGTATTTAAGTAGACAATCTTCTATATTTCTTGTGAATTTTAAGTGTGGTTTGTCAAGGAAAGGTATCCTTCTCCTCAACATATCTGAAAATTAAGCACTATATTATAATAACATACAAAGAATTACTATTTCCCATCCAATAAATCGGAAAAAGCAAAAGTAGTAAAAATTTTTACCACATTAACATTTGCTAAAATGTTGGAAAATTATGCACCCTCTACGTTGGCTGCCAATTTCATGTAAATTTCAGCCTGTGCAAAAATCATAAAATTATGTACCGAGTTCCCATTTACGGACAACCCTCTACTTTCAATTTAAGAAAAAAAACGGACAAAAGGGAACCCTCTCCCCACCTTCGCTCCACTCCGACCTGATATCGGACTATCACGTACCCTATATTAATTTCACAACTAATTAATGGTCCCTATAAATTCTATCGAAGTAAATTTACAAAGTTTATTTCAATTTTCCCCTTCCCCAACCAGATATTGAAAAATCATATACTAATTTAAAAATCATGTATAAATTTAATCACCTCCTCCCACGTTCCCTGTAAATTTCAAGTAGATCGGCGATGTTTAAATTTTGCTCTATTGTTTTAAAGGGACGTCACTTTCCCCGATACAATATCGACAAACACCGTAGTGAATAGCACTGAAAATGAAAATTCTTGAAACTTTCCTTGAAGTGTGGGGCAAGGAAGGTTGCCTCTTCGTTCATAACCTTCCCCCACTGCCTATGTAAATTTCAAGAAAACTTATGAATTGTTGTTGTTTTTTTGCAGTTTTAGAGGAGGACCTCCTCCCCGACTAAATATCGGAAAGTGATGTAGCGTATCTTTTGTAAACGTCCCAGAAAATGTCAAGCAAATTATAAGCCTACAGTGGCGGCCTCTCTTCCGTCCAAATATCACAAAATCAGGTATCAACTATTAATATCGTAACCTCTCCCCAGTCTTCTGTAAATTTCAAGTAACTCGGTAAAGTTTAATTGTTTCTCTGTATGTAGTTACTTAAGAGAAGCGGATGTTTCCCTATGTCCTTTTATTTTTTATTAAAAAATTAGGAACCTGATATAAATATCATAACCTCACTAATTTTTCCGTAAAATTTCAGTCGGGGGAGTTTAGTTTTGTTTTCACTGTACTTAAAAAAAAAAAAAAGTCGGGCAAAGGGGTGGTCCCCCTCCCCGACCAAATATCGAAAAATAATGTAGCTGATTTTTATCTAGATGCCAACCCCAACATTCAATGAAAATTTCAAGCAAATCGCATAATTTTGTTCCAAGTTTAAAAAAGTAGGGCAAGGGGGAGGTCCCCCTCCCCGTCCACATATGAAACCATCAGGTACCCCATATTAATTCCATAACCTCACCGCATGTTCTCTGTAAATCTCAGATAATTTAGAAAATTTTAGTTTTTTCACTGTACTTAAAAAAAAGTCGAACAAAGGGGAGGTCCCCCTCCGCCACCAAATATCGAAATATAAAGTTGCGGATCTTTGTCTAGATGCCAAACCCAACCTTCAATGAAAATTTCAAGCAAATCGGTCAACTTTGGTCCAATTTTCAAAAAGTCCGACAAAGGGGAGGTCCCCCTCCGCGACCATATGTCAAAAAATGAGGTACCCTATTTTCAGCACATGAGTGCCCCCCACGATCTCTGAAAGTTTCAAGTAAATCGGTTCAGCCGTTTTCGCGCCAACCCGGAACATACAAATAAACAATCAAACAAACAAACAAATAAACAAACATAATTTGAATTTTATATATATAGATAGATAGATATTTTATTTATATAGAAAATTTTATTTTTATAGAAAATTTTGTCAAAATTTTATTTCTATAGAAAATTTTGTCAAAATTTTATTTCTATAGAAAATTTTATCAAAATTTTATTTCTATAGAAAATTTTGTCAGAATTTTATTTCTATAGAAATTTTATCCAAATTTTATTTCTATAGAAAATTTTTTTCCAAATTTTACTATAGAAACTTTAAACTTAATTAGATACGTATTTAATCAGCCTTTTTTAGTTTAATATATACCACGTATGGACTATGTGGTATATATTACGGTGTTAGAAAGTTTTAAGATACCTTGCCATCGGCAAGTGTTACCGAAACCCAAGTAATTCGATTGTGGATGACAGTCTTCAGTAGAAGTTTCTACGCAATCCATGGTGGAGGGTACATAAACTTCGGCCTGGCCGAACTTACGGCCGTATATACTTGTTTTTTTTTTTTTTTAATTTTATTGTTTAAAGTTAAAAATTTCAAAAATAACATAAACATTTAGATTCAGTTTAAATAAGATACTGTGGTATTTTGGTCTATTCCCACCTTGAAATGAACGAAGTGATGAACCTCCTTTTTAAGCTATTCTTGATGGAATGGTCTGTGCCCGAAATGTTCACAAATTAATCAAAGCCAACGCATGCTGCACAGTGTTTCCAAATCGCTTATGCAAATAAGTCTGCAAGTGAATGGAAAAGGTATCAATATAATTTTTTCGTTGTGTGAAAGCTGAGCCCTATACGATACGATACGATACTGACAAAGTGCGATGTTACTGCACTTATTTGGTCTCAGAAGTCAGAGTTTTACCTTGATTTAGATGTGGCAGCTAAAAGAAAATTTCACACACTCGAGACCAGCCCATGGACTTACTTAGAAACCCGCAAATATGCAAACTTAGAGGAAAGCACCTTACTTTTATTTTGATATATTTATCCATACAATAGATGCAGTATTATTAAAAAAAAAAAAAAAAAAATATAAACTACTGTGCGCTGAACGGAAGTGGCTCTTCCGTAATTTGTCTCATTCTCTAGAAACTTTGATATTTGTTAGTGCCATCCTCTAAAATTATTCTCTAAAATTCCCCAGGCGCAAATGTCCAACGGATTGACATCCGAAGATCTTGGTGGCCATTAAGGTGGTAGAAATGAAGCGAGGAACCTCTTTTTCAAATTATTTTGGTTGACACGTGCTCTCACTGAGCGCTGAGTCCTATTGGAATGTCAATGATGAGTGGACGAAATCTTTCCACCACCATAAAATGATGATGGGTATAATAATAAGTTTGTCATTCCGTTTGTATCACATCGAAATAACGATTTCCGAATATACAAAATATATATGTATATTCTTTATCAGGGAGAAATTCTATGGCAATATAACCATATCCGTCTGCCTGTCGTAATCACGCTACAGCCTTCAATAATGGCGCTTTCGTCCTGAAATTGGGCACAGATTCCTTTTTTGTTTGCAAGCAGGTCAAGTTCGAAGATGGGCTATATCGGTCCAGGTTTTGATATAATCTCCATAGAAACCGACCTCCCGGTTTGGGCTCTTGGGTTTATAGAAACCGTAGTTATTATCCAATTTGCCTGAAATTGGAAACCTATACCCCATTTTCATTATAGGGCGATCTATAGTTGGAAGAATATTTTTCAATTCTTTCGAAAGTTTGCCTGAATCGAACAGACTGGCACACAAACGGTGGACGGAAGGACGGACATAACAAGATCGACCAAAAATTTATATACTTCATGGGATCTCAGAACAATATTGCTTTGGGTTACCAAACGGAATCTAGTTTTGCCTTCAAAAGACATAGTAAAATTCTGGGAATGCTATAATTTAATTTAAAGCAAATGAATTCTTATGTGCCCCCCAAACTTTAAGCTTGTTAAGATATTCTGGTAAAAGCTACTTAAACTATTGCAACTTATTTTTATCTATGACAACAAATTAGGACAAGCAAGGAAGGGAAAACAAAATCTAAAATACTAGTTAAGCTGCCAGAAGTGTTTGGAAATTTTATCCTCTCGAACTGCGGAAGAAGAAAATCTTTTGTTTTTTTTTTTTGTTGCTTTCATGCCATTGGTGACACAAAATGGACAAATGTGACTAAAATGATTTATTGCTAAATTTGCTGAAAACTAAACCGCATATACACTAACACTAACACCGACACATACACACACACACAAATGCTCACACTAAAACATTAAACTTGTCCATCATTGAGTGGCACATGTCTTCTTCCCATTCTTCATTCATGAATGTATGTACCAGTGCTGTTGATGTGATGGGAAAAACAGAGATCTATAAGTGATGTGTCCTCCTTAAGGATATATGAGAAGTGTGGTGGTGTTTGTGTGTGTTCTAGGTTCAAGTGCTTAAAAGGGGTCATAGCATAAGGGTCACATCCTTATATAATTCAAAATCGTTTGGGTTGGGTGCCATCACGTATTTACCCTTGGCTTGATCAAACAAAACCATTGAAATGAATTTTAAGCCTCTAAGGACATTTATTTCGTCTTAAGGTATTCAAGAGGATGCTTATGTCAGTTTAAAGTGTCCGGGTCCTCTTCAAATCAATACAACCGCTATAAATAAAATTGTCACATTGACAACCATGATAAAGGAGATTAAAATAATTTAAATTTTTTTTTGTTTATGTTCTCTATAAAACCCAGGCAATAGTATTGCCATTGGAAAGCATAGAGAATTACATTTTTATATACCAACCCCCTCTTTATGATATATGTTACAATGAAAAATATTTTTCGTGAGGCTAAAGATTTCATGTCTTTCGAACAAGAATGCGAATTTAGCTTAGCATAGAAGACACATTTCTCAGATATTAAGATATTTTCCTTGTTCAAAGGTCGATAAATTTTTCAACGAAGTCTTTTGTCCTTACATTTAAATGATTCGAATTAAAAATTGGTATATTAACATGAAAAAAATTTTTGTTTGATTAAGGTCAACTTGGCTTTACTAATTCAGAAAAATTATTAAAATTTAATGAAATTGTCTTTATTTATTTTTTTGTCTCTTTGCATCATGACTACAAAGCCAAAAAAAAAAAAAAAAAAACATTATACAACGGGACATGTCTTTTAGCACTTTATTTTAAATACGATTTTTACTTGAAACATATCATTATTTCTACTTGAAGTCGAGTCTTAATTTGGAAATTTAAGTTCTCATTAACACGTTTTTAATGTTTTTTGATACCTCATGAGGAAAAAAGCTGAATTGAAAATTAATAAATTAAAATTTGATATCTAAAATCAAGTAGGCAAAACTCAAATTTCAAAGAGAGTTGTCTATTAAATGTAACCTTTTACCTTCTCGGCTTCTTTGGCTCGGAATCAACTCCAAAATCATTACTGTAAAGACAAAATCTTTGGATATATGATGTTTTTTAACGGAAACAAAATAAATCTTGGTTTTCAATTATCCCTAAAACATGCAAAAAATAAAAATCCGTTGTATTTATACTGCAAGTACTTAGCCATGACATTTCGATGTTGTCAATTTCTGACAAACACATCGAGCATGATAAACATACGCCACCCTGTCTCATCTCAACTAATCAGATGAATCATACGCCACCATGAATTCACCAATTCACCATGTATTAGATAAGGTTTACTTTTTACATTTCGGGATTAGAGAACAAATAAAAATATTATTAATCAATTTTTTTTCAAAATAATTCCCATTAGGTTAGGTTAGGTTAAAGTGGCAGCCCGATTAAATTTCAGGCTCACTTAGACTATTCAGTCCATTGTGATACCACATTTAACTAAAAGTACCTATTACATATGGGCACTTCTAGTCTTAACCACTGAACCTTCTCTATTATTTACTTTTGTGGAACCAACCAGATTGTTCCAAAAACATTAACAAACTGCTTAAGTTAACGTTTTCCAGGTCAGCCAGTAATCTAAAGCTATATGCTCCTAAAATTCGCTTACGCCTTACACAAAAAGCAGGACACTCACACAAGAGGTGTTTAATTGATTCCTTTTCCTCCACGTCATGACAGCTTATACAATAGTCATTATACTTCGCACCTATAGTTTTTGCAAATTCGCCTATCAGGCAGCGACCCGTTATAGCAGATATTAGGAGTGCTATCTGACGCCTTGAGAACACTAGCATATCTAGTGTGCGGTTTAAGTTTAAATGGGGCCATATTTGCTTGGTGTCGTTACAACCCTTGCAATTTTCCCATCGAATATTGGCCATCATAACAGCCTTCTCACGCAGTAAGAGCTTGCAGGTGGCCAGAGGCATACCAACAGATTCTAGTTCCCCTGGAATATGTAAGGTAGTTCCTAGCCTTGCTAACACGTCTGCTTCACAGTTCCCCGGTATGTTCCTATGACCAGGCACCCATATTAGGTGAATATTGTACTGCTCAGCCATCTCGTTGAGAGATTTGCGGCAGTCTATGGCCGTTTTTGAGTTAAGGAACACAGAGTCCAAGGATTTTATTGCAGGTTGACTGTCTGAGTATATATTAATGCCAATATTTGTTGGAACATTACTTCTCAGCCAATTCACCACCTCTCTTATTGCCAATATTTCAGCCTGAAAAACACTACAGTGATTAGGTAATCTTTTCGCTATTCGAATTTCCAGATCTTTAGAATATACTCCGAACCCCACTTGTCCATTCAATTTGGAGCCATCAGTATAGAAATCTATATATCTTTTATTCCCCGGGGTCTGTGTACACCACGCCTCACTGTTGGGAATTAGAGTTTCAAACTTTTTGTCGAAAAGTGGTTTTGCCAGGGTGTAATCCACTACGTTAGGCACATCTGGCATTACTTTGAGGACCGAACTATGACCGTACATTTTTTCCGACCACAGCGATAGCTCGCGCAACCGCACAGCCGTTGTTGCAGCTGACTGTTTGGCCAACATGTCTAAAGGCAATAGATGTAGCATGACATTAAGGGAGTAATTCCCATTAAGATCTACACATTTTGCTTGCGTTTGAACCAGTTATCACTAAGCTAATGATTGAGGTATCTCCAAAACATTCAAAAGCATTCTGAAGGCATCAACCTTTTATTCAGAAGTCGAAAACCTTGACCATTTTTTAGCAAATTTTGAAATTTTTTTTCTAAGAAAATTTTGTCAAAATTTTATTTCTTAGAAAATTTTGTCAAAAATTGATTTCTATTGAAAATTTTGTCAAAATATATTTTCTATGGAAAATTTTGTCAAAACTTTATTTCTAAAGAAATTTTTTTTTTCTAGAGAATATTTTGTCAAATCTTTATTTCTATAGAAAATTTTGTCAAAATTTATTTTCAATAGAAAATTTTGTCAAAATTCTATTTCTATCAAAATTTTGTCAAAATTTTATTGCTATAGAAAAATTTGTCAAAATTTTATTGCTATAGAAAATTTTGTCAACATTTTATTTCTATGGAAAATTTTGTCAAAATTTTATTTCTAAAGAAAATTTTGTCAAAATTTTACTTCTATGGGTTAGGAAAGCTGACTGGAATAGGTATAGGGAATCGTTCAATATGATGATACCGGAAATAACAGAGACAAATATGAGAAATGTGCAAGATATCGAATACGCAGTGGAGCGGATTACTAAGGCCTTCAACATCTCACTGAAAGCTGCATGCCCTAGAGGAAAGCCAAGGGGGAAACATCGACCTCCATGGTGGTCTACGGAATTAAGTAATATGAGGAAATCCTGCAGGAAGCTCTTTAACAAGGCAAAGTCCACCAGAGCTTCTGAGGACTGGGACGCTTACAAGAAGATTCTGAGAGGATACAAGCGAGAACTGAGAAAGGCTCAGCATAACTCTTGGAATGATTACTGCAGCAGTATTGAGAATACGTCCGAGGCTTCCAGACTACGGAAGGTTCTAGCATCCACCAACTCCGCTCCAGGTTTCATTAAAACATCGGAGGGCAATTGGACAACGTCCAGTGAGGAGACGCTGGAGGTACTATTGGACACACATTTTCCTGGAAATCAGACGGTTGAACCATGTACTGGCGGTGCCACAGTTGCTCAGCGGTCGTTTCCTGTCGAGGAAATTGTATCGGAAACTAGAATAAGATGGGCGCTAAATAGCTTTGGACCATCCAAATCCCCTGGACCTGATGGAATTACTCCGGCGGAGTTACAAGCTGTAACTGACAAAATTATCCCCTGGTTGTCGGTGATATATAAAGGATGTATCAACTTATCATATATCCCAGGAAAGTGGAGGGAAACAAAAGTCGTTTTCATACCTAAAGCGGGAAAAGCCTCTCACTCGAGGGCGAAGGATTTCCGACCAATCAGCTTATCCTCATTCCTACTTAAGACTCTGGAGAGGATGATAGATATTTATCTTAGAACTAGCATCGATTCAAGTTTGTTCTCGAAACGACAGCATGCATACTCGAAGGGCAGGTCTACTGAGACCGCACTACATGAACTAGTCAGCTTTATTGAAAGCTCACTATCTGTCAAAGAATACACAATCGTGGCGTTTCTAGACATCGAAGGGGCGTTCAATAATGTCCATCCGAGCTCGATATTAAATGGACTGACAACTCTGAATGTTGATCCATGTATACTCAGGCTGTTAGACGAACTGCTAATGAAGAGACGTATTTCAGCCACACTAGGACAAGCAAACATACAAAAGTATGTAAACAGAGGCACTCCCCAAGGAGGAGTTCTATCACCTCTTCTTTGGAATGTTGCTATAAATAGCCTTCTGGTTACTCTAGAAAAAGAAAGGATAAAAGTGGTGGCATACGCAGATGATGTAGCTCTGGCAGTCAGGGGAAAATTCCCATCCACAATCAGAGATATTATTCAGAGGGCCCTCCGGATGACTGAAAAATGGGCGAAAGACAATGGTCTTGGGGTAAATCCCGCAAAGACAGAATTAGTTATGTATTGCAAAGATCGCAAAACTCCCACGGTTAGGCCTATTTCCTTAGGGGGTATTGAAATTCCCTTTGGTGATTGTGCAAAATACCTTGGCGTTATTTTGGACAGGAAGCTGAACTTTAAGCTTAATATTGAAGAAAGGGCGAGGAAGGCAACTGTAGCTTTGTACTCGCGCAAAAAGGCAATAGGAAAAAAGTGGGGACTAAAACCAAAAATTGTGCATTGGCTATACACGGCAGTGGTTAGACCTATAATGCTATATGGTGTTGTAGTCTGGTGGCCGGCACTTCAGAAACCGACTGGTTTAGATAAAGTTCAGCGTATGGCGTGTTTGTGTATTTCAGGCGCATTCAGCAAGACAGGAACAAATTCCCTTAATGTCATGCTGCATCTATTGCCTTTAGACATTTTGGCCAAACAGTCAGCTGCAACAACGGCTGTGCGGTTGCGCGAACTATCGCTGTGGTCGGAAAAAGGTTACGGTCACAGTTCTGTCCTCAAAACAATGTCAGATGTGCCTAACGTAGTGGATTACACTTTGGCGAGTCCACTTTTCGACAAAAAGTTTGAGACTCTAATCCCCAACAGTGAGGCGTGGTGCACACAGACCCCGGGGAATAAAGAATATATAGATTTCTACACTGATGGCTCCAAATTGGATGGACAAGTGGGTTTCGGAGTATATTCTAATGATTTGGAACTTCAAATAGCGAAAAGATTACCTAATCACTGTAGTGTTTTTCAGGCTGAAATATTAGCAATAAGAGAGGTGGCGAATTGGCTGAGAAGTAATGTTCCAAAAAATGTGGGCATTAATATATACTCAGACAGTCAACCTGCAATAAAATCCTTGGACTCTGTGTTCCTCAACTCGAAAACGGCCATCGATTGCCGCAAATCTCTCAATGAGATGGCTGAGCAGTACAATATTCACCTAATATGGGTGCCTGGCCATAGGAACATACCGGGAAACTGCGAAGCCGATGAGATGGCAAGGCTAGGGACTACCTTACATATTCCAGGGGAACTAGAATTTGTTGGTATGCCCCTAGCTACCTGCAAGCTCATGCTGCGTGAGAAGGCTGTTATGATGGCAAATGTTCGATGGGAGAATTGCAAGGGTTGTAACGACACCAAGCAAATATGGCCCCATTTCAACTTAAACCGCACACTAGATATGCTAATGTTCTCGAGACGTCAGATATCACTCCTGATATCTGCTATAACGGGTCGCTGCCTGATAGGCGATTTTGCAAAAACTATTGGCGCGAAGTATAATGACTATTGTATGAGCTGTCATGATGCGGAGGAAAAAGAATCAATTAAACACCTCTTGTGTGAGTGTCCTGCATTTTGTGTAAAGCGCAAGCAACTTTTAGGAGCATATAGCTTCAGATTACTGGCGGATCTGGAAAACGTTAACTTAAGCAGTCTGCTAATGTTTTTGGAACAATCTGGTTGGTTCAACAAAGAAAAATAATCAAGAAGGTTCAGCGGTTAAAACTAGAAGTGCCCATATGTAATAGGTACTTTTAGTTAATGTGGTATCACAATGGACTGAATAGTCTAAGTGAGCCTGAATCTTAATCGGGCTGCCACTTTAACCTAACCTACTTCTATGGGATTTTTTTTTTCTAGAAAAAATTTTGTCAAAATTTTATTTCTATATAAAATTTTGTCAAAATTTATTTTCAATAGAACATTTTGTCAAAATTTTATTTCTATCAAAATTTTGTCAACATTTTATTTCTACAGAAAATTTTGTCCAAATTTTATTTCTATAGAATTTTTTTTCAAAATTTTAGTTCTATAGAAAATTTTGTCAAAATTTTGTCAAAATTTCTATAAAAATGTTGTATCTAAAAGAGGACACTGACAACGTAAGCTGGAGCTATAGAGTTGCAATAAAGTAAACTGTGATATTAAACTTAAGTTGTGTCGTTTAATAAAATTTATGTTACGTGTTTGAATGTTGAAACAAATGTAATCCAAAACACTTGAATTTCTACGAACCCTTTGAAAAAGCCACCAAATAGTGGAGAAACGTTGGAAGAATATGAAATAGAAGAGTTTTATTTCAACAACAAGAATTAGCTAAATTAAAATAACAATAATTTAATAAATTAAAATAATAATAATTATATATATATATATAGAACATTTTGTCAAAATTTTATTTCTATAGAAAATATTGTCAAAATTTTATTTCTATAGAAAATTTTGTCAAAATTTTATTTCTATAGAAAATTTTGTCAAAATTTTATTTCTATAGAAAATATTGTCAAAATTTCATTTATACAACAATTTTGTCAAAATTTTGTTTATGTAGACAATTTAGTTAAAAGTTTATTTCTATGGAAAATTTTGTCAACATCTTATTTCTAAAGAATAGTAGATATATAGTAAATTGTGTCAAAATTTTATTTCTATAGAAAATGGTATCAAACTTTTCTTTCTGTAGAAAATTTTATTTCTATTGAAAATTTTGTCAAAATTTTATTTTTTTAGAAAGTTTTGTCAACATTTTATTTTTATAGACAATTTTGTCAAAATTTTATTTCTATGGAAAATTTAGTAAACATTTTATTTCTATGGAAAAGTTTGTTAAAATTATATTTCTATAGAAAATTTTGTCAAAATTTTATCTCTATAGAAAATTTTGTAATTTTTTTTCTATTATATATTTAAATAATATTAAATATTTATTTCAAGAACAAATTATGCCATTTGTCAAGTAAAAAGTGTTTTTATGTAAAATTGCGAAAGGCGTGTCCTATTTTTAAACACTTTTAGCTTTAGTCGAGACAAAAACAATTAAAGAATTTAAGGATCATGTCATTAACATTGACGATCTGTTTCAGATTTTTAAATTCAAGTTGGCTTCGGTCTTTTTCTGCAAAAATACCGTTTTAGTTGTCATTCACACTAATTTTATTAAAAAAAAGGCCTTAACCGAACTGTGTGTCGTCTTCTGGTCAATTAAATTTTTTCGAAGGAATTTGTATAAGGACATGGAATCTTTGTGCTTACAACAATAAAACTGTTTTTTTTTTTAACAATGTAACAATTAAACGAAATTGTGGCTAAATGACAGTGACCAATCTTTCAATCACAATCTCGATCTTAAGTGCAGTTTCAGAGTCGCTTTAATTATGCTTTCCGTGTTATGGCTGTTATTATTGTAAAAAAAATCCCATCATTGGAGCTTTTACCAATCTTGTTGTTCACAGACCATTGCATTTAAGTCGTTTTGAAGTCATTCATAATTTGTAGGCCATACATTCAGAAAATAAGTATGTTTGCAAATAAGGTCAAGTGATAGATAATTAAGAGTACAACTCAAGATGGTAGTCTACAATTAAAGAAACAAGACCTTGGCCCGCCAAGGAAAACAAAACAAACACTTACACAAATGATGAAATGTTTTCATTAAGAAAAACTCACTCTCGCCCTCCCCCCTTCCTCAACCACCCACTACTATCTTTACAAGAACTGTTTACAAAAATTGATCTCAGAAGCAACCACTTTAAATAGCCTTCAAGTGTTGCTGTCTTTTTGTATTCGGGACAATTGCATTGTATCTGGACATAATGCCAATTGGGCTTGAATGAAAGCAGTACCATGAAAAATTCTAAAGAGACGAGAGATACCAAGGCGAAACTGTGTCATTCAACACAAAACTCACACGAATACTGTAAGAATACTGACATTCAAACGGTAGCAACATCAGGGCTTCTCTTCCCTTGCTCTCTTTGCTTGTGTGAATAGCCGAGGTTAAATATGGCATTATGTGTTGTTGTTGTTGTTGTCGCTGTTGTTTTCTTTTTGGAATGCATTCCCCCTCCATATAATTGTGATTTAAAAATTGCAGACAAGTTTCACCACTTGAAATTGCATGAGTATGCAATTGTGTGCGTAAAAGGCTCAGAGGCAATCGTAAATTTTACCATTGCACATGTATTCCCTTTAGCACACTTGAAGAAATTTGCAAGTAGTCACAGAGTAGCGGAATTAAAATATGTAGTAGCCAAATCTATGCCAGTATAACACAAACATTAATCCGGGTTTTTGTTAAATAAGAAACAAGGTTGCATTTATCAGAATTTTAACCCTTATTCTAGTTTGCATCTTAGTGATAAGACAGCTAGTTTACCAAATTGAAGTCCCAATGTCCCAAATATAATATGTTCTAACATATTAACATATATGTCCCAAACATATTATGCTAGTTTATGAACATTATATGCTGGCACTTAAAAATATTGTGTTAACAAATTTGAGTTCCACACATATAATTTTTACACCCAAACATATGAAAAACAGTCTTTTTCGTCCGTGTATAGAAACCAAAAAATTTTAAATTTTATTCCTATAGAAAATTTTGTCAATTTTTTTTCTATAGAAAATTTTTTCAAAATTTATTTCTATAGAAAATTTTGTCAAAATATTATTTCTATAGAAAATTTTGTCAAAATTTTATCCTTAAGAAATAAATAGAAATTTTAGTTGTGTAGAAACATAAAAATTTTTAATTTTATTCCTATAGAAAATTTTGGCAAAATTTTATTTCTATAGTAAATTTTGTCAAAATTTTATTTCAATGTCAATGGAGTCAAGCAAAATCAGCTCGATTCCACAGCCCTGCTAACAACAATTTAATAAAGGTAAGAGTGGGTCAAAATATGACCCCAAACATATGTAATTTTTTATACCCACCACCATAGAATGGTGATGGGGGCATAATAAGTTTGTCATTCCGTTTGTAACACATCGAAATATCGATATTAGAGGTCTGCACAATTCCAGTTGTAAATGCAGAGTACACGTGTACTTGCTACATGAGTACATCTATTTGAAAGAGTCGCAAAACTATTGGTACACATTTTGATGAACACCAAAAGCCACGAGTAACATCTTGTTGCTACTCTGATGTCTTCACTACCAACAAACACATATTCCTCTTTCTCTCTTATTGAAGTGTACTCAGAGTGATCACGTCGAGTATGTTGCGAGAACAAAACTTCATAGAGTACTCCATGTACCAAGTGCAGTTTCAGAAATGCAAAAAAAAAAAAACAGTTAATCTCCATAAAATATATTTTGGTTTATTATAAAGAACGGCAAACGTTAAGGTAAGTGTGTGACATACATAAATATATGAAATATGTGATATACATACATATCTATGATTAATAATAATGGAAAGTTTTGCTTCGCACATCACTGAGAAATACTTGTGGTACCACGTGAAGTAAAGAGAATCCATGTTGTACTTTTTCTCAAGTACTTACATTTTTATTGTTCCATTTTTTTCGGAACACATATTGTTTCGGATAAGTACTTGGTGGTATTTGACAAGCAAGTGTTCTCTTCACTTCACTACTTGCGCTCTGAGAGAAAGACAGTGTATGTACTATATTCGACAGCGAATTGCATACATGTAGTGAAAAGTTATTCGATGCAGACCTCTAATCGATATCCGACTATATAAAGTATATATATTCTTGATCAGGGAGAAATTCTAAGACGATATAACCATGTCCGTCTGTCTGTCTGTCTGCCTGTCTGTTGTAATCACGATGCAGCCTTCAATAATGGCGCTATCGTCCTGAAATTTGGCACAGATTCGTTTTATGTTTGCAGACAGGTCAAATTCGAAGATGAGCTATATCGGTCCAGGTTTTGATATAGCCCCCATATAGACCGACCATCCGATTTGGGGTCTTGGGCTCCTATTTTCTATCCGATTTGACTGAAATTGGAAATGTAGGGGTACTTTAGTTACGCAAATATGTGTGCGAAAAAGGTTCCTATCGGTCCATATTTTGGTATATCCCCCATATAGACCGATATCTCGATTTTACTTCTTGAGCTTCTAGAAACCGTATTTTCAATCCGATTTGCTTGACATTTGAAATCTAGAAGTATTTTAGGATCACAAATAGGTGTGTCGAAAATGGTGCCTATCGGTCCATATTTTGGCATAGCACCATAGTTTCTATCTGATTTCCTTGAAATTGGAAATCTGGAGGTATTTTAGGACCGTAAATATGTGTGCCGAATATGGTATGTATCGGTGCATCTACGGTTTCTATAGCCCCCATATATACCGATTTCCCGTGTTTACTTCTTGAGTTTAAAAATCTAGTTTTTATCCAATTTGCCTACATTTGGAATCTAGAGGTTTTTAGCGCCATAAATAGGTTTTTAGAAAATGGTGTGCATCGGTCCATATTCTGGTGTAGCCTCTATATAGATCGATCTCCCGATATTACTTCTTGGGCTTCGGGCTGTTACTTTAACCTAACCATCTTCGGGAAGCGTACTGGTTAAAATGATCTGCTTAGGAAAATATCTGTCATTAAACACCCTGAAATTCTATATATTATCAACTCGCTACGACTAAGAGTTTTCAAAGGAAACTATTATATTTAAAAAAAAAATGATATGGTGGGTATTTAAGACTCGGCCCGGCCAAACTTACTGCTATATATACTTGTTTTTTCTAACATAATAGCAGGGTTAAGAAAGAGTACATCAAGGAAATACAGTCGTTTCAGTCTTCGTGTTTCGTGGGTATCATCAAGAAGTGTAATCGCGTTTATGTTCGAGTGTCCACTCAATCTGTTAGTCTGAGATATTTGATGCTAAATCTTTTGTCTCTTTCTTCTTTAACTTCCGTAAAATCGAGATCCTTGTGTAAATTTTTGTTTCTTATAATCCATTAGTTATCATTCGTAACGGATTGGTAACGCTACAATATTTCCACACTTGATTTGCTCGCAGTACCCCACAGTTCTATACCATAACATATGTTCATATTAATCCCAAAGTGGTTTGTTTTCTTTTGCAAAGTTCCTGTTCTAAGTTCTAACCTTGAGATTTCAGCCCTAGGAGCCAATGCATTCGTTTTGTTTTATATTTCGAGTTTTAGTTGGATGTAAGGATTAATTGTCTATGACAGAGCTTCCCATGGGGGCGCCTTTGGGGTTAGCCTATACCCTATAACAACCACAAAAAATTGGTCCATATCAGATCATATTTATATATAGCCCCCATATAAACAGATCTCCAGATTTTACTACTTGAGCCTCCTGGAAAAAGCAAAGACCGACCCGTTTAAAATTTCGTACGTGATGTCAGTTATTACTTATCCAAATGAAATTCAGTACATGATGTCAATAAATGGCCTCTTTTCACCATACAATAATTGGTCCATATCGGTTAATAATTATTTTTATTTAATTCATGTAATTAATTTTCTTTATTAATCAAATTTAGGTTATTAAGCGTCCAGGTTTAATTCTCTCTCTTTTTTTTTTTGAGTGTATCCAACCATGCATTCATATGCATATCATAAGGACTCTACAGGCCACAATGGCGTCAGTGGCAACAAGGAAAAATAAATAAATGTTTGAAGTACATACTTAAGTTAGACCTCGTTTTCACCAACAATTAAAAACATTTATGATGCCACAGAACATCCAGATGTATGCTCACATGTACATAGGGGCTATTAGGGTGGTGGAAGGATATTAAAAAAAATTGACCAATGATTAGCCTATAATCAAGATATTGACGAAAATAAATATTTTTTTTAATAAAATCAAAATTGTAAGCATTTCTTAAATATAGTAGTCAGCACCATCCTTAATGTGTATACAAAGAATTCTAAAGCATATCGCCTCAACCTAATATACCTTTAGCTTCAACTGTTTTCGTCATGCAAGGAATTCCTGTATTTTAAAAATGCAGTCGACTGTCCGCCTTGTTGAGAATATGCTTTAGGTGTTGTAAATTGAAGAGCGAAACTTAAAAACCATTATGCCTAAGAGAAAATGCCACCTTCAAAAGCTATAGCGGATATAGTCACCATACGGTTCACTGGCATAGACAGTGTTGCAATAAAATTTTATTTGGTTTATTTATAATAGCGACAGTCTCTTACTGTTGGCTTAGTTATATAATCAGTCTTTTGTCTAATGGGATAAGGGACCTTTTTTGTTTGGAGTAGTCATAAAGCTGTACGGAGGTTTCCTTTTATATTTCCGGAAGGGGAAACCCTAGTATTGCAATCTGCAAAAATTTTATTGGACTAACATTATTCCAAAATCGGACCAACATCGCAATACCGGGCCATTTTTTCAAATTCAAGGAATGAACTTAATGTAAATAATCAACAAAAAATCGTACAAAAAATTATGCACATCTGGCAATAATTACAAAGTTCCATATAAACCGACTCAAATTTTATTTCTATAGAAAATGTTTGCAAAATTTTATTTTTATAGAAATTTTTTGTAAAATTTTATTACTATAGAAATTTTTTGTAAAATTTTATTTCTATAGAAACTTTTTGTCAAAATTTTATTTCTAAAAAAAAACTTTGCCAAAATATTATTTCTATAGAAAATTTTCCAAAATATTTCTATACAAAATGTTGCCAAAATTTTATTTCTATAGAAAATTTTGTCAAAATTTTATTTCTATAGAAAATTTTACCAAAATGTTATTTCTATAAATAATTTTGCCAAAATTTTATTTCTATAGAATATTTTGCCAAATTTAACTTCTACAGAAAATTTTTGCAATATTTTATTTCTATAGAACAATTTGCTAAAATTTTATTTCTATAGAAAATTTTGCCGAAATATTATTTCTATAGAAAATTTTGCCAAAATTTTTTTTCTATAGAAAATTTTGCCAAAACTTTATTTCTATAGAAAATTTTGCCCAAATTTTATTTTTGTAGAAAATTTTGTCAAAATTTTATTTCCATAGAAAATTTTGTCAAAATTTTATTTCTATAGAAAATTTTGTCAAAATTTAATTTCTATAGAAAATGTCAAAATTTTATTTCTATAGAAAATTTTGTCAAAATTTTATTTCTATAGAAAATTTTGCCAAACTTTTATTTCTATAGAAAATTTTGCAAAACTTTTATTTCTACAGAAAACTTTGCAAAACTTTTATTTCTATTGAAAATTTTGCCAAAATTTTATTCCTAAAGAAAATTTTGCCAAACCTTTATTTCTATAGAAAATTTTGCAAAATTTTATTTTTATAGAAAATTTTTGCAAAATTTTATTTTTATAGAAAATTTTCGTAAAATTTTACTTCTATAGAAAATTTTGTTAAAATTTTATCTCTATAAAAAAACTTTGCCAAAATTTTATTTCTATAGAAAATTTTGCCAAAATTTTATTTCTACAGACAATTTTGCCAAAATTTTATTTCTATAGAAAATTTTGCCCACATTTTATTTCTATAGAAAATTTTGCCAAATTTAACTTCTACAGAAAATTTTTGCAATATTTTATTTCTATAGAAAATTTTGCCAAAATTTTATTTCTATAGAAAATTTTGCCAAAATTTTATTTCTATAGAAAATTTTGCCGAAATTTTATTTCTATAGAAAATTTTGCCAAAATTTTATTTCTATAGAAAATTTTGCCAAAATTTTATTTCTATAAAAAAAACTTTGCCAAAATTTTATTTCTATAGAAAATTTTTCTAAAATTTTATTGCTATAGAAAATTTTGCCAAAATATTATTTCTATAGAAAATTTTGTCAACATTTTATTTCTATAGAACATTTTACCAAAATGTTATTTCTATACAAAATTTTGCCAAAATTTTATTTCTATAGAAAATTTTGCCGAAATTTTAGTTCTAAAGAAAATTTTTGCAATATTTTATTTCTATAGAAAATTTTGCCAAAATTTTATTCTATAAAAAAAACTTTGCCAAAATTTTATTTCTATAGAAATTTTTTCTAAAATTTTATTGCTATAAAAAATTTTGCCAAAATATTATTTCTATAGAAAATTTTGTCAAAATTTTAATACTATAGAAAATTTTACCATAATGTTATTTCTATACAAAATTTTGCCAAAATTTTATATTCTATAGAAAATTTTGCCAAATTTAACTTCTACAGAAAATTTTTGCAATATTTTATTTCGTTAGAAAATTTTGCCGAAATTTTATTTCTATAGAAAATTTTGCCAAAATTTTATTTCTATAAAAAAACTTTGCCAAAATTTTATTTCTATAGAAATTTTTTCTAAAATTTTATTGTTATAGAAAATTTTGCCAAAATTTTATTTCTTTAGAAAATTTTACTAAATTTTACTTTTATATATGTTTTGCCAAAATTTTATTTCTATAGAAAATTTTGCCAAATTTAACTTCTACAGAAAATTTTTGCAATATTTTATTTCTTTAGAAAATTTTGCCAAAATTTTATTTATATAGAAAATTTTGCCCACATTTTATTTCTATAGAAAATTTTGCCAAATTTTACTTCTACAGAAAATTTTTGCAATATTTTATTTCTATAGAAAATTTTGCCAAAATTTTATTTCTATAGAAAATTTTGCCAAAATTTTATTTCTATAGAAAATTTTGCCGAAATTTTATTTCTATAGAAAATTTTGCCAAAATTTTATTTCTATAGAAAATTTTGCCAAAATTTTATTTCTATAAAAAAACTTTGCCAAAATTTTATTTCTATAGAAAATTTTTCTAAAATTTTATTGCTATAGAAAATTTTGCCAAAATATTATTTCTATAGATAATTTTGTCAAAATTTTATTTCTATAGAACATTTTACCAAAATGTTATTTCTATACAAAATTTTGCCAAAATTTTATTTCTACAGAAAATTTTGCCAAATTTAAGTTCTACAGAAAATTTTTCCAATATTTTATTTCTTTAGAAAATTTTGCCAAAATTTTATTTCTATAGAAAATTTTACCGAAATTTTATTTCTATAGAAAATTTTGCAAATTTAACTTCTACAGAAAATTTTTGCAATATTTTATTTCTATAGAAAAATTTTCCGAAATTTTATTTCTATAGAAAGTGTTGCAAAATTTTTATATCTATGGAAAATGTTGTCCAAGTTTTATTTCTATAGAAAATTTTGTCAAAATTTTATTTCTATAGAAAATTTTGCCAAAATTTTGCCAAAATTTTATTTCTATGGAAAATTTTGCCGAAATTTCATTTCTATAGCAAATTGTGCCAAATTTAACTTCTACAGAAAATTTTTGCAATATTTTATTTCTATAGAAAAATTTGCCGAAATTTTATTTCTATAGAGAGTTTTACCAAATTTTTATATCTATAGAAAATCTTGTCGAAGTTTTATTTCTATAGAAAATTTTGTCAAAATTTTCTTTCTATGGAAAATTTTGCCAAATGTTGATTTCTACAGAAAATTTTGCCAAATTTCTATATAAAATTTTTACTAAATTTTATTTTTATGTATGTTTTCTCCAATATGTTAGTTCTATAGAAACTTTTTTGCCAAATATAACTTCTACAGGAAATTTTTGCAATATTTTATTTCTATAGAAAATTTTGCCAAATTTAACTTCTACAGAAATTGTTTGCAATATTTTATTTCTTTAGAAAAATTTGCCAAAATTTTATTTCTATAGAAAATTTTTACTTAATTTTATTTTTATATATATTTTCTCCAATAAGTTAGTTCTATAGAAACTTGTTTGCAAAATTTTATTTCTATAGAAAATTTTTGCAAATTTTTATTTCCATAGAAAATTTTTTGCTAAATTTTAATTCCGTAGAAAAGTTTAGCTAAATTTTATTTCTATAGAAAATATTAGCAAAATTTTATTTCAATAGAAAAATTTGTCAAACGTTTATTTGTATTGAAAATTTTTGCAAATTTTTTTCTATAGAAATTTTGTGCAAAATTAAATTTTACCAAAATTTTATTTCTATATGAAATTGTTCCAAAATTTCATTACTATTGAAACTTTTTGCAACATTTTATTTCTAAGGAAAATTTCTGCAACATTTTTTTCCAAAAAAAATTTTTGCAAAATGTTATTTTTATAAAAAAAATTTGTATAAATATAATAAATACCGAAAAATCAATTATACAACAACTAAAAAATTTAATTTTTTTAGGAAATTTTGAATAATTACCAATGGAATGAAAATGGACCGAAATCGAGCAAATTAGTCCAACCATCGGACCAAATTTAAAAATAAAAAAAAAACAATTTTAGTCAGATCGTAAACCCTTATATTTTTGAGGTTTTGCGTACTCAGAACGTTTTGACATTCGAGCGCTATTTGTGTAATTTACAGCCATTTTAAATATTCATCTGGCCGCTAAAACGGAATTAAATCATGATCATTTGCGATTTTTTTTTACAACTTTTGACATTGAATAACTGCAAAATGTATAGATCCTAATGATGAATATTTTGAAAGACAATAAAGCATTTGGTTAATTTTTTTCTTCAATTCGGAAATATAAAAAGCAACAATCGTATCTGGGGAAAGGTATTTGCGGGAGCTATATCAAAGTCTGAATCAATTTCAACTTAGCTCTATCTGAATCGCTGTCAATTTCTACCATAAGAGATCGTTTCTGACTTAAAGGAATTATCTTGTGTCAAATTGCAAGCCGTCTAAACAATGTGAAATTAATATTTTAGGATTGCAAAAAAAAATCTTCCGCCTTTGCCTCCATGCATCCACTGTGCACTCTCGCAACACTAAATAGTGCATCGACCGCTCTTATTGTAACACTGGGATTAAGTTCGGTTCTTCGTTAATTAAATTGTTAAATAAAAAACTACTTGGTTCATTCAGTTTTTGACGCTTATTTTTTTTTTGTCATGAATATTACTAAAAATAATTAAAAGTACTCACATGTTTGTTGGTCGAATAGAACGACTGGGCCTGCGAAACCATGAGGAAGTAAATCCAAACGAATAAGTGGGAAAGAGTGAATGAACCACCAAATACTATGGAACTCCTACAACCCTTAAAGCAAATAAAACAAAAAATACCAGCAAATAAAAAAATAAAACATAATAGCAGCCACAGGGAAAAGTTTTAATATAAATTTTGGTTTGCTCCTTGAGAATAAAATATGCATGCTGAACTTTTATTTTACGGTTGAGACAGAAAAATGACTGGTGACATTTTTCATGACTATATGACTATAGTATGACTGGTGTTGAATAGTGGAAGTACAATCCACTTTGTAATTGTATGCATAATTTAATATTCCATTTAAATTCGAAGGAATTTTTACTCAAATATTTATGCACATTTTATTTCTATAGCAAATGTTGTCAAAATTTTATTTCTATAGAAAATTTGTACAAATTTTAATTCTATAGAATATTTTCTCAAAATTGTATTTCTAAGGAAAATTTTGCCAAAATGTTATTTCTAAGAAAATTTTGTCAAAATTATATCCCTTTAGAAAATTTCTTCGGTATTCTATTTCTATAGAAATGTTTATCAAAATTTCATTTCTATTGAAAATGTTATCAAAATTTTATTTCTATAAAAAATTTTGTCAATATTTTATTTCTATAGAAATTTTTTTTCAAATTTTGTTTCTATAGAAAATTTTGTCAATATTTTAGTTCTATAGAAAATTGTTCCAAAATATAATTTCTATAGCAAATGTTGTCAAAATTTTATTTCTATAGAAAATTTGTACAAATTTTAATTCTATAGAATATTTTCTCAAAATTTTATTTCTAAAGAAAATTTTGCCAAAATGTTATTTCTATAGAAAATTTTGTCAAAATTATATCCCTTTAGAAAATTTCTTCGGTATTCTATTTCTATAGAAATGTTTATCATAATTTTATTTCTATAGAAAATGTTGTCAAAATTTTATTTCTATAGAAAATTTTTTCAAAATTTTATTTCTATAGCAAATTTTTTCAAAATTTTATTTCTATAGCAAATTTTGTCAAACCTTTATTTCTATAGAGAGTTATGTTAAAATTTTATTTCAATAGAAATTTATTTCAAAATATTATGTTTTGTCATTTTTTTTTCAATGGAAAATTTTTCAAAATTATATTCCTAGAAAATTTCTCTCTATATTCTATTTCTATAGAAAATTTTATCATAATTTCATATCTATAGAAAATTTTGTCAAAATTTTATTTCTAAAGAAAATTTTGTCAAAATTTTATTTCTGTAGAAAATTTTATCATGATTTCTTTTCTATAGAAAATTTTGTCAAAATTCTACTTTTATAGAAAATTTTGTCAAAATTTTATTTCTATAGAAAATTTTGTGAATATTTTATTTCTATAGAAAATTTTGTCAAAATAGTATTTCTATAGAACATTTTTTCAAAATTTTATTTCTATAGAAATATTTTTCAAAATTTTGGATCTATATAAAATTTTGTCAAAATTCTATCCCTATAGAAAATTTTGTCGATATTTTATTTCTATAGAATTTTTTTCAAAATTTTATTTCAATAGAAAATTTTGCCAAAATTGTATTTCTATATAAAATTTTTCAATGTTTTATTTCTTTTTTTTCCAATAGAAAGTTTTGCCAAAATTTTATTTCTTTAGAAAATTTTTCAATATTTTATTTCTTTAGAAAATTTTGTCATAATTTTATTTCTATAGAAAATTTTGTCCTCATTTGACTTCTATAAAAATTTTGTCTTAATTTTATTTCTATACAAAATTTTGTTAAAATTTTATTTCTATAACATTTTTTCAAAATTTTTTATCTATACAAAATTGTGTCAAAATTCTTTCCCTACAGAAAATTTTATCGATATTTTATTTCTATAGAAATTTTTTCAAAATTTTATGTCAATAGAAAATTTTGTCGATATTTTATTTCTATACAAAATTTTGTCAAAATTTTATTTCTATAGAAAATTTTGTCAAAATTTTATCTCTATAGAATTTTTTTTCAAAATTTTGTATCTATACAAAATTTTGTCAAAATTCTATCCCTATAGAAAATTTTGTCCATATTTTATTTCTATAGAAATTTTTTCAAAATTTTATTTCAATAGAAAGTTTTGCCAAAATTTTATTTCTTTAGAAAATTTTTCAATATTTTATTTCTTTAGAAAATTTTGTCATAATTTTATTTCTATAGAAAATTTTGTCCTCATTTGACTTCTATAAAAATTTCGTCTTAATTTTATTTCTATAAAAAATTTTGTCAAAATTTTATTTCTATAGACATTTTTTCAAAATTTTGTATCTATACAAAATTGTGTCAAAATTCTTTCCCTACAGAAAATTGTATCGATATTTTATTTCTATAGACATTTTTTCAAAATTTTATGTCAATAGAAAATTTTGTCGATATTTTATTTCTATACAAAATTTTGTCAAAATTTTATTTCTATAGAAAATTTTGACAAAATTTTATCTCTATAGAAATTTTTTTCAAAATTTTGTATCTATACAAAATTTTGTCAAAATTCTATCCCTATAGAAAATTTTGTCCATATTTTATTTCTATAGAAATTTTTTCAAAATTTTATGTCAATAGAAAATTTTGTCGATATTTTATTTCTATACAAAATTTTGTCAAAATTTTATTTCTATAGAAAATGTTGTCAATATTTTATTTCAATAGAAAATATGTCATAATTTTATTTCTATAGAAAATTTTGTCTTCACTTATTATTTCTATTATTTCTATTATTATTTCTATTGGAATTGTGTCTTAACTTTATTTCTAAAAAAAATTTATTTCTATATACAATTTTGTCAAAATTTTATTTCTATAGAAAATTTTGTCAACATTTTATTTCTATAAAAAATTTTGTCAACATTTTATTTCTATAAAAAATTTTGTCAAAATTTTATTTCTATAGAATATATTGTCAAAATTTATTTCTACAGAGAATTTTGTCAAAATTTTGTTTCTATAGAAAATTTTGTTTAATTTTTTTTTCTATACAAAATTTTGTCAAAATTTTATTTCTATAGAAAATGTGGTCAATATTTTATTTCTTTAAAAAATGTTGTCAAAATTTTATATCTACAGAAAATTTTGTCAAAATTTTATTTCTATAAAAAATTTTGTCAAAATTTTATTTCTATAGAAAATGTTGTCAAAATTTTACATCTAGAGAAATTTTGTCAAAATTTTATTTCTATAGAAAATTTTGTCAAAATTTTATATCTATAGAAAATTTTGCCAACATTTTATTTCTATAGAAAATTTTGTCAAAATTGTATTTCTATAGAAAATTTAATTTCTATAGAATATCTTGTCTAATTTTTTATTAGACAATAACAATGTGCACCTCCAAGATATTGGATAGTGTAAACTTCCAAAATCATGTAATTTTAAACCCTGCGACTTCTTCCTTTAAGGTCACGTGAAATGATTTGTGTTTTATTTCTTTAACATGAAATAAACATTAAATCATTCATTTGTGGTTTATTTCTTTAATATGAAATAAACCTCAAATCATTTATCCAAAAATATTAAATTTTTCTTTCAATACCTCAAACACACTTGATATTGGGAAACTTCAATTTACTTCACTTCGATGTATTAAATTTAAATTAATTTAAAATATCAATCTAGATATATCGTAAAAAGTTAAGTATTAAAGTTTTTAACACAATTTTTCAAATTTGTTGCAAAAAAATAGCATGTAACCTTGTTCATGTCTACATAATATTAATACCTGTTCGCCATTTTTAATCCATTACCATGCACGTAGTATAGATGGAGTTAAGAGTGGTGGCAAAAGCACTGATGTGTTCAAGTACAATTTAAGTGCATTTTAGCAAATTTGTCACATTAACATTTAATCTCAACGGAAATGAAGGATATAAATTTGCCTTAACTTATGAATGACTGAGACGTTATCTTTTAACATAGAATACACTGTGAAATATTTAAAATATTTTTTTGAAATAAAATCGCTTAGAAATTAAATGACTGATGGTGGGAACCACGTGAAATGATATATCATCAAACCTATATAGCGGCCAGCACCACCAGATGTGTTGTTCATAGGTAGCTGCTGGTCTTAGAACTGTTGTAAACAACAGAGAGAGAGAGAGAGAGCTTCATTCCCCAACCAGCTTTTGGCAATCACCGTTGTCTCAGTTGGTAGAATTTTACCAAAACTGTAATTTTTTTTATTTTTTCGTAGATTGGTAGATTTCTCGATGTTTTGGCATATTTTGCTAAATATTCCTCTCCAACTAAGAGGTACTTCATGAATTTGCTATAGAAATACAATTTTGAAAAATTGTTTCTATAGAAACAAAATTTCTTATAGAAAGAATATTTTGAAAAAATTTCCTATAATATTTTTTTACAAAATTTCCTATACAAATAAAATTTTGACAAAATTTCCTATAGAAATAAAATTTTGACCAAATTTTCAATAGAAATAAAATTTTTAACAAAAATTTTCTATAAAAAATGTTGACAAAAATTTTCTATAAAAATAAAATTTTGACAAAAATTTGCTATAAAAATAAAATGTTGACAAAATTTTCTGCAGAAATACATTTTCGAGAAAATTTTCTATAGAAATACAATTTTGATAAAAATGTCTTTTTGAATAAAATTTTGATATAAATGGCTATAGAAATAAATTTTTGACAACATTTTCTATAGATATAAAATTTTCACAATCTTTTTTATAGAAATAAAATTTTGACAATATTTTCTCTAGAAATAAAATATAGACAAACTTTTCTATAGAAATAAAATTTTGCCAAAATTTTCCATAGAAATAGAATTTTGACAAAATTGTCTATAGAAATAAAATTTTGACGAATTTTTCTAGAGCAATAAAATTGTGACAAAATTTCCTATAGAAATAAAATTTTGAAAAGGTTTACTATAGAAATAAAATTTTTTACTAAATTTTCTATAGAAATAAAATTTTGACAAAATTTTCTATAGAAATATTGTCATAGAAATTTTGTCAAAATTTTCTATAGAAATAAAATGTTGACAAAATTTTCTATAGAAATATTGTCATAGAAATTTTGTCAAAATTTTCTATAGAAATAAAATTTTGACAAAATTTTCTATAGAAATAAGTTTTGACAAAATTTTCTATAGAAATAAAATTTTGACAAAATTTTTTGTGGAGAACATTTGACAAAATTTTCTATAGAAATAAAATATTTTGACCAAATTTTCTATAGAAATAAAATTTTGACAAAAATTTTCTATAAAAAAATTTTTTTTGACCAAAATTTTCTATAAAAATAAAATTTTGACAAAAAATTTTGAGAAATACAATTTTGACAAACTTTTCTATAGAAATAAAATTTTGACAAAATTTTCCATAGAAATAGAATTTTGACAAAATTTTCTATAGAAATAAAATTTTGACAAAATTTTCTATAGAAATGAAATTTTGACGAATTTTTCTAGAGCAATAAAATTGTGACAAAATTTCCTATAGAAATAAAATTTTGAAAAAGTTTACTATAAAAATAAAATTTTTTACTAAATAGAAATAAAATTTTGACAAAATATTTTGTGGAAAACATTTGACAAAATTTTCTATAGAAATAAAATATTTTGACCAAATTTTCTATAGAAATAAAATTTTGACAAAAATTTTCTATAAAAAATTTTCTTTTTGACCAAAATTTTCTATAAAAATAAAATTTTGACAAAATTTTCCACAGAAATACATTTTTGAGAAAATTTTCTATAGAAATAAAATTTTGATAAAAATATCTATAGGGATAAATTTTTGACAACATTTTCTATAGAAATAAAAATTTGGTAAAATTTTCTATAGAAATAAAATGTTCACAAAATTTTATGCAGAAATACAATTTTGACGAACTTTTTTTATTATCGAAATACAATTTCGACAAACTTTTCTTTAGATATAAAATTTTGAGAAAATTTTCTATCGAAATAAAATTTCTATAGAAATAAAATTTTTAAAAACTTTTCTATCGAAATAAAATTTTGACAAAATTTTCTATGGAATAAAATTTTGACATAGGTTAGGCTAGGTGGCAGCCCGATGTATCAGGCTCACTTAGACTATTCAGTCCATTGTTATACCACGCTGGTGAACTTCTCTCTTATCACTGAGTGCTGCCCGATTCCATGTTAAGCTCAATAACAAGGGACCTCCTTTTTATAGCCGAGTCCGAACGGCTTTCCACATTGCAGAGAAACCTTTTAGAGAAGCTTTGATACCCTCAGAAATGTCACCAGCAATACTGAGGTGGGATAATCCACCGCTGAAAAATTTTTTGGTGTTCGGTCGAAGCAGGAATCGAACCCACGACCTTGTGTATGCAAGGCGAGCATGCTAACCTCTGCACCACGCTTATAAGACATAATTTTCTATGGAATAAAATTAAAAAAAAAATGCACAAATATTTTACTATAAATAAAATTTTCACAATTTTTTTATAGAAATAAAATTTTGACAAAATATTCTTTAAAAGAAAAATTCTGACAAAATTTTCTATAGAAATAAGATGTTGACAAAATATTTAAAAGAAAAATTCTCACAAAATTTTCTATAGAAATAAAATTTTAACAAAATTTTCTATAGAAATAAAATTTTGAAAAAATGTTCTATTGTTATTTAAGGCGCCTTCAATATCTACAAAACCCGTCAGTGTATGTTCGCTAAGTATAAACTGAGAAATTTGATTTATTTTAAGTATTTCCTGTAAATAAACTGTATTGGTGTAGAATTTCGATATTAATTCCTATGACTATATCGATTTATGCAAGTTAAACTAATTTTTAATTCAACGATTGAAAATTATGTTTTTCATCATTCGCATATGTTTTCTCCCTGTGTTTTACTGTAACACGTATATATTTTTCTCTTATAACAAAACGAAAAATCTAAATATTTTCTTTCATACTTTTGTATATATATGAACATGATAGCAATTACTGTAATGACACTGATGCTTGCGCTGATTACGATGCTGATGCAGCTGACGCTATTGATGTCTCCAATGACAACGTCCCAAGGTGCAGCATTGATGTTGGCCTCATTGATGTTACATATGTTCATAATGCCTTGGTGGAATAATAAAAATGTCACATAACGAGTTCTGTAGAAATCCGATTTTAATTTAAGTCAGAGAAAAAAAAACACAATATATATTTACACGATAATCTCATAGAAAGTGAGGTTATAAAATAGTTCACGGATAAATAGAATTTAAGATCATTAGAATACTATAGCAAAAGTGGCTTTCAAGGCACATCTCTTGGATATGTTGACTAAGGAAACTTTTATATTTAATTCATTGTGGTGGGTATTTAAAATTCGGCCCGGTCGAACTTAAGGCAATATGTGCTTGTTTTTATGCTAATTGTTATACCCTCCACCATTGGATGGGGGGGGGGTATATTAACTTTGTCATTCCGTTTGTAACACATCGAAATATTGCTCTAAGATCCCATAAAGTATATATACAGGTTCGTGGTGAAATTCTGATTTGATCTAAGCATGTCCGTCCGTCTGTTGAAATCACACTAACTTCCGAATGAAATAAGCTATCGACTTGAAATTTGGCACAACTAGTTGTTATTGATGTAGGTCGAATGGTATTGCAAATGGGCCATATCGGTTCACTTTTACGTATAGGCCCCATATAACAGACCACTAGATTTGGCTTGCGGATCCCCTTGGTGGAAAAAAATTCATCCGATCCGGTCGAAATTTGGTACGTGGTGTTAGTATGCGGCCGCTAACAACCATGCAAAATTTGGTCCATATTGGTCAATAATTAAATATAGCCCCCATATAAACCCATCCCAGGATTTGATCTCCGGAGCCTCTTGTAGGAGCAAAATTCATCCGATCCGGTTGAATTACGTAGTGTTAGTATATAGTACCTAACAACCATGCAAAAATTGGTACATATCGGTCCATAATTATATATAGACCCGATATAAACCGATCCCCAGGTTTGACCTCCGGAGCCTCTTGGAGGAGCAAAATCCATCCGATCGGGTTGAAATTTGGTACATTGACATGCAAAAATTGCTCCATATTGGTATATAGTTATATATGGCCGATAGCCAATCACACAAAAATTGGTCCATATCGTAAAAAAACAATCTACCTGAATTTTATTTCTATAGAAAATTTTTGTCAAAATTTTATTTCTATAGAAAATTTTGTCAAAATTTTATTCCCATAGAAAATTTTGTGAAAATTATATTTCTATAGAAAATTTTGTCAAAATATTATTTCTTTTTTGTCAAAATTCTATTTCTATAGAAAATTTTGTCAAAATTCTATTTCTATTAAAAATGTTGTCAAAATTTTGTTTCTCTAAAATTTTTTGTCAAAATTTTATTTCTATAGAAAATTTACTCAAAATTTTATTTCTATAGAAAATTTACTCAAAATTTTATTTCTATAGAAAATTTTGTCAAAATTTTATTTCTATAGAAAATTTTCTCAAAATTTTATCTCTATAGAAAATTTTGTCAAAATTTTATTTCTATAGAAAATTTAGTCAAAATTTTATTTCTATAGAAAATTTAGTCAAAATTTTATTTCTATAGAAAATTTTGTCAAAATTTTATTTCTAAAAAAAATTTTGTCAAAATTTTATTTTTATAGAAAATTTTGTCAAAATTTTATTTCTATAGAAAATTTTGTCAAAATTTTATTTCTATAGAAAATTTTGTCAAAATTTTATTTCTATAGAAAAATTCGTCAAAATTTTATTTCTATAGAAAATTTTACCAAAATTTTATTTATATAGAAAATTTTGTCAAAATTTTATTTCTATAGAAAATTTAGTCAAAATTTTATTTATATAGAAAATTTTGTCAAAATTTTATTTCTATAGAAACTTTTGCTAAATTTTATTTCTATAGCATATTTTGTCAAAATTTTATTTCTATAGAAGATTTTATCAAAATTTTATTTCTATAGCACATTTTGTCAAAATTTTATTTCTTTAGAAAATTTTGTCAAAATTTTATTCCTATAGAAAATTTTGTCAAAATTCTATTTCTATTAAAAATTTGGTCATAATTTTGTTTCTCTAGAAATTTTTGTCAAAATTTTATTTCTATAGAAAATTTGCTCAAAATTTTAATTCTATAAAAAAATTTTGTGAAAATTTTATTTCTATAGAAAATTTTGCCAAAATTTTATTTTTATAGAAAATTTTGCCAAAATTTTATTTTTATAGAAAATTTTGTCAAAATTTTATTTTTATAGAAAATTTTGTCAAAATTTTATTTCTATAGAAAATTTAGTCAAAATTTTATTTCTCTAGAAATTTTTGTCAAAATTTTATTTCTATAGAAAAATTTGTCAAAATTTTATTTCTATATAAAATTTTGTTAAAATTTTATTTCTATAGAAAATTTTATCAAAATTTTATTTCTATAGTTAATTTACTCAAAATTTTATTTCTATAGAAAATTTTGTCTAAATTTTATTTCTATAGAAAATTTTGTCTAAATTTTATTTCTATAGAAAATTTTGTCAAAATTTTATTTCTATAGAAAATTTAGTCAAAATTTTATTTATATAGAAAATTTAGTCAAAATTTTATTTCTATAGAAACTTTTGCTAAATTTTATTTCTATAGAAATTTTTTTTCAAAATTTTATTTCTATAGAAAATTTTGTCAAAATTTTATTTCTATAGAAAATGTTGTCAAAATTTTATTTCTATAGAAAATTTTGTCAAAATTTTATTTCTATAGAAAATTTACTCAAGATTGTATTTCTATAGAAAATTTTTCCAAAATTTTATTTTTATAGAAAATTTTGTCAAAATTTTATTTCTATAGAAAATTTTGTCAAAATTTTATTTCTATAGAAAATGTTGTCAAAATTTTATTTCTGTAGGAAATTTTGTCAAAATTTTATTTCTATAGAAAATTTTGTCAAAATTTTATTTCTATAGAAAAATTTGTCAGAATTTTATTTCTATAGAAAATTTTGTCAAGCATTCTTTTCCTCTGTTGGTTTAGCTACACTTGTAGTTTAGTCAATGCATGGCTTTAAGCTGAGATCAAAAAAAAAAAAAGAAACAACAATGACGATTGAAGAGAAGCCAACAATAACAAACAAAACGAAAAAAATTTTATTTCTGTAGAAAATTTTGTCAAAATTTTATTTCTGTAGGAAATTTTGTCAAAATTTTATTTCTATAGAAAATTTTGTCAAAATTTTATTTCTATAGAAAATTTTGTCAAAATTTTATTTCTATAGAAAATTTTTTGTCTAGATTTTATTTCTATAGAAAATTTAGTCAAAATTTTATTTCTATAGAAAATTTTGTCAAAATTTTATTTCTATAGAAAAATTCGTCAAAATTTTATTTCTATAGAAAAATTCGTCAAAATTTTATTTCCATACAAAATTTTGTCAACATTTTATTCCTATAGAAAAATTTGTCAAAATTTTATTTCTATATAAAATTTTATTTCTATAGAAAATTTTGTCTAAATTTTATTTCTATAGAAAATTTTGTCTAAATTTTATTTCTATAGAAAATTTTGTCAAAATTTTATTTCTATAGAAAATTTAGTCAAAATTTTATTTATATAGAAAATTTTGTCAAAATTTTATTTCTATAGAAACTTTTGCTAAATTTTATTTCTATAGAATATTTTGTCAAAATTTTATTTCTTTAGAAAATTTTGTCAAAATTTTATTCCTATAGAAAATTTTGTCAAAATTCTATTTCTATTAAAAATTTGGTCATAATTTTTTTTCTCTAGAAATTTTTGTCAAAATTTTATTTCTATAGAAAATTTTGTCAAAATTTTGTTTCTATAGAAAATTTTTTTCAAAATTTTATTTCTATAGAAAATTTTGTCAAAATTTTATTTCTATAGAAAATGTTGTCAAAATTTTATTTCTGTAGGAAATTTTGTCAAAATTTTATTTCTATAGAAAATTTTGTCAAAATTTTATTTCTATAGAAAAATTTGTCAGAATTTTATTTCTATAGAAAATTTTGTCAAGCATACTTTTCCTCTGTTGGTTTAGCTACACTTGTAGTTTAGTCAATGCATGGCTTTAAGCTGAGATCAAAAAAAAAAAAAGAAACAACAATGACGATTGAAGAGAAGCCAACAATAACAAACAAAACGAAAAAAATTTTATTTCTGTAGAAAATTTTGTCAAAATTTTATTTCTGTAGGAAATTTTGTCAAAATTTTATTTCTATAGAAAATTTTGTCAAAATTTTATTTCTATAGAAAATTTTGTCAAAATTTTATTTCTATAGAAAATTTTGTCAAAATTTTATTTCTATAGAAAATTTTTTGTCTAGATTTTATTTCTATAGAAAATTTAGTCAAAATTTTATTTCTATAGAAAATTTTGTCAAAATTTTATTTCTATAGAAAATTTTGTCAAAATTTTATTTGTATAGAAATTTTTTCAAAAAATTTTTTTTTGTATAGAAAATTTTATCAAAATTTTATTTGTATAGAAAATATTGTTAAAATTTTATTTCTATAGAATTATATTATATACGTATTTTATCGGCCTTTTATTTTTTTTTTTGTTTAATATATACCCCTATGGATTAACTTACCATTTAGAAGACGATGTTAAGAAGTCTTAGGATACCTTGCCATTGGCAAGAGTTACCGCAACCCAGGTAATTCGATTGTGGATGACAGTCTTTTGTAGAAGTTTCTACGCAATCCATGGTGGAGGGTATCTAAGATTCGGCCTGGCCAAACTTACGGCCGTATATACCAAAATAGCCCTTCTCACTCATAAGCCCCCACAATTCTGTTAGCATTTCTTGTAGTTTTTGCTAAGAACACTTCAAACCATTAACGTTTCTTGAACTACTAATAGTGTGTGTGCGAGTGTGTGTGTGACTATCCCACACAACCGTCAATTCTAGTTTTTACCTAAAGAGAATTTTATTTCCTCAATGATGCTAAAGGTTTACACCAAGTGTAACTTTGAAATTTTTGCGTGTGTGTCATGAGAACACTTGGCATGTGTCATGGTCACTGAAACCTATCGGCGTGCTTAAATTGCAAAAAGGCCGGAACTAATGCTCGAAATAAAATTTCCCCCCATTACAATTTAAAAGGCTAACACCTTAATGGGATTTTAATTTTGAATTAAAAGACAGTAGAATGAGGATTATCCCGTTTCCAGATTGAGGTACGATTTACATATCCTTAACGTTTAAGTACTTACCTTAAGCATCTTACCTTTTTTTTTGCTATGTATAGTCCATATTCATGTCGTTTGCTCCTTTAATTCTTGGCTATATTTACCTTATTTCCGATATGCCCGTATCTTCATATAGGCCTTAAAATATTTTACACGAGTTTCCAATCAACTTTGCCGCCGTTAAGGGAAGGACAATAGGAAATTTCTCAGAAGGATAAAATAGAGAACTCCAGCGATGGAAGAAGAAGGAGAAGAATTGATTAACTTGCACGCTCCAAAAAACTTCAGCGATCCCTTGCCCATTTACAATGGTATTCATAGTTACAGGAAGGGTTCGTTGTTAATTCAACCATGGCTACGTAATTGAGTTTGTTAAATTCGTTACAACTGCTTATTCTCGTTTACGAAATTGTATGCCCGTGTTCTCTGGAATCATAAGAAATTGGTGCCCATTTGCCAGGAATTACAAATAGCCAACATGGCCCTTTAAGTTTGCATTGTAGATATATGAGCAAAAGGAATATTGGCGTTAATTTGATTTGTTTATTGTTTTTTGCTTCCCTACCAACCTACTTGAAGTACAGCTGTGAGTTGGAATTGGAGTGGAACAATTTACGGAAGTATACAATTGTAGAAAATAATTGTAAATGGTGACCCAATTTGCTATGGTTATTCTTAAATGTATTTCATGCAAACACTTCATATACTCGTATGTGAAACAAAAAGTTAAAACGGAGCAAAGTTCCTTCCGGAGTATGCTGCACAAAAAATATATAAAAATCGGTTAAGAAATTTAAAGATATTATCTTACGATCATATTTTTAGAGGCTTTACGTTAGACGATAGACAAATCATTGCTCCAGTTAGTTGCAATTTTTAAATAGTCGTAATTTATTTATTTCTGTATTCGCTTGATATTAAAATCTTAGATCAATTAATATTTTAATATCAAGCATTTTCACATGTAGTAAAAAAAAAATTATCAGAATAATTTATTGTTCGACATCTTTCAAAAGTTTTTTTTTTCATTTCGGGTTCGATTGGGATGCCCAAATTGAAACAGATTTCTAAGAGTTTGTCCGAGACTAGTTCCTAAGGACGTGTCTATGGAGTGCTCCTGCTAAATTGTCCCAGGACTTGTCCTTTGGGATGAGTCCAAGACGCGTCCTAAAATGTAACTTTACCCCGTCAATGACAAACCCATGTTAAAATGACCTGTCCCTTCCATACGTTTTGACAAGAACTGCGACTTTTGAACTTTTACAAAATCTCTAGACACACAATTTAAATTGGTTAATGAACGGGACGAACCACAATGTCGGGTGGGGCCGACTATATTATACCCTCCCAGCAAAAACTCTCATTACCCGGTAATCTTCTAGGTAAGCCTATTTAAAAATTAATAACCACTTATTAATTGGCATCGCTTCCGATTACATTTACATACGCATGTCCTAGGAGGAAAGTACTTCTCCCCAGGCATACTTTCGGCCATAAAATAAGTAGTGACTTTAAAGCATATAATCACCTAATATGTAATGACTTATTTGTAGATACACCAAAGCTTGCAAAATAGCCACTTATTGTCTCAGGCAACCAAATCTCGAAAATATTGATTTCGATCGCCGATTACAATGGATCAAAATATGGCGAGTGGTGCTGCAATAGGAGAACTACTTGAATAGAAATAGAATATTGTATAAATAAACAAAAAATCTAATAAATAATCTAAATAAGATTACACTCAAATTAATTTCACACTTAAAATAGAAATAAATGTAGGTTGTTTAAGGGAGTTGGATTCGTGAATTACGTTATAATATATCCAATAACCAATTCACATAAGGTTCGAAATCTACTAAAAGTGGATTTTAAGTCTCTTTTTTTTATAAGGCAAATGACATTTGAAATTTAGTTTAAGCGCATTTTGGAAGTGTAATGTCAATGAGGTATAAGAAAGCATTTATTTAAAACATAATGTGATAATGCCATTAAACACAATTATTATGAAATATTTGTGATAAAAAATTCTTAACGGAAAAATTTTCAGAATTGCCTTTACATTACATATTCTTTTTGATTTTTTATGTAAGTGCTCGATTATGTGAATAAATTATATTAACTACAACTGCCTAAAAATTTGAGAATAACAATTCGAAAATTACCGAGAAGTATTTATTTTTGTCATTACAAGTTAGTCATTATAACTCGCCGCAATGTAATGCAACGTGTAATGATAGCTTTACTCCTGGTAATGCCAATTGTAATGAGATGTGGTTACCTAGTTTTTGCTGGGCTGCATCACTTGTAGATCCACATTTTCGATACCATATGATATCCGTCAAATGTGTTGGGTGCTATATATAAACTTTAAGTTCCCATATACATATATTTAAATATGACTCGATCTGATAAAATTTGTTATGTATACTTAAAATTTAAGTCGGCTATTGCCCTGGGGTGGAATAAAATATTAGTAAAAACAAGTATATACGGCCGTAAGTTCGGCCAGGCCGAAGCTTATGTACCCTCCACCATGAATTGCGTAGAAACTTCTTCTAAACACTGCCATCCACAATCGAGTTACTTGGGTTGCGGTAACGCTTGCCGATGGCAAGGTATCTTAAAACCTCCTAACACCGTTTTCTAAATTATAAGTAAGTCCATACGTGGTATATATTAAATTAAAAAAGACCGATTGAATACGTATATAAATCAGTTTGACAAAATTTTCTATAGAAATAAACTTTTGACAAAATTTTCTATAAAAATAAAGTTTTGACAAAATTTTCTATAGAAATGAAATTTTAACAAAATTTTCTATAAAAACAAAATTTTAACAAAATTTTCTATCGAAATAAAATTTTAACAAAATTTTCTATCGAAATAAAATTTTGACAAAATTTCCTATAGAAATAAAATTTTGGTAGATTATTTTTGGCTCGAGTGGCAACCATGATTATGGACCGATACGGACCAATTTTTGTGTGATTGGGGATCGGCTATATATATATATCTATAGACAGATATGGACCAATTTTGGAATGGTTGTTAGCGGCCATATACTAACACCACGTTCCAAATTTGAACCTGATCGGATGAATTTTGCTCCTCCAAGAGGCTCCGGAGGTTAACTCTGGAGAACGTTTTAAAGGGTGGTTAAATTGTAAGGGCCGATGCTGAATGTGAACCACACCTAAACGCCAAGTTTTTTCCGAATTTTATTTGACATTTTTCTATTTCAGACTTACTCAATTTGAACCATGGAGAGATACACAATCCAACAACGTGTTAAATGGTTCCAAGAAATGGCAACAGTGGATGATCAATTTTCGAAGAAAATCATCTTCAGTGATGAGGCACATTTTCACCTCAGTGGATTCGTCAATAAACAGAATTGCCGCATTTGGGCAAATGAGAATCCAAGAGTGATTGTCGAAAAACGAATGCACCCACAAAGAGTGACTGTTTGGTGCGGTTTATGGGCTGGCGGCATCATCGGGCCGTATTTTTTCCAAAATGAGGCCGGTCAGGCAGTTACTGTGAATGGTGTTCGCTATCGTGAGATGATAACGAACTTTTTATGGCCCGAAGTGGAAGATATGGATGTGGACGATATGTGGTTTCAGCAGGACGGTGCCACTTGCCACACAGCTAACGAAACAATGGCTCTTTTGCGCAACAAATTCAATGGCCGTGTTATCTCACATATTGGCGATGTCAATTGGCCGCCCGCAACAATTCAAGAACTAAGGGATGAGATAATTCGGCACATTAACGGCATAGAACCTCCATTATGCCTCAGCGTCATCGAAAATTTGGACCATAGGATTAAGGTGTGCCACCGAGGTCGCGGCGCCCATTTGGCCGATATTTTGTTCCATACATAATTGAGTAATACCAATATATCATAATAAAATAAAATTACAATAATTTCCTAAATAGTTTGTGTTTTATTCAAAATCAACATCGGCCCTTGAAATTTTAACCACCCTTTATATGGAGGCTATATATAATTATGGACCAATTCTGGCACGGTTGTTAGAGACCATATACTAACACCATGATCCAAATGTCAACCGGATCGGATGAAATTTGCTTCTCTTAGAGGCTCCTCAAGCCAAATCTGGGGATCGGCTTATATGGGGGCTATATATAATTATGACCAATTTTTGCATGGATGTTAGAGACCATATAGCAAAACCATGTACCAAATTTCATCCGGATCTTATGAAATTTGCTTCTCTTTTAGGCTCTGCAAGCCAAATCTGCGGATTGGTTTATATGGGGGCTATATATAATTATGGACCTATGTGGACCAATTTTTGTATGGTTGTTAGAGACTGTGTACCAAAACCATGTACCAAATTTCAGCTGAATCGGATGAAATTTGCTTCTATTAGAGGCTCTGCAAACCAAATCTGAGGGTCCGTTTATATGGGGGCTATACGTAAAAGTGGACCGATATGGCCCATTTGCAATACCATCCGACCTACATCAAAAACAACTACTTGTGCCAAGTTTCAAGTCGATAGCTTGTTTCGTTCGGAAGTTAGCGTGATTTCAACAGACGGACGGACGGACGTACATGCTTAGATCGACTCAGAATTTCACCACGACCCAGAATATATATACTTTATGGGATCTTATAGCAATATGTCGATGTGTTACAAACGGAATGACAAAGTTAATATACCCCCCATCCTATGGTGGAGGGTATACAAATGAAAATTCCGTCCGTCTGTTGAAATCACGCTAACTTCCGAACGACACAAGCTATCGACTTGAAACTTGGCACAAGTAGTTGTTATTGATGTAGGTCGGATGGTATTGCAAATGGGCCATATCGGTCCACTTTTACGTATAGCCCCCAAATTTGGCTAGCGATTGCACTAAGAGAAGCAAATTTCATCCGATTCGGCTGAAATTTGGTACATGGTGTTCGTAAACGGTCTCTAACAACCATGCAAAAATTGGTCCACATCGGTCCATAATTAGATATAGCCCCCATATAAACCGGTCCCCAGAATTGGCTTGCGGAGCCTCTAAGAGAAACAAATTTCATCCGATCCGGTTGAAATTTGGTACATAGTGTTAGTATATGGTCTCTAATGACCATGCAAAAAATGGAAGACCAAAATTCTTTTGATTCAGTTTAAATTTGATACACCCATGCAAAAATTGGTCGAAATCGGTTCATAATTATATATAGCCCCCATATAAACCGATCCCCAGATTTGACCTCCGGAGCCCCTTGGAAGAGCAAAATTCGTCCGATTCGGTTGAAATTTGTTACGTGATGTTAGTATATGTTATCCAACAACCATGCAGGAATTGGTTTATATAAGTCCATAATTAGATATAGCCCCCATATAAATCGATCCCCAGATTTGACCTCCGGTGCCTTTCGGAGAAACAAAATTCATCTTATCGGGTTGAAATTTGGTACGTGGTGGTAGTATATGATATTTATCAGCCATGCCAAAAGTGGTCCATATCAGTCCATAATCATATATAGCCCCCATATAAACCGATCCCGAGATTTGGTTTTGGAGCCTCTTGGAGGAGCAAATTTCATCCGATTCAGTTGAAATTTGGTACATTGTGCTAATATATGGACGTTAACAACCATGCCTAACTAGGTCCATATCGGTCTATATTTATATATAGTCCTCAGATAAATCGATCACCAATCACAAAAAATTGGCCCATATCAAATTCATAATTGTATATAGCACCCATATAACATAAGCGATCCCCATATTTCAATTCTGGCTCTCTACCACGTATGGACTACCTCACAATTTAGAAAACGATGTTAAGAAGTTTTAAGATACCACAACCCAAGTAATTCGATTGTGGATGACAGTATTTCGTAGAAGTTTCTACGCAATCCATTGTGGAAGGTACTTAAGCTTCGGCCTGGCCGAACTTACGGCCTTATATACTTGTTTATTCTTTCATCCTAATCAAAGTTCGTGGGGAGATTTATTTGTCTTGAAAGATAAAGAAAGGGTTGTTAGTCCAAAATTTCGAAGATAAAATTTTTGTGCATTTAAAAAAAAAAAAATGATTTTATATTTCTATAAAAATCCTTAGGCCACCATAAAAGACTGATGCCGACGCTATACACGCTCGCACCTGCATTGCGTGTGGGTATAAAAATAATTTTATTGTTATCGCTTAATTAAAATTGATTGGTTGAAATTGAATTTTTACGATATCAATGTAGACCGCACTCGAAATCATCACAGGAAACATCAATTCGTTATCGAAAGATGGCAAAAAAAGGGTTTCTCATAGCGTTTGAATTGGTTGGCAGAAATATTGGTTGGTTCGAATATCTGTGTGTTATTATAGCTGCAATATGAGCGGAAAATAAATATGATTTTTTGCGTATTTTTTTTTTTATACACTGCGATAAAATGAAATGTGTGAAATATGAATTCATTTCATTTTACTCAATGCTATCGAATTCTACTTCCTTTTCCCTTGTCTGTCGAATAATTTCCCCAGAATTTTCCATTTCCCAACAACCACTCACAAAAGAAGGCTAACTAATATCATAAAAGATTTCAATTTACACAAAATGTTTTTTTTTTGTCGATTTTATTTCATTTCAAAATCGAACCAAACGAAAGAAATAGAAATGAAAAAAAAACAGATAGGAGTACGAAATGATGGCAATGTTGATAAAGGGAGGGTGGGCGCAAAAAAAAAAAGATGAATGAAACTCGAATGGTTTTCTGTTTGCCATTGCTTTGATTGACTTATCGGAATGAAATGTTTTAAGCATCACTTGATAACAATTGTTCAAAAAACAGTTTTCGCAAAAGCATCCATTCTTAAGCATAGTTCTTTGGGGTTTCTCACGCATCCTCTTGAGCCAAGCATCGACCTAAACAGAGCTGTAGATGGAGAGGAGGTAATTAAAATTTACAAAAAAAAAATCATTTCCATAAAAAAATTTTATAATTTTTCCCTACTACTAAGAAATCAACTTAGGTCTAGCATTTTGTTCTCACCCAGATAGGTCCCTGTATACGCCTCTGCCTTCTCTAATATCCCTCTATGCCAGTTGACTATAACAAACACTTTTGATTAAGGTTTACCAAACGAAACAAAAATGATTGATAGGAATTTGAATCTGTTGTTGTCTGTTGTTTTGATGCGGTTTGATTTTTTCTAGTTTGTTTTTTCCTATTTTCATTCATCAAAGGAAAAAATTAGAATTGAGAAAATTTTCACAGAATTCATTAAATTCTAACAACAAAAACATCCATTACGAAATCAAAGCATTGTTTTTCTTGCATATCTCATAGGGGAGTAGATGTTGGGTGTTTTGTTTTTGGAACTTCTTGAATTGTGCAATCATGATATGTTCCCAAAAATTTTATGTCATTTATATGTCTATGGGAAATTGAGATATTGATAGTTTATCAAATTCATGCAATCTTTGCCATTTGATGACAACCACAATACAATATATTTTTTAAGTCCACTCCCATAGAATAGGTGGCACAATAACTTTGCCATTCCGAAAATTTTATTGGTATTGAACATTTTTTTTAATTTAATTTCTATCGAAAATTTTGTTTTAATTTTATTTCTATAGAAAATGTTGTAAATATTTTATTTCTATAGAAAATTCTATCAAAATTTTATTTATATTGATAATTTAATGAAGACCTTATTTCTTTAGAAAATCTAACCAAAATTTTATTTCTATAATTTTTTTTTTAAATTTTATTTCTAGCGAAAATTTTGCCAAAATTTTATTTCTAAAGAAAACTTTGTCAAAATTTTATTGTTATAGGAAATTTTACCAAAATCATATTTGTATAGAAAATATTGTAAAAATTTTAATTCTATAGAAAATTTTGTCAAATTTTTATTTCTATAGAAAATTTTGTCATAATTTTATTGTTATAGAAAATTTTACCAAAATCATATTTATATAGAAAATTTTGTCAAAATTTTATTTCTATTGGAAATTTTGTCAAAATTTTATTTCTATATAATTTTTTTCAAAATTTTATATCTATCGCAAATTTTGTTAAAAATTTATTTCTATAGAAAATTTTATCAAAATTTTATTCCTATCAAAAATTTTGTCACATACCATTTCTACTGGAAATTTTGTGCAAATTTTATTCCTACAGAAATTTTTTTCCAAATTTTATTTCGTTAGAAAATTTTGTCAAAATTTAATTTCTATAAGAAATTTTGTCAAAATTTAATTTTTATAAGAAATTTTGTCAAAATTTTATTCATCAATTTTGTCAAAATTTTATTTGTATAGAAGATTTTGTCAATATTTTATTTATATATTTCTATAGAAAAATTTGTAAAAAATTTTATTTCTATAGAAAATTTTGTCAAAATTTTATTTGTATAGAAAATTTTGTTAAAATTTTATTTCTATAGAAAAATTTGTATAAAATTTTATTTCTATAGAAAATTTTGTCAAAATTTTATTGCAATAGAAAATTTTGTAGATATTTTTCTATAGAAAATTTTTCTTCCATACAAAATTTTTAAAAAAATGTATTTCTACAAAATCTTTTCAATTTTTTTCTATAGAAAATTTTACTTTTATAAAAAATTTTGTCAAAATTTTATTTGTATAGAAAATTTTGTCAACATTTTATTTCTAAAGAAAATTTTGTCAATATTTCATGTATACATTTGTACAGAAAAATTTGTCAAAATTTTATTTCTATAGAAATTTTTGTCATAATTTTATTTATTTTTTCTTTTTTGGAAAAACTTGTCAAAATTTTATTTCTATAGAAAATTTTGTCAAAATTTTATTTCTATAGAAAATTTTGTCAAAATTTTATTTCTATAAAAAAATTTTGCTAAAATTTTATTTCTGTAGAAAATTTTGTTAACATTTTATTTCTAAAGAAAACTTTGTCAAAATTGTATTTCTATAGAAAATATAGTAAAAATTTTAATTCTATAGAAAATTTTGTCAAATTTTTATTTCTATCAAAAATTTTGTCAAAATTTCATTTCCATAGAAAATTTTATCAACATTTTATTCCTATAGAAAATATTGTCAAAATTTTAATTCTATAGAAAATTTCAATTTCTATAACTTTATTTCTATTGATTTTTTTATACCCTCCACTATAGGATGGGGGTATATTAACTTTGTCATTCCGTTTGTAACACATCGAAATATTGCTCTTAGACCCCATAAAGTATATATATTCTGGGTCGTGGTGAAATTCTGAGTCGATCTGAGCATGTCCGTCCGTCCGTCTGTTGAAATCACACTAACTTCCGAACGAAACAAGCTATCGACTTTAAACTTGGCACAAGTAGTTGTTATCGATGTAGGTCGGACGGTATTGCAAATGGGCCATATCGGTCTCCTTTTACGTATAGCCCCCATATAAACGGACCCCCAAATTTGTCCGTTCCATAATTACCCAGCAAAAAAAGCGTCGCCAAAAAAGTAATGAAAATGTTCTTTTTGGATCCGGAAGTGGTGCAAAATTGACGCAGAAGCGATGAATTTAACGTGGGCTTGTCATAGCACGGAAGTCCTCCATTTCAACAGCCGTTGCACTGAAGTTGCATCACTTCTTTAGGTGTGATCCGAATTCAATGTTTTGGATGTAAATTGAAAAATTCTGTGTCAAATAAATAATTTTTATAATTTTTTATAATTTTTAATCGATTCTAATGCTTGTCAAATACTTCAAATATTTTCAAAAATTCTCAATTTTTTCAGATTGGCTTTAGTATTTTTTTCGACAAAATTTAAATGATTTGTATCATTTTATGAATTTTTACTCTGTTTTTAACCTATTTGAAACAAAAAAAGTAAAAATTACCCATTAAAAGTATGAAAAAAACAAGTTATAAAAATTTGAATTAAAAGAACTTCCTTGGTAGTTAAAATAAAGAACGTCATTGGGAGTGCATCTTCTGGAAGTGCTTTTAAAGTTGTGCCTTTGGTCTCTAACAACCGTGCAAAAATTGGTCCACATCGGTCCATAATTATATATAGCCCCCATATAAACCGATTCCCCGATTTGACTTGCGGAGCCTCTAAGAGAAGCAAATTTCATCCGATACGGCTGAAATTTGGTACATGGTGTTGGTATATGTTCTCTAATGACCATGCAAAAATTGGTCCACATCGGCCAATAATTTTATATATCCCCCATATAAACCGATCCCCAGATTTGATCTCCGGAGCCTCTTGGAGGAGCAAAAGTCATCCGATCCGATTGAAATTTGGTACGTGATACTAGTATATGGTCTCTTACAACCATGCAAGAATTGGTCCATATCAGTTTATAATTATATATAGCCCCCATATAAATCGATACCCAGATTTGTCCTCCGGAGCATGTTGGAGGAGCAAAATTCATCCGATCCGGTTGAAATTTGGAACATGGTGTTAGAATGTGGTCTCCAAGAAACACGCAAGAATTGGTCCATATCGGTCCATAATTATATATAGCCCCCATATAAACCGTTCCCCAGATTTGATTTCCGGAGCCTCTTGGAGGAGCAAAATTCATCCGATCCGGTTGAAATTTGCAACGTGGTGTTAGTATAAGGCCGCTAATAATCATGCCAAAATTGGTCCGTATCGGTCTATAGTTATATATAGCCGATCCCCAATCACACAAAAATTGGTCCATATTGGTTCATAATCATGGTTGCCACTCGAGCCAAAAATAATCTACCAAAATTTTATTTTTATAGAAAACATTGTCAAAATGTTATTTCTATAGAAAATTTTGTCAAAATGTTATTTCTATAGAAAATTTTGTCAAAATGTTATTTCTATAGAAAATTTTGTCAAAATTTTATTTCTATAGAAAATTTGTTCAAAATTTTATTTCTATAGAAAATTTTCCAAATTCCAAATTTTATTTCTATAGAAAATGTTTTCAAAATTTTATTTTTTTTCTATAAAAACTTTAAACTTAATTATATACGTAATTAATTGGGCGTTTTTAGTTTAATATATATATGTGGTATATATTACGGTGTTAGGAAGTTTTAAGATACCTTGCCATCGGCAATTGCTACCACAACCCAAGTAATTCGATTGTGGATGACAGTCTTCAGTAGAAGTTTCTACGCAATCCATGACGGAGGGTACATAAGCTTCGGCCTGGCCGAACTTACGGCCGTATATACTTTTTTTTTGTTTTTTTTTTTTTAATTTTATTTCTATCGAAAATTTTTTCACAAATTTATTTCTATAGAAAATTTTGTCAAAATGTTATTTTTATAGAAAATTTTGTCAAAATTTTATTTTTATAGAAAATTTTGTGAAAATTTTATTTCTATAGAAAATTTTATCAATATTTTATTTCTATAGAAAATGTTGTCAAGATTTTAATGCAACAGAATATTTTGTCAAAAATTTTACTTCTATGGAAAATTGTGTCAACATTTTATTTCTATGGAAAATTTTAACAAAATTTTATTGCTATGGAAATTTTTGTCAAAATTTTATTTCTATAGACAATTTTGTCAAAACTTTATTTCTATAGAAAATTTAATCAAAAATTAATTTCGAAAAAAAATTTTGTCAAAATTTTATTGCGATAGAAAATTTTGCCAAAATTTTATTTCTATAGAAAATTTTGTCAAAATTTTATTTCTAAAGAAAATTTTGTCAAAATTTTATTTCTATAGAAAATTTTGCCACAATTTTATTTCTATAGAAAATGTTGCCACAATTTTATTTCTATAGAAAATTTTGTCAAAATTTTATTTCTATAGAAAATTTTGTCAAAAATTAATTCCTATAGAAAATTTAATCAAAGTTTTATTTCTATAGAAAATTTTATTTCTATAGACAATTTTGTCAAAATTTTATTTCTATAAAAAATTTTGTAAATTTTTTTTTCTATAGAAAATTTTGTCAACATTTCATTTCTATAGAAAATTTTGTCAAATTTTTATTTTTATAGAAAATTTTGCCAACATTTTATTTTTATTTTTTTATGTATTTGATTGTGTCAATTTTTATCTATTATTTATTTGTCAAAATATAATTTTTATAGAAAATTTTGTCACCAGTTCATATTTATAGAAAAATTTGTGAAAATTGAAATTCCGATAATTTAAATACCCCTTGGTAGAATTCTTGGAAAATCTTCCAAGAATTCTACCAATCTACCAAACAGTAAAAAAATCTACCACACCACCGTCTTCCACGAATTTATTATTGCCCTGTTTCCTGCTTTCTACTAATCCTGTTAAATTTATATTTGAGATTAAATTAAGTTTTATAAAATTCCCTCAATAATCATTGCCATCTTCTCTCATTACAGAGTGATGTCTTAAGTTCATCGGATACTGAAACAATACCTCCTGTACCGCCACCACCGGCCATGAAACGAAATGGTAGCGTTCGTAGCCTACGTTTCATGCAACATCTGCAACAACAACAGCAACAACATCAGACGTCGAATCCAAGATCGACAATTCATTGCAATGGTAAACCGCAGACGATGGCGATGACGACGCCAATGATGATGCAGGGTGGCAATACCACCCACCATCATAATGGCAATATCCACAATAATGGAGCCAATAAAAATAGCAGCAACAACATCAACAACAGCCATAGCAATGGCTCCATAGCCACTTTGTGTAGCGGTGATTTATTAAACGAGTGTGCCAAAAGTGTTCACGATGTACGGACTGTGATTGACGACTGCACCACTTCGATATTGAAGTGTGCCAATGCCATGAGTTCGGACATTATGTCCACGACCAGTACAACGACAAATGGTAGCTATAAACCCCAGCATCTAGCGGTCCATGGTAAACCCGATGTGTGTCACGTTACGAAAACGTCGGCATCCGCTTCCGTCGCTGCAGCAACAGCAGGTGCGGTTGCATCGACTCACAGCTCCCTGTTTGGTAAATATCCCCCGCCCTATGCTGTTAATGATGACATTACAGTGCCTCGTAGCCAAAAGTCTGATCCTTCGTTGTGTTTCCTTCACAAGGGCTCATCGGGAGCCATAAATGTGGGTCTCCCGCCACCGGCTTTGGGTGGTGGATGCTACAATAACACAGATTTGCATCTCTCGCAACGTGATTTACAGCAAAAACTACAGCACTACAAGAACAGTAGTCGTTTGAGCCTCAGCAAGTATAACACAATCGGACCCAGTAGTGATTATGCCCGGCAATTGGCCATGTACGCACAACAGCAACAACAGCAGCAGTCATCGAATTATTCTCAAATGCCCAAACAGCAAATGCAATACCCTAATATGCGTCCCCTGGGGTCACAGGATCGATGTCGATGCTTTTCCAAATCATGGTCAAACTTTTCGAGTGATTTGATGCAATCATCCCTGTGTGCCAATCATCACGACAATCATATGATGCCACATCAGCTACAACAGATCTTCCATACGTCAGCCGCACAAACCCCCGCCGCCCCTGGCAAAGGTAGGAACGAACATCCACAACAACAGCATTCATTGTTGCGGTCATCTTCCAATCCCTACAACAGTCGTAGTTTCAATAATCTCATAGATCTTGTGGATAATTATAACTATGACCAGACCATGGGAATGTCGACAAAGTCCTCAAACGCCCATGGTCATCATTCAGTGCATGCGACCAAATCACAGGTATGCAATGGCACCGCCAATGCTACCGCCACCCTCATATCGAACAGTAGTGGCCTTAAAGATAGCAAACTTTTGCACGGTCATCAACATCTTCATCAGCACTACCACCACCAACCCACCACCACAACCACCAAACAGCACAAAGACTTTCATTGCGATGATCATCTTTTGGTGGCCGGCGATGGCCATCAACATCATCTTCATCATACATTGGTGGGCAGCGGCAGTGGTCATATGCTTAAGTCATCATCGTCAGAGAAATTCCACAGCGATAGTAGTAATCATCATCCGCCACATCATTCAAGTTTGACCAGCATTATGCCATGGAAGCATAGGCAAAGTCCTAGTCGTGGTTCTTCCAGTTCGGGTACAAATTCATTTCGTAAGTAGAGATTTTGTTATAATTCGTTGAATTCATTTTTAGAAAGTAACAAAAATAAAAAAAAAATGAAATGGTACTCCTTTAGCATCAATATGACCTTCAAACCACCAACAAAGCCATTAGACGATCAACGCAAATAAACATTTGGAAAACGTTCTGTTTTTATACCCACCACCATAAAATGGTGACGGGGGTATAATAAGTGTGTCATTCCGTTTGTAACACATCGAAATATCGATTTCCGACTATATAAAGTATATATATTCTTGATCAGGGAGAAATTCTAAGACGATATAAGCATGTCCGTCTGTCCGTCTGTTGTAATCACGCTACAGCCTTCAATAATGGCGCTATCGTCCTGATTCACATATTGGTCTTTTGTTTGCAGTTCAAGTTCGAAGATGGGCCATATCAGTCCAAGTTCTGATATAGTCCCCATATAAACCAACCTCCCGATTTGGGGTCTTCGGCTTATAAAAACTGTAGTTTTTATCCAATTTGCCTGAAATTGGAAAAAGGTATTTTAGGACCATCAAAAAGTGTACCGAAAATGGTTCATATCGGTCCATGTTTTGGTATAGCCCCCATATGGACCGATTTCCCGATTTTGCTTTTTGGGTGTATGGAAAGTGTATTTTCTATGGGATTTGCCTGAAATTGGAAATCTAGAGGTATTCTAGGACCATAAAGAGGTGTACCGAAAATGGGGCGTATCGGTCCATGTTTTAATATGGCCCCCATATAGACCGATCTATTGGGAGCCACCGTGGTTCAATGGTTAGCATGTCCGCCTTGCATACACAAGGTCGTGGGTTCGATTCCTGCTTCGACCGACCACCAAAAAGTTTTTCAGCGGTGGATTATCTCACCTCAGTAATGCAGGTGACATTTCTGAGGGCTTCAACGCTTATCTAATGGTGTTTTCTTTTCTGAAAAAAGTGTTTTGCCTTCATTTTGTCTGTACAGAATGCGCATTTTTAAAATGTTACCAGCAACCTAAAAAATGTTATCATTTCAGCGGGCAGAAAATAATTCAAAGAAGGAAACAGGGCAATCGCAGCACTCTCGTTTGTTGGCAGTGCTGAAAATGTCCGTAATTTGCCTCTATGCGTGGCGCTATTTTCACAACAGAATTCGAAGCCTTTTCGCACTTTTGCCTGTTGTTTTTAGAAAAGAACCTAAAAAGCACATTTTCCGGGCAAAATGCAAAAAAGCGCGCATTTTTTACAAGAAAAGAAAACGCCATCAGTAGTTTCACTGCACTGTGGAACGCCGTTCGGACTCTGCTATAAAAAGGCGGTCCTTTGTCATTGAGCTTAACATGGTATCGGGCAGCACTCAGTGATAAGAGAGAAGTTCACCAATATAGTATCACAATGGACTGAATAGTCTAAGTGAGCCTGATACATCAGGCTGCCACCTAACCTAACCTAACCTAGACCGATCTACCGATTTTACTTCTTGGGCTTCTACAATCCGTAGTTTTAATCCAATTTACCTGAAATTTGAAATCTAGAGGTACTCTAGGACCCTAAAGATGTGTGCCAAAAATGGTGAGTACGAGTCCATGTTTTGATATAGCCACCATATAGACCGATCTCCCGATTTTAATTCTTGGGCTTCTAGAATCCGTAGTTTTTTATCCAATTTGCCTAAAATAGGAAATCTAGAGGTATTCTAGGAAAATAAAGAGATGGACCGAAAATGGTGATTATCGGACCATGTTTTGATATAGCCCCCATATAAACCGATCTCCAGATTTTACTTCTTGGGCTTCTAGAATCCGTATCTTTTACCTAATTTGGCTGAAATTGGAAATCTAGAGGTATTCTCGAGTTGATTATCGGACCATGTTTCGATATAGCCCCCATATAGATTGATCTCCAGATTTACTTGTTGGGCTTCTAGAAGTAAATCTGGAAGCCCAGAAATTGGAAATCTAGAGGTATTCTAGGACCATAGAGAGGTAGAGGTGTGCCGAATATATTGAGTATCGGTACAGTTTTTGATAAAGCCCCCTTATAAACCGGCCCTTCGATTTGGGGTCTAGATTCTAGAACTACAATTAAATGTGCTGAATACTGTGTGTATCCTTCCATGTTTTTGTCTAGCCCCCATTGCACCGAACTCCCGATTTAACTCCTAGGGTTTCTAAAAATTTTAGTTTTTATCCGATTATCCTCAAATTGAAAATATACTGACATTTTAGACCCATAACAAAGTGTATATGATTTAGTTTTATCGGTCCATTTGGTAAGGCCTCCATATAGACGGATTTCATTAATTGAGGGTATAGAAGGCGCACTGATCATGAAAATTGCCTGAAACTGAATGCAAAATTTCCAGATTTTACTTCTCGTAATCATTTAAATAATTGGGATGAAATTCTACAGATTTTAGATTTCAAATCAAGGCGTTATTTCATCACTTTCTTGCACACTTACAAGAGATGTTTATGATTTCTCTAAAACTCAAACAAAAAATGGTTCTTATATATTCAGAATCTGGTCTAGTCTTCATAGGTAAACTCTTTACATTTATCTGTGGGAAGGGTACTGGTTGAACTGATCTGCTTGGGAAAATTTATGTCATCAAACCCCCCTGAAATTTTCAAAGGAAACTATTATATTTGATTCATGGTGGTGGGTATTTAAGATTCGGCCCGGTCGAACTTACTGCTGTATATACTTGTTAGATTATCTTTATACTCTCTCGTTCTCTCTTTCTAAAAAATTGTTTATAGGCAATTTCTAAATTAATATATGATTGCATCCACACATATTATATTTAAAGCCATTTTATGTGCCAAACATGTTATGCTAGCTTATGAACATTATATGTTTGCACTTAAAAATAATGTACTACTAAGTTGAATTCCAAACATATAAATTTTACACCGAAACATATGAAAAACAGTTTTTTTCTTCCTTGTACTTGTACCAAGTTTCAAGTCGATAGCTTGTTTCGTTCAGAAGTTGGCGTGATTTCCACAGACGGACATAGCTAGAACGACTCAGAATTTCACCACGACCCTGAATATATGTACTTTATGGAATCTGAGACGAAATTTTGATGTGTTACACACGGATTGACAACTTTATTATACCCTGCACCAGTTTGTAGATCTAAATTTTCGATACCATATCACATCCATCAAATGTGTTGGGGGCTATATATAAAGGTTTGTCCCAAATACATACATTTAAATATCACTCGATCTGGAAAGAATTTGATAGACTTCTACAAAATCTATAGACTCAAAATTTAAGTCGGCTAATGCACTACGGTGGAACACAATGTTAGTAAAAAACAAGTAAGGAAAGTCTAAAGTCGGGCGGGGCCGACTATATTATACCCTGCACCACTTTATAGATCTAAATATTCGATACCATAACACATCCGTCAAATGTGTTGGGGGCTATATATAAAGGTTTGTCCCAAATACATACATATAAATATCACTCGATCTGGACAGAATTTGATAGACTTCTACAAAATCTATGGACTTAAAATTTAAGTCGGCTAATGCACTAGGGTGGAACACAATATTAGTAAAAAATATATGAAACATATAAATCTGAAGCAATTTTAAGGAAACTTCACAAAAGTTTATTTATGATTTATCGTTCGATATATATGTATTAGAAGTTTAGGAAAATCGGAGTCATTTTTACAACTTTTCGACTAAGCAGTGGCGATTTTAAAAGGAAAATGTTAGTATTTTGACCATTTTTGTCGAAATCAGAAAAACATATATATGGGAGCTATATCTAAATCTGAACCGATTTCAACCAAATTTCGCCCGCATAGCTACAATGCTCATTCTACTCCCTGTGCAAAATTTCAATTAAATCGGAGTAAAAGATTGGCCTCTTTGGTCATATGAGTGTAAATCGGGCGAAAGCTATATATGGGAGCTATATCTAAATCTGAACCGATTTCCACCAAATTTGACACGCATAGCTAGAATGCTAATTCTACTCCCTGTGCAAAATTTCAACTAAATCGGAGCAAAAAATTGGCCTCTGTGGACAAAGGAGTGTAAATCGGGCGAAAGCTATATAGGGGAGCTATATCTAAATCTGAACCGATTTGGAAGATATTTTGCAAGTTTTACGAGACTCATAAAATATTGAGATGTACGGAATTTGAGGAAGATCGGTTGATATACACGCCAATTATGACCAGATCGGTGAAAAATATATATGGCAGCTATATCTAAATCTAAACCGATTTTTTCCAAAATCAATAGGGATCGTCTTTGAGCCGAAATAGGACCCCATACCAAATTTTAGGACAATCGGACTAAAACTGCGAGCTGTACTTTGCACACAAAAATACATCAACAGACAGACAGACGGACAGACAGACAGACGGACATCGCTAAATCGACTCAGAATTTAATTCTAAGACGATCGGTAAACGATGGGTCTCAGAGTTTTCCTTCTTGGCGTTACATACAAATGCACAAACTTATTATACCCTGTACCACAGTAGTGGTGAAGGGTATAAATATGGGAAACATTTAAATCGGAAGCAATTTTAAGGAAACTTCACAAAAGTTTATTTATGTTTTATCGCTCGATATATATGTATTAGAAGTTTAGGAAAATTACAATAATTTTTACAACTTTTACATTTTACAAGGAAAATTTTACAAGGAAAATGTTGGTATTTTGACCATTTTTATCGAAATCAGAAAAACATATATATGGGAGCTATATCTAAATCTGAACCGATTTCAACCAAATTTGACGCGCATAGCTATAATGCTAATTCTACTCCCTGTGCAAAATTTCAACTAAATCGCAGTAAAATATTGGCCTCTGTGGTCATATGAGTGTAAATCGGGCGAAAGCTATATATGGGAGATATATCTAAATCTGAACCGATTTCAAACAAATTTGGCACACATAGCTACAATGCTAATTCTACTCTCTGTGCAAAATTTCAATTAAATTGGAGTAAAAGATTGGCCACTGTGGTCATATGAGTGTAAATCGGGCGAACGATATATATGGGAGCTATATCTAAATCTGAACCGATTTCAATAAAATTTGGCACACTTGACTACACTACTAAATGTACTCCTAGTGCAAAATTTCAACTAAATTGGCATTAGTCCATATCGGGCGAAAGATATATATGGGAGCTATATCTAAATCTGAACCGATTTCGATAAAATTTGGCACACTTGACTATAGTACTAATTGTTCTCCTGGTGCAAAATTTCAAGCAAGTCAGGGTAAAAAGCTGCCTTCTGGGGCCATATAAGTCCATATCGGGCGAAATATTTATATATGAGAGCTATATCTAAATCTGAACCGATTTCTTCCAAAATATGGTTCTATTCTGAGCCAAAACACATACTTGCGCCAAATTTGAAGTCGATTGGACTAAAACTGCGACCTAGACTTTGATTACAAAAATGTGTTCACGGACAGAGGGACAGACGGACATGGCTATATCGACTCCGGAGCCCACCCTGAGCATTTTTGCCAAAGACACCATGTGTCTATCTCGTCTCCTTCTGGGTGCTGCAAACATATGCACTAACTTATAATACCCTGTTCCACAGTGTGGCGCTGGGTATAAAAATAAATCATCCTTTAAAAGGATCAGCGTTTGTCACAAAAGTATATCTCTCCAAAATGAACCATGCGCAATAGTCCTACGGATTGAGAGTTTGGTGGCCAGTGTAGTTGACGTATGCTGAAATTTTGTCTGCCCAGGGCTTTAATATTTTCTCGATAATATTCGCCATTTATTTTGACCTCACGGTCGATGAATATAAGTCATCGGCTTGACGTGAGTACAAATGTCATGAAATAGTGACTGCCACTGCAAAAAAAAATGGTGACGCAATGTCTCTTGGCTTACCCTATTTTCTTGAGGAATGAAATTTTAGACAAAGGAAGTTTTCTTTTGACGTTAAATTTTTGTCTTTAAAAGCAATTGAAAAATATTATAGACAATCATTGCATTGCTGTTATAAATTTGGGTTCATGGGCTTTTAAATAAAAAAATTTTTATCACAGTTTCGGTTGTCTAAAATTTCGTTCCTGAGGATAGTATTTTTTGCTTTGTGTGTGTATGTGTTCGATTCTCCTTTTATCCAATTTCAATATATTTGTGATGAATTTGTGAGAACTTAGTATTACTTTGTTTCCGTAATTTTTGTGACATCTAAAATTAAATTAAATAAAATCAACCATCAGCATTGTTTTCACATTTCTATTTAACCAAACTACACTCAAAAAAGTGAACCCTTTTATTCTATTTTAGTTCTTGGAATTATTATGTTTTAACCCTTTCACTATCGATGCCCACTTAGAGGGACATTGGAAAAAGACATCAAATTCTATTTTTCCACTTAGTATCGATTTATTTCTCGATGTTATTTTAAATTAGAGGATTTAATCCAAATAAGCTATAAATGTCTTCCATATTGGCGAGCACTAAAATACATTTTTATAAACTTCTTTAACAATAAATGAAATATAAGAAAATTTTAGACAATTTTTCCACTGTATGTTTCTAGTAAATGGACATTTACACAAAACCTATAACTGATACTTTTTCGGGTTCTTTTTGTATTTTTCTCACACTTTGAAAGATATTATAGGCCAAATATCCCTTTTTCCATTTGGCCACAATTCAAGAATCAAGTTTTCAGAACAAGCTCATATAGCACTTGAAGTAATTGAGATAGGATCTCAAAATGACAATTTTTGTTTTACATGCTGTTAGTACCAGGGCTGTGGAGTCGAGCCAATTTTGCTCGACTCCGACTCCAGCATTTTTCATCAGCTCGACTCCGACTCCGGAGTCGACTCCCGGTAATATAACTAAATCTCATTTTAATACCACTAATTTGTAGTTCTATTGTGGGGCTACCGTAAGTGGATCGATATAAAGTATCGTATTTATTTATGTGTGCAAAGAAAGGTCTTAATTTCACATTAGATGCCAATTGAACTCTATATTTCAAATTTAGGGCAATGTTTAATAAATAAAATAATGATATGAATACCCATCATAATATGTGAAGATACCAAAATTATTGGTACTGTCTCAAATCCTTTAAATTTGTTGCGAGCTATATAAAGGTTTATATTCTCATATGCATGAATTTGAATCTGAATCGATTTGGGCAAAATTGTATATACTTCTACAAAATCTATGTACTTAAAATTTAAATCTAACGTTATGGGCATAACACAAATTTAACAAAAAATAAAAATGCAAGGAAAGTCTAAAGTCGGGCGGGCTGATTATAATATACTCTGCACAACTTTGTATTTAGATCTACATTTTGATAAAATCTCAAATCAGACTTCTACAAAATCTCGGGCAATATTTGGGAAATATTTATAATTGTTTAGACAATTTCTCAAAAATGCATTTATGATTCATTCATTGAAAAATTTGAAAATTTGAGTCATTTCTACAAGTTTTCGACTTAGCAGTGAGTATTAGTGAGCATACAATTTTGGAAAAATTTTTGTCTAGTAAATAAAATTTTGACTAAATTTTCTATAGAAATAAAATTTTGGCAAAATTTTCTATAGAAATCAAATTTTGACCAAATATATAGAAATAAAATTTTGAATAAAATTTTTATAGAATTACAATTTGGCAAATTTTTTATAGAAATAAAAGTTTGAAAAAAGTATCAATAGAAATACAATTTAAAAACAAAAATTATGTAGCAAACAAAATTTTGCAAAATTTTCTATAGAAATAAAATTTTGCAAAATATTCTATAGAAACAAAGTTTTGACTAAATTTTCTATAGAAATAAAATTTTCACTAAATTTTATATAGAAACAAGTAAGTAAAGTAGAAAGTCGGGCGGGGCCGACTATATCATACCCTAAACCACCATTACAGAATTAGTAATCATAAGCATTTGTGGGGTAATATATAGGTATGGGAGATAAACCGCAGTTGCATATTTAAGAAAATTAAGGGGTACATGTCTATGGGTGCTTTGTGTCAATCTGACTATAGCTCATAGTCAATGTTGCCAGGGAAAATGTTCGGTTTACCCTACAAGGACAAAAAGTTCCCTACTTTCCTATACATTCCCAAACAATTTCCCTACTATATTTTTTGTTAAATTTAAAAAAAATTACAAAACAAAAATGGTTCTAAGTACTTTGTTATCTTAAAACATGAATATGCAACGTATATAACTTAGAATATAAATTTGTATTACCACCACGGTTGCCAAAGTTGGTAGAATTCTACCCAAATTAGTAATCTTTTTTTGTTAAATCTCTATAAAAATAAAATTTTGGAAAAAGTTTCTATAAACAAATTTTTGTGAGAAATTTTTCTATAGAAATAAAATTTTGACAATAAATTCTATAGAAATAAAATTTTGAGAAAATTTTCTACAGGAATAAAGTTTACCAAACATTGTTAAAGATCAAGCCTTGCCGGCTTCTAATTTCCTCCTCTAGAGCCACCAAAATGTAAAAATTATTACAAATTGTGTTGAGTGAAAATGTCCTACATTGTTGCACTACAAGACGCTAAATATTAGAAAAACCCTACATATAGGGAATTTCCCCTACTTCTAGCAACACTGGCTGTGTTGATATTGCACCTACGGAGTTGGTATGCCACTAATATTGAACCCATTATTAAAAAAGAGAAAATCGTTAAATTAGTGTGGGTAATAAATACAAATTTGTAAAAATCGAGCAATATTCTTATGTAAGAGCTACAAGTACGTATAAGTACGATCGGCTAGTACATCAAAATTTGAAATTTGAGTAACATTGGTTAATAAATAAGAGTACTATGGCCAAATTTGGGAAAATCGAGCGATGCATATATATGGAAGCTATATCTAAATCTGAACCAATTTGCATAATATTTTGCGGGTTTAATTAATACCACAAAAGGTTACCTTATGCAAGATTTGAGTAAGATAAGTTAAGAAATGAGGCCTGTATGGTCAAACATAAATTTATTAGGGGCGAATTTTTCAAAATCGGGTGATACATATATGGGAGCTATATCTACATCTGAACCGATTTCGATGAAATTTTGCACATATAGTTAGTAATATAGAGGACTGGATCTAGCCAACTTTTAGTAAGATCGGTTAATAAATAAGGGTTCTATGGCCAAATTTGGGAAAATCGGGCTATACATGTATATGGGAGCTATATCTAAATCTTAACCGATTTCGATGATTTTTGCACATATAGTTAGTGCTATAGAAGACTACATTTAGCCAAATTTGGGTAGGATCGGTTGATAAATAAGGGTTTTATGGCCAAATTTAGAAAAATCGGGCGGTAGCTATATCTAAATCTGAACCGATTTGGATGAAATTTTGCAGACTTGAAGGGCAATGGAAAAGATTACCTTTTGCCAAATTTGGTGACGATCCGTTTGCAAAAAAGAGAAACGTGACCCCATTTGTCGAAATCGGGCGATACATATATATGGGAGCTATATCTAAATTTGATCCAATTTCTTCCAAATTCAATAGCGTTCGTCCTTGTGCCCAAAAAACTCCCGGTACCAAATTTCATCAAAATCGGTTAATAATTGCGACCGGAATCCTGTGAACAACAAATACATGGACAGACGGACGGACGGACGGACACCAAGCGCTAGATCGACTCAGGAGGTGATTCTGAGTCGATCGGTATATATTTTATGGGGTCTTAAGTCAATATTTCTGGTAGGCACATTTTTTGGCCGATCAAACTTATTATACCCTGACCACTATGTGGGTTAGGGTATAAAAAATATTTCTATAGTAATAAAATTTTGAATACATTTTTGTAGCAGTGAGTATCGGTGAGCATCAGAAAGAAAAAAAATTGAGAAAATTTGCCATAAAAATAAAACTCGACAATTTTTTCTTATAGAAATAAAATATTGAAAAAATTATCAATAAAAATTCAATTTTAGAAAAATTTTTGTGTAGTTAATAAAATTCTGCAAAATATTCTACAGAAACAAAATTTTGACTAAATTTTCTATAGAAATAAAATTTTGACAAAATTTTCTAATAAAAAAATCTATTACTATAAAATTTTGGTAAAATTTTCTATAGAAATAAAATTTTTACCAAATTTTGACCAAATTTTCCAATAAAAAAATCTATTACTATAAAATTTTGGCAAAATTTTCAATAGAAATAAAATTTTAACTAAATTTTCTATAGTAATAAAATTTTGAATAAATTTTTTATAGAAATAAAATTTTGACAAAATTTGCTATAGAAATAAAATTTTGACAAAACTTTTTATAGAAATAACATTTTGACAATATTTTCTCTAAAAAGAACAACTTTTAAAAAATTTTCTGTCAATATTCCACATATGTATATGGCCTTAAAATAAAATGTAAAAAAAATAATTTCGATTGTTCGAAATATTTCAAATAAATTCATATGGGCATTAAAATAGATCAATCCAGCCCATCTGCTAGTCTAATATTATAGGAAACATAAAAATATAGCCATAATTGGAAGTTGACTTTCATTTACAATCATGCTGTACATTGATCGAATGAATAACGCAATGAAAACTAATTTGCTTAAAAAATTGCTTAGTTACAAAAAAATGTGAAGTGAAAAATTTGGTTTAGCCGGAGTCGGAGTCGAGCAAAATTTTTACGACTCCGACTCCGGCTCCACAGCATAGTTAAATGAACTAAAACATGAGAAAAAATTATACTCAAATAAATCATAACGATGCAGTAGCGTGTGTAGATTCGTGCTTGTCACAAAATAGTTCAGAATTCCATAAAACTTGTAAATGTTACCAATAATGTACCGATCTTGAACTTCGTATGGCACTAAAGACATTTATGCAATTTTGAACTACAAAATTGTTTCTTTCAAACTACGAAATTTTCTTCAACATATGAACAAAAAAATAATTATGTCTAATAAATTTTTCTTCAAATTATCGAAAATATTTACTTATTGTTGTGAAATCGGCATGACATCTGCGTTTGTAATACAGTTTAGTTAATTTTTTCTAAAATTAAACACAATTTTCCTTTCTGGTGAGTTAACTGTTTTTTGAGTTTAAAGTTTAATCAATACCCACAAAAATTTGGCTTGTCTTAACTTATTTAAAAATTATGAGCAGAGAATTAGAATTTCGGTGGCTGTCTCTTTTGTTTGGTAACTCTAACCATCACCCACATTTGCAATATATGATTTGTCCTCAAATATACAACTCATCCACACACACACACACACACATAGATACTCCAGAGTAAATACGAATGCATTCATTTATTTTGAATTCCCTTTATTACGAATCCCCATAGTTGCAATTTAGTTTTCTCCCACTCTCTTGCTCTCACTTTACTCTTGGATACATTAAATATGTGATGTTGTTGGGTGTTCCTTTACCAAATGTTGACTGTTTGTGTGACATTGTCTACATTGGAGTTGGCAAATGTTTGTTAGTTGGCGGTTTGCTTTGGCTTAAAATCTCATTAATGGTCATAGAGAGAAATCATGCAGTTCTATCATCAGAGGACATCGACCATCAACAACATCATCATCATCATTGTCATCGTGAGGGCATCAGGCATAGTCGTTGTTATAGCTAGAATATTTGGAATAAGCGCTGTCATCAACTACGCCTTCATCACCAGCTATCTATGACAATTACATGACAACCATTGCCATCACAATGAAACTCCCCTGGATCATTATCGTCTTCGTCGTTGCCATCGTCGTCGTCGTTGTTGGCAAGAAGCATTGTCCCCATTGGTGTAGTTGCAGTAGCGTGTGTAGCAATTAGTTGGGAAACTATGCTTTTGTTTGAATTCTTTAATGTTTGATATTAACTAACTACAGAGATGTTCTGAGTTCACCACAAAATAATGACAACAACAACAAACATATATAAAGAGATATGTTCCTTCCGCTTTCCTCATTTGGTCACATTCACAGGATGTTATTGTGTGTATGTGTGGGTGTTTGGATCTCATTTGAAATCCCAGTCAAAGTGATTATAACCACCATCTATATCAGAGATTCTCACCAAAACAGATGCCCAGTGCAGTGCCATTAAAATGCGATAATTTTTGCTATTGTTGTACATATGAGAAAAATTGTTTAATATCGGGTCTATAGTTTGGTCAGGTAAGGTTAAGCCCATTATTTAAGGCTATTCAGACCATTGTGATACCAATAGTGGCGAACTTCTCTCTTATCAATGACTAGTATACAATGTTTACAATTTTAGGTAAAGCTCAATGACAAAGGGCCATCTTATAGCCGAGTCCTAACAGCGTTTCATTTTGCGTTGAAACCATTTAGAGAAGCTTTAAAGTACTTAGAAATGTCGCCAGCATTATTAGTCACAATTTTTTTAGAAAAGTGGCACAAACGAGTCACACTTCCTAACAAAAAAAAACAACAACATGTAAGAAAAGTCTGAATTATATTATACCCTGCACCACTTTGTAGATCCACATTTTCGATACCACATCAAATCCATCAAATGTGCTGTATATAAAGGTTTATGTTCCCATATACATATATTTAAATGTGACCCGATTTGGGCAAAATTTATAATACTTCTACCAATTCTATAGACTTAAATTTTAAGTCGGCTAATGCCCCGGAGGTGAACACAATGTTAGTAAAAAAATATGGGAAACATTTAAATCTGAACGAATATTGAGGCAACTTCGGTTGGCAGATGTATATTAGAAATATTAGAAATTGGAGCTATTTTTACAGGTTTTAGACTTAGCAATGTCGATTTTTCAACGAAAATGTGGGAATTTTTACCCAAATCGGAAGAACATATATATGGAAGCTAAATCTGGAACGATTTCAACCAAATTGACATGCATAGTTACGATGTTCATTCTACTCCCGGTGCAAAATTTCACGTAAATCAGAGTACAACTTTGTGCTCTATGGTCATATTAGTGCAAATAAGGCGAAGATATATATGGGAGTTATAACTAAATCTGAACCGATTTCAAATAAATGTAGCAGACTTGATTATACTACCACTTATACTCCTTGTGCAAAATTTCAAGTAAACCAAGGTGAACCTCTAGCTTCTGGGCCTATATAAGTGCATATCGGGCGAAAGATATATATAGGAGCTATATCTATATCTGAACCAATTTTAATCAAATTTCGCATATTTGACGATAATTGTTCATAAAGTAACATAATATGTTTGGGATATATATGTTAATATGTTAGAACATATTACTTTTGGGTGTATTCCTAAGGTGTTTGACCAATCCTGAAAATATATATGTTATGCTTGAAGCAGAATATATTTGGAAGTATATGTTTCTATAAAATATTTTGTCAAATTTTTAACTCTATAGAAAAATTTGTTACAATTTTATTTCCATAGAAAATTTTGTTAAAGTTTATTTCCATCGAAATTTTTTTTTTTTTTAATTTTATTTCTATAGCAAATTTTGTCAACATTTTATTTCTATAGAAAATGTTGTGAAAATTTTATTTCTATAGAAAATTTTGTCAAAGTTATATTTTTCTGGAAAATGTTGTCAAAATATTTCTTGTTTCTAATAAATTTTCTATAGAAATAAAATATTTCTATAGAAAATTTTGTTGCAATTTTATTTCCATAGAAAATTTTGTCACAACTGTATTTCCATAAAAAATTTTGTCAAATTTTTTTTTATAGAAAATCTTGAAAAATTTTTATTTTGTAGAAAATTTTATCAAAAATTTATTTCTATAGAAAATTTTGTCAAAATTTTATTTTTATAGAAAATGTTGTTGAGGATGCTGATAAGGAATGTGGTAATTCCGAAACGTGCGTCCATTCAACCATCTTGGGCTTTGCCCAAATAAATTTGACAAACATTCTTTTCCTCTGTTGGTTAAGCTACACTTATAGATTAGTCAATGCATGGTTTTAAGCTGAAATCAAAAGCAACAACAATGATTAAAGAACAAAACCAACAATAACAAAACAAAACATAAATTTACTTCTATAGAAAATGTTGTCCAAATTTTGTTTCTGTAGAAAATTTTGTCAAAATTTTATTTCTATAGAAAATTTTGTCAAAAATTTTATTTCCATAGAAAATTTTGTCAAAATTTTATTTTCATAGAAAATTTTGTCAAAACTTTATTTCCATAGAAAATTTTGTCAAAATTTTATTTTTATAGAAAATCGTGATAAAATTTTATTTTGTAGAAAATTTTGTCAAAACTTTATTTCCATAGAAAATTTTGTCAAAATTTTATTTCTATAGAAAATTTTGTCCAAATTTTATTTCTGTAGAAAATTTTGTCAAAATTTTATTTCTATAGAAATTTTTGTCAAACTTTTATTTCTATAAAAAATTTTGTCCAAATTTTATTTCTATAAAAAATTTTGTCAAATTTTTATTTCTATAGAAAATTTGGTCAAATTTTTATTTCCATAGAAAATTTTGCCAAGATTTTATTTGCATAGAATATTTTGTCAAAATTGTATTTCCACAGAAAATTTTGTTAAAATTTTATTTCCATAGAAAATTTTGTTAACATTTTATTTCCATAAAAAATTTTATCAAAATTTCATTTCTACAAAAAATTTTGTCAAAATTTTATTTCTACAAAAAATTTTGTCAAAATTTTATTTCTATAGAAAATATTATGAAAATTTTATTTCTATAGACGATTTTGTCAAAATTGTATTTCTCTAGAAAATTTTGTCGACATTTTATTTCTATAGAAAATTTTGTCAAAATTTTATTGCTATGGAAATTTTTGTCAAAATTTTATTTCCATAGAAAATTTTTTCAAAATTTTATTTCTATAGAAAATTTTGTCAAAATTTTATTTCTATAGAAAATTTTGTCAAAATTTTATTTCTATAAACAATTTTGTCAAAATTTTATTTCTATAGAAAATTTTGTCAAACTATTATTTCCATAGAAAATTTTGTCAAAACTTTATTTTTATAGAAAATCTTGACAAAATTTTATTTTGTAGAAGATTTTATCAAAAATTTAGTTCTATAGAAAATTTTGTCAAAATTTTATTTTAATAGAAAATGTTGTAAAAATTTTATTTCTATAGAAAATGTTGTCCAAATCTTGGTTCTGTAGAAAATTTTGTAAAAATTTTATTTCCATAGAAAATTTTGTCAAAATTTTATTTCCATAGAAAATTTTGTCAAAATTTTATTTCCATAGAAAATTTTGTCAAAACTTTATTTCCATAGAAAATTTTGTCAAAATTTTATTTTTATAGAAAATGTTACGAAAATTTTATTTTTGTAGAAAATTTTGTCAAAATTTTATTTCTATAGAAAATTTTGTCAAATTTTTATTTCCATTAAAAATTTTGTCAAAATTTTATTTCCATAGAAAATTTTGTTAAAATTGTATTTCTATAGAAAATTTTGTTAACATTTTATTTCCATAGAAAATTTATTCAAAATTTCATTTTTCTAGAAAATTTTGTCAAAATTTCATTTCTCTAGAAAATTTTGTCAAAATTTCATTTCTCTAGAAAATTTTGTAAAATTTTATTTCTACAAAAAATTTTGTAAAAATTTTATTTCTATAGAAAATATTGTGAAAATTTTATTTGTATAGAAAATTTTGTCAAAATTGTAATTCCACAGAAAATTTTGTCAAAATTGTATTTCCATAGAAAATTTTGTTAAAATTGTATTTCCATAAAAATTTTGTCAAAATTGTATTTCCATAGAAAATTTTGTCAAAATTGTATTTCCATAGAAAATTTTGTCAAACTTGTATTTCCATAGAAAATTTTGTTAAAATTTTATTTCTATAGAAAATTTTGTTAGCATTTTATTTCCATAGAAAATTTTGTCAACATTTTATTTCCCTAGAAAATGTTGTCAAAATTTTGTCAGAGTTTTATTTCTCTAAATAGAAAATTTTGTCAAAATTGTATTTCCATAGAAAATTTTGTTAAAATTTTATTTCTATAGAAAATTTTGTTAACATTTTATTTCCATAGAAAATTTTGTCAAAATGTTATTTCTTTAGAAAATGTTGTCAAAATTTTATTTCTTTAGAAAACTGAAGTATCTCTTAGTTGGAGAGGAAAACCAAATCTACCAAATAATCAAGAATTCTGCCACAGATGGTAGAATTCTACCAACTCCAAAGTCCAACGGATTGAGATCCGGAGATTTTTGTGGCCCTTATGGTAACCCACACCATTGCCATCAACGGCGCTTGAATCCGCCCGGGGCGGACACAGGGTTTTCAACCCTGCCCATGGACTGCAAACCCCCATCTGGAGTATGCTTATTTCCCGAAAAACTCGAAAATACCAACTCTAAAGGGCTACAACAACAACGGCGCTTGAATTCTGGTGGCCAATTGGGGATACAAATTTCCAGCTGATCTCTATGGCAAGTAAACCCGATTTTTTTTTTGTTCGTAAATGGGTTTTTATCGGGGAAAACCAAAAGCAGACACTGGCCGGTAACATTCCAGAGAAACAAGTCCTTGGTTCTTTCTAGTCTAACTTTGTGCACCGATGAGCCCTTGCTATGGAAATTCAACGTTTTTAGTCCAATCCCGTTTTTCAATGTATGTTGCGTCCATAGCTTTTTATTGTTCAATGCAATAGATCGTAATACTTTTCTAAGTTTTTAAACAATACAATGAACTGTCTATGGAACAAATCTGTCACCTTTCAGACGGCATAAAAACAATAGCAACATTAAATTGGTTGCACTACATATCAACCATACTGTATGTACCCTGTCCCACACAGTGGTATAGGACATAAAAATGGACATCCTATTGATATTCTCAAAACCATTTGAGAAACGCTTCTTTTTCTGATGATGGGAATTATTTTAACAAGTCGTCGTTGCTACTAATGACTATCATCTATAGCATTTGTCCAGTAGTAACAAAGCAGACCAAAACTATTTGCCCATAACAACCAACCAGACTAGATTTTCGAAGTCAAGCCATCTCTTTTGTTTTCTGTCTGGCATCGTTGCATCGTTTTCTCTAATGAGACGAATTTTTAGTGCCAAAAAAAGAAATATTTGTAATTTTATGCAAATCGCCCAAAAGAGGCTTCCATTATTGTTCGCCAAAACAGATTAATGCCTTCATTGCAGTAGTATTGAAATAAAAGGTTCATATCCCGAGCACAAACACATACACAGACATTGGCATTTTGGCAAATACCAATGGTAATGGTATGGAGATTTTATTCGGTACTCTATGCTAGTAGTATATGAAGGATATACTAAAATGTGGGAAATAACAAAAGCTTAGCTTTTTAATTGCATTTAATGTCAGAGGGCTAGAATATTCGGGTTGGACTGTTTTACTACAATTGGGAGAAATAAAATTTGGCTCAACAAAGGATTGTGTTCATTGACTCCAGAATAACACCAAATAAAAATTAAGATATAAAATGGGCAGCTTAAATTTTTATGGTGACTAATATCATAGCCACCAAATACAGGAGAAAATAATTGAATATAGAAAATCCCAGGATGAGGTTAACCAGAAATTCAATTTCTGTTGTCAAAAAAAGTGTAGACGACCAAAATCTCGGCAGGGCCGAATTTTAAATATGCACTAGTATGGAATGCATATACGACGCATACTCTCGAAAATGCTTTAGGCACAAAGGTGCAACATGACAAATTTCTTTAAAATAATGGAATTTTAATTAAAAGAAAGTTTACAAACTTTGCCTAAAAATAATATTAAATTCAGGATACAAATTTTGGAAATGTGCATCCTTCCGCTGAAGTCGTATATTTAAGAAGTATGGCACATTTTTCTTAAAGTAAAGAAAAACATTTTTTGAGTTAATGAAATCGTCCTTAAATACCTCCAGATTTCCAATTTCATGCAAATTTAATAAAATTTACGACGTCTAGATGTTCAATAAGTTAAATTGGGAGATCATTCTATATGGGGCCTATATCAAAACTTGGATCGATATAGGCCATCTTCGAACTTGATCTTCGCTCCAGTGTTTTCAATATTTTTCCTGCCACTTGTCCTCAAATTCCGATGACCGTCCCCAAAAATCTCCAATTTAAATGAAAATTCCCCGCAAGAAACCCAAATAAATTTTTGACAAGTTTTTGAAAAAAAGACCGGAATGGACTCTTCGTAATATTTTAGAAATTTAAATAAAAAACACAAATATAAATTCAAGATTTAAAAACCCAAAACCAGAAGATGGGTAATCGAAATATTACCCAAGACAAGCCGCCATCAGAACAAATTATTGGTATAAAGATTCATGGAATTTTTATTTTATGAAAATCATCTACTAAATGCTCTCGAGAAATAAAACAAGTATACACAGCAGAAAATTCGGCCAGGCCGAATCTTAGGTGTTCTTTCCACCATGGATTGTGTAGAAAGTTCTACTAAAGACTGTCATCTATACACAAAAATATACTTTTTGTCTTCAGTCACGAAATTAATTGATCAAAATTTCACCGCTACCCAGAATATGTACATACATATATACTTTATAGGGTCTGAGACCAAAATTTCGATGTGTTACAAACGGGATGACGAAGATAATATATCCTATGGTGAAGAGTATAAAAATTGGGAGTTAGGTTACCATGTATATTTTCGAACCAAAATGTACTTCTAAAAATTCAAGAAATAATATCACAATAGTTGAACAATGTCTTAGTCAAGCAGAGTAAATTGTAAATAAGGGCTTTCGGCCCCGAATAAATTCCGTGGAATAAAGGGGACAAAGTTCTTCATAAGTCATTTTTAAGAAATGGCGAAATTTCCGGAAATTCTCCTCCAAATTCTCACGACTCCAACTCAAAACTAGCATCCTCCTCCATTAAATATTAGCCAAAAAATCCCCAATTTAAGGAAAATTCCCTAGTACTGGCAACATTGATAAAGAATATACGTATATTCTTTATATAGTCGGAAATGGATATTATTATAACCTCATTAGCATTCTATGAAGGTGGGTATAAAAATTCTATATATTACTATAATTTGTATACGAGCTTATTGGACAACTAGATGAAGGGAATTGAGATTACTAAATTATTCAAAATAAAATGTAAGATACCAATCTACACAAGCCTACACGCAAAAAATATTTCTTTCCTCCCAAACGAAATTTTAGACAAATAAAGATCGTTTCTCATTTGCTTTTCGCTGTAAGGAAGTTTGTTTGGAAGAAAAGTATATACTTTTTATACCCACCACCATAGAATGGTGACGGGGGTATAATAAGTTTGTCATTCCGTTTGTAACACATCGAAATATCGATTTCCGACTATATAAAGTATATATATTCTTGATCAGGGAGAAATTCTAAGACGATATAACGATGTCCGTCTGTCTGTTGTAATCACGCTACAGTCTTCAATAATGAAGCAATCGTGCTGAAATTTTGCACAAACTCTTTTGTCTGCAGGCAGGTCAAGTTCGAAGATGGGCTATATCGGTCCAGGTTTTGATATAGTCCCCATATAAACTGACCTCCCGATTTGGGGTCTTGAGCTTATAGAAATCGAAGTTTTTATCCAATTTGCATGAAATTTGAAATCTATAGGTATTTTATGACCACAAAGAGGTCTGCCAAAAACGGTGAGTATCGGTGCATGTTTTGGTATATCCCCCCAATATAGACCGATCTCCCGATTTTACTTCTTGGACTTATATATGAAATCTAGAGGTATTTTACGACCATAAAGAGGTGTTCCAAAAATGGTGAGTATCGGTCCATGTTTTGCTATGGTTCCCATATAAACCGACCTCCCGATTTGGGGTCTTGGGCTTATAGAAATCGTAGTTTTTATCCAATTTGCCTGCAATTTGAAATCTATAGGTATTTTATGACCACAAAGAGCTGTGCCAAAAATGGTGAGTATCGGTCCATGTTTTGGTATATCCCCCCAATATAGACCGATCTCCCGATTTTTCTTCTTGGACTTGTAGAAACCGTAGTTTTTATCCAATTTGCCTGAAATTTGAAATCTAGAGGTATTTTTGGGCCATAAAGAGGTGTGCCAAAAATAGTGAGTATCGGCCCATGTTTTGGTATAGCCCCCATATAGACCAATATCCCGATTTTACTTCAATTTACCTGAAATTGGAAATCTAGAGGTATTTTAGAACCATAAAGAGGTATGCCAAAAATGGTGAGCATGGGTCCATGTTTTGGTATGGTCCCCATATAAACCAACCTCCAGATTTGAGGTCTTAGGCTTATAGACCTTAATTTGCCTGAAATTGGAAATCTAGATGTATTTTCGGGCCATAAAGATGTGTGCCGAAAATGGTGAGTATTGGTATAGCCCCCATAAGAACGGTCTCCCGATTTAACTCCTTGGGTTTCTAGAAACCATAGTTTTTATCCGATTTGCCTGAAATTGTAAATATTGTGGTATTTTAGGCTCACAAAAACGTGTATCGGATTAAGTTTTTATCGGTCCATTTGGTAAAGCCATCATATAAACCGATTTCACTTCTTGAGGGTATAAAAGGAGCACTGATCATGAAAATTGCTTGAAACTCAATGTAAAATTTCCAGATTTTACTTTTCGGGTGAAAATCTACTGATTTAAGATTTCAAATCAAGACGCTATTTTATAATTTTCTTGCACGCTTACAAAAGATGTTAATGATTCCTCTAAAACTCAAACAAAAATGGTTCTTCTAAATCCAGAATCTGATATAGTTTTCATAGGTAAAATCTTTAAATTTATCTTCGGGAAGTGTACTGGTTAAACTGCTCTGCTTGATCTCTCCTCAAACCCCCCTGAAATTTCAAAGGAAACCCTAATATTTGATGATTCATGGTGGTGGGTATTTAAGATTCGGCCCGGCCGAACTTACTGCTGTGTATACTTGTTGTGATAAACGTTTATTCTTTTCCAGGAAGAAAAACAATTTCATAAAGACTAGCTCACAAAAACAATCTTTTCTGGCTAATTACATTTTCTTTCACATATTTCTCACTTCCACGAGGTTTTTTTAGTTCTTAGAATCTTTTTCTGAAATACAAATAATGTAGAAGAAATTATTCGATTTAATATTTTTTTTATACCCTCCACCATAGGATGGGGGTATATTAACTTTGTCATTCCGTTTGTAACACATCGAAATATTGCTCTAAGACCCCATAGAGTATATATATTCTGGGTCGTGGTAAAATTCTGAGTCGATCTGAGCATGTCCGTCTGTTGAAATCACGCTAACTTCCGAACGAATTAAGCTATCGACTTGAAACTTGGCACAAGTAGTTGTAATTGATGTAGATCGGATGGTATTGCAAATGGGCCATATCGGTCCACTTTTACGTATAGCCCCCATATAAACGGACCCCAAAATTTGGCTTGCGATTGCTCTAAGAGAAGCAAATTTCATCCGATCCGGCTGAAATTTGGTACATGGTGTTAGTATATGGTTTCTAACAACCATGCAAAAATTGGTCCACATCGGCCCATAATTATATATAGCCCCCATATAAACCGATCCCCCTATTTGGCTTGCGGAGCCTCTAAGAGAAGCAAATTTCATCCGATCCGGCTGAAATTTGGTACATGGTGTTAGTATATGGTCTCAAACAACCGTGCAAAAATTGGTCCAAATCGGTCCATAATTATATATAGCCCCCATATAAACTGATCACCAGATTTGGGTTGCGAAGTCTCCAAGAGAAGCAAATTTCATCCGATCCGGCTGAAATTTGGTACATGGTGTTGGTATATGTTCTCTACTGACCATGCAAAAATTGGTCCACATCGACCCATAATTATATATAGCCCCCATATAAGCCGATCCCCAGATTTGACCTCCGGAGCCTCTTAGAGGGGCAAAATTCATCCGATCCGGTTGAAATTTGGTACGTGGTGTTAGTATATGGTCTCTAAGAACCATGCAAGAATTGGTCCATATCGGTCCATAATTATATATAGCCCCCATATAAATCGATCCCCAGATTTGTCCTCCGGAGCCTCTTAGAGGAGCAAAATTCATCCGATCCGGTTGAAATTTGCAACGTGGTGTTAGTATAAGGCCGCTAACAACCATACAACAATTGGTCCAATCACTCAAAAATTGGTCCATATCGGTTCATAATCATGGTTGCCACTCGAGCCAAAAATAATCTACCAAAATTTTATTTTTATAGAAAACATTGTCAAAATGTTATTTCTATAGAAAAGTTTGTCAAAATTTTATTTCTATAGAAAATTTTGTCAAAATTTTATTTCTATAGAAAATTTTCACAAAATTTAATTTCTATAGAAAATTTTGACAAAATTTTATTTCTATAGAAAATTTTGTCAAAATTTTATTTCTATAGAAAAATTTTTCCAAATTTTATTTCTATAGAAAATTTTTTCCAAATTTTAATTCTATAGAAAATTTTGTCAAAATTTTACTTCTATAGAAAATGTTGTCAAAACTTTATGTTGTCAAAATTTTATTTCTATAGAAACTTTAAACTTAATTATATACGTATTTAATCGGCCTTTTTAAGTTTAATATATACCACGTATGGACTATGTGGTATATATTACGGTGTTAGGAAGCTTTAAGATACCTTGCAATTGGCTTCAGTAGAAGTTTCTACGCAATCCATGGTAGAGGGTACATAAGCTTCGGCCTGGCCGAACTTACGGCCGTATATACTTGTTTTTTTTTTTCTAATTTTACCTTTCGCCTAGACGGAGAATCGAACCGCGGACCATGCAATTTGTAAGCCAACACACTATCCACTGGGCTATGTAACTGTTATTGTCATCAGCAGACAATTATCGCTATAGCCACTAACGCACAAGCAACGCAAACAGTTTATATAACATAGCATAGTTTTCGGCGCCCATGAGCCGATTAAACAAATTTTATTTAACAGAAACATACATTTAGTTAGGCACCGTGGAGCAATGGTTAGTAGGTCCGCCTTGTATACCAACGGTTGTGGGTTCGATCTCAGCTTCGACCGAACATGAAAAAGACACTTATACCCTTCACCACTACTGTGGTACAGGGTATTATAAGTTAGTGCATATGTTTGCAACACCCAGAAGGAGACGAGATAGACATATGGTGTCATTGGCAATATTGCTCAGGGCCGGCCCCTGAGTCGATCTAGCTATGTCCGTTTGTCCGTCTGTCTGTGAACACATTTTTGTAATCAAATTCTAGGTCGCAATTTGAGTTCAATCGATTTCAAATTTGGCACATGTGTGTATTTTGGGTCAGAATAGATGCCTATTGATTTTGGAAAAAAAATCGGTTCAGTTTTAGATATAGCTTCCATATATACCTTTCGCCCGATATCTACTAATATGGCCCCAGAAGCCAGTCTTTCGACTGGGAAAACTAACACGATAAGAAGATGATATCGTCTATAAATGTTTTATCTTCCATGCGAATGTACTTAGCTATACTATCTACAGAAAATGTTTGTAGGGATTTGACTAGGTAATAGATATACTTTTGCATAAATCGTATCATTGTTCGTTTGTTAGTATTTTTTTTTTTTTAATCATAAATCATAACATATTGGTCATACAAAAACACACTTGACCTAGTATTGCGAAACGACACAGACTTCCACTTAATCGCACACAATATTCAAAATATTTATATGGTACAATATCACATATTCAAATAAAATCATATCTGGTCGCCATTCAGACACCAATACTAATTCAAATCGAATGTCATGATGATGACGATGATGACATATATCTATAAAATAATGTGAAAGCAAACAAACAAAGTCCATGTGTAAATAATGGCAAAAGTTCAATTTCATTCTACCACTATCTCTGCCTCTTTCTCTCACACATACACCCTCACAGTCCTCTTCTTCTTTCACTATACAAATAGGTTTGCTTGAATTGGTTTTAGTCAAACCAAATATGCAGTGAATCTTATTTAATTTTTGGTCGTAACAACTTCAAATGAGGAATAGCAAATAGCTATTATATAGACTTTGAACTTATTTGTGGTTGATGGTACAATTGAGAATGCAAATGCATTGCAGACATCTTTATCGATTGAAAAATGTTATCAAATAAGTAATGACTTTACAAATTTAAAACAAAAAAATGCCGCTTGCAAGGGAATCGATATTGAAAACCAGTCGGAACGAATGAGAGAAGGAATGTGACCATCTCAAACATTTTTCAAGACCAAAATACTAGTTTTGGAACGGAAACATTAGATTTGACCGACTTATTCCAGTCATAGTTCATTATTTTGTTTACAAACTTAAAAAAGCATTTTGATCTGCTTGCGACTGCCATGATACTGGCAGTGTTGCATCGCGTTAAAAAAAGTATACGAAAAGACGGTAAAAACACCGGAAATGATCCGAAGACAAATGAAGATCAAAGGACCAAAGGTCCTGCAAAGGTTTACGAGGGCTTTAAAGATTTACGAAGACCTGCAAACATTTACGAATACTTCACGAAAAACTCAAGGCTCCCCACCTACATTAAGTACGTTCCCTTTTGATTTTACAGGCTTCTTTTATAGTTCAAGGTTCCAAGCAAATCTGACCTCATCTAAACTAAATGCGTTCACTGTATCACTATCAATTGCTCAGGCTGGAGCAGCACATTGTGGATGATTACCTTCAGCATTACTTACGAGGTTATAGTCCTTGCTATGTAACCATATTTCGAGCCTTAAAAATTCGACCAAAAATTCGAGAAAATTTTACCACAAAACTACCACACAAAAAAATGTTATTTAGCAAAATGATATTCCTATAGAATTTTGTTTTTAAATATTATTTCTGTAGAAAAGTTTGTCTAAATTTTATTTTCATAGAAAATTTTTCAAAATTTTATTTCTATAAAAAATTGTGTCAAAAATTTATTTTTATGGAAAATTTTGTCAAAATGGTGTTTCTATAGAAAATTTGGTAAAATTTTATTTCTATAGAAAATTTTCTTAAAATTTTATTTCTATAGAAAATTTGGTAAAATTTTACTGATATAGAAAATTTTCTCAAAATTTTACTTCTATAGAAAATTTTGCTAAATTTTTATTTTTATAGAAAATTTTGTCAATATTTTATTTCTATAGAAAATTTTATCAAAATTTTATTTCTATAGAAAATTTTGCTAAAATTTTATTTTTATAGAAAATTTTATCAAAATATTATTTCTACAAAAAAAAATTTCTCAAAATTTTATGTCTATAGAAAATTTTGCTAAAATTTTATTTCTATAGAAAATTTTGTCAAAATTTTAATTCTATAGAAAATTTTAACAAAATTTTATTTTTTTAATCATTGTTGTTGTTTTTGATTTCAGCTTAAAACTATGCATTGACAAAACTACAAGTGTAGCTTAACCAACAGAGGAAAATAATGTTTGTCAAATTTATTTGGGCAAAGCCCTATAGACTGCAAGATGGTTGGATGGACGCACGTTTCGGAATTACCTCATTCCTCATCAGCATTCTCTACTTGCAGCAAAACTATCAACCGAAAAAATCATCAGCATCCTCTACTTGCAGCAAAACTATCAACCGAAAAATTTTATTTCTATAGAAAATTTTGTCAAAATTTTATTTTTATAGAAAATTTTGTCAAAATTTTATTTCCATTGACAATTTTGTAAAAATTTTATTTCTGTAGAACATTTTGTCAAAACTTTATTTCTATAGAGATTTTTGTTAGAATTTAATTCCTTAGAAAATTGTCTCCAAATTTTATTCCTATAGAAAATTTTGACAAAATTGTATTTCTATAGAAAATGTTTTCAAAACTGATTTTTACGGAAAATTTTGTCAAAATTGTGTTTCTATAGAACTTTTGGTAAAATTTTATTTCTATAGAAAATTTGGTAAATTTTTTTTTCTATAGAAAATTTTCTTAAAATTTTATTTCTATTGAAAATTTTCTCAAAATTTTATTTCTATAGAAAATTTTGATAAATTTTTATTTTTTTAGAAAATTTTGTCAAAATTTTATTTCTATAGAAAATTATGTCAAAATTTTATTTCTACAGAAAATTTTGCTAAAATTTTATTTTTATAGAAAATTTTATCAAAATATTATTTCTACAAAAAAAATTCTCAAAATTTTATTTCTATAGAAAATTTTGCTAAAATTTTATTTCTATAGAAAATTTTGCTAAAATTTTATTTCTATAGAAAATTTTAACTAAATTTTATTTCTATAGAAAATTTTAACAAAATTTTATTTCTTTAATCATTGTTGTTGGTTTTGATTTCAGCTTAAAACCATGCATTGACAAAACTACAAGTGTAGCTTAACCAACAGAGGAAAAGAATGTTTGTCAAATGTATTTGGGCAAAGCCCTATAGACTGCAAAACGGTTGGATGGATGAACGTTTCGGAATTACCACATTCCTCATCAGCATCCTCTACTTGTAGCAAAACTATCAACCGAAAAATTCATCAGCATCCTCTACTTGCAGCAAAACTATCAACCGAAAAATTTTATTTCTATAGAAAATTTTGTCAAAATTTTATTTTTATAGAAAATTTTGTCAAAATTTTATTTCCATTGACAATTTTGTAAAAATTTTATTTCTGTAGAACATTTTGTCAAAACTTTATTTCTATAGAGATTTTTGTTAGAATTTAATTCCTTAGAAAATTGTCACCAAATTTTATTCCTATAGAAAATTTTGACAAAATTGTATTTCTATAGAAAATGTTTTCAAAAATGATTTTTACGGAAAATTTTGTCAAAATTGTGTTTCTATAGAACTTTCGGTAAAATTTTATTTCTATAGAAAATTTGGTAAATTTTTTTTTCTATAGAAAATTTTCTTAAAATTTTATTTTTATTGAAAATTTTCTCAACATTTTATTTCTATAGAAAATTTTGCTAAATTTTTATTTTTTTAGAAAATTTTGTCAAAATTTTATTTCTATAGAAAATTAAGTCAAAATTTTATTTCTATAGAAAATTTTGCTAAAATTTTATTTTTATAGAAAATTATGTCAAAATTTTATTTCTATAGAAAATTTTAACTAAATTTTATTTCTATAGATAATTTTAAATAAATTTTATTTCTATAGAAAATTTTAACAAAACTTTATTTCTTTAATCATTGTTGTTGGTTTTGATTTCAGCTTAAAACCATGCATTGACAAAACTACAAGTGTAGCTTAACCAACAGAGGAAAAGAATGTTTGTCAAATGTATTTGGGCAAAGCCCTATAGACTGCAAAACGGTTGGATGGATGAAAGTTTCGGAATTACCACATTCCTCATCAGCATCCTCTACTTGTAGCAAAACTATCAACCGAAAAATTTTATTTCTATAGAAATTTTGTCAAAATTTTATTTTTACAGAAAATTTTGTAAAAATTTTAATTCCATAGACAAGTTTGTCAAAATTTTATTTCTATAGAAAATTTTGTCAAAATTTTATTTCCATTGACAATTTTTTAAAAATTTTATTTCTATAGAAAATTTTGTCAAAATTTTATTTCCATTTTTGTCAGAATTTTATTCCTATAGAAATTGTCTCCAAATTTTATTCCTATAGAAAATTTTTACAAAATTTTATTTCTATAGAAAATTGTATCCAAATTTTATTTCTATAGAAAATTGTCTCCAAATTTTATTTCTATAGAAAATTTTGTCAACATTTTATTTCTATTCAAAATTTTTTTCAAAATATTATTTCTACAAAAAGTGGTGTCAAAATTTTATTTCTATAGAAAATTTTGTCAAATATGTTTTCTATAGCATACCAGTATTTGATCAACATTTTATTTCTATAGAAAAGTTTGTCAAAATTTTATCTCTATAGAAAATATTGTCAAAGTTTTATTTCTATAGAAAATTTGATGTGATAGCTGGTTATGTGGTGCTCCATCGACCTTTTCGACTATAGGTCGGCCAAAACGATGTGTATTTTCCGCAGGGACTCCGTAAAATTTACAAACTATATATAATTTTATATTATTTCATTAAAATAACATTTATAATAAATAAAGCGAAATTCTTTGTTATATTCTTTGTCAAATTAATCTTAAAATTTAACCTTCTGTATCAAATGGCATGACGTAATGTGAATTATATCACTGAAAATTTTTTCAAAATATTATTTCTACAAAAAATGTTGTCAAAATTTTATTTCTATAGAAAAAAAAATTTTTATTTTTATAGAAAATTTTGTCAAAATTTTAATTCCATAAACAATTTTGTCAAAAATTTATTTCTATAGAAAATTTTGTCAAAATTTTAGTTTTATAGAAAATTTTGTCAAAATTTTAGTTTTATAAAAAATTTTGTCAAAATTTTATTTTTACAGAAAATGTTGTCAAAATTTTGCCAAAATTTTAATTCCATAGAAAATTTTGTCAAAATTTTATTTCTATAGAAAGTTTTGTCGAAATGTTATTTCTATAGTTTTGTCAAAATTTTATTTCTATAGAAAATTTTGACAAAATTTTATTCCTATAGCAATTTTTATTAAAATTTTATTTCTATAGAATTTTTTTCAACATTTTATTTCCATAGATTTTTTTTAATATTATTTCTACAAAAAATTTTGTCAAAATTTTATTTTTGTAGAAAATTTTGTCAAAATTGTGTTTCTATAGAAAATTTTATCAAAATTTTATTTTTCCATTCGTTTTGTTTTGTTATTGTTGGTTTTGTTCTTTAAGCATTGTTGGTAAAGCTACACTTGTAGTTTAGTCAATGTATGGTTTTAAGCTGAAATAAAAAAACAACAAAAAATTTTATTTTTTTTAGAAAAATTTGTCAAAATTGTATTTCTATAGAAATTTTTTTAAAAATTTTATTTCTTTAGAAAATGTTGTCAAAATTTTATTTCTACAGAAAATTTGATGTGATTGCTGGTTATATGGTGCTCCAAAAATCTTTTCAACTATAGGTCGGCCAGAACGATATGTATTTTCCACAGGGTCTCCATAAAACTTACAAATTATATAAAGTTTTATATTTTTTCATTTAAATAATATGTATAAGAAATAAAGCGAAATTCTTTATTATTTACGTTGTTAAATGAATCTTAAAATTTAAACTTCAGTATCAAATCAAATATCCTTTTCGTGTTATCTATTTTACCTTGTTGTCTTTATATTAATCAAAATATCGATCTATAATTTATTAAATCTTTGTGTGCAGCAGTGTCTACTAATTCAAATACTTGTCGAAGGCTGGTTAAGCTTCGGCTAGGGGTTATTTTTTATGTGTCGCTTGCTTTCACAATTGATTTTTTCACACAAATATGTCCAGATCTTGTATTTGACCTTAAATAACAAATGATCGCCTATCCTGGCAATTCTCCACTTTTGTTTTATTCCAATCTTATAACCCCTCAATTACATAAAATTCTCTCTATTATCCTATGTACATGTGACCCAGACAAAGCCTTAAGCCTTATCATACTAAAATTAATTGTATTAGTTTGTAATTCTCCATCTATGTTGCAATACTTCGTTCTTTAACTCACACCATTGTTGTCAAGCAATTGCGACTGCCTTGGAGCTAGCCAAAGTCGTAAGTCTGCAAATGTTTTTAATTAGCATTTTGTGGTGGTGCTGCTGCTGGTAGTTGATATTGTCAGTTCCTCTCATCGTCTGCTCGAAAACTTTTACAAGAATTGTCAATGTTCTGGTACTGTAGAATCCTTAAGTTATAAATACATGAAGTGTGCATGTGAATTTGTATTTGTGTATGTGTGAGTGTGTGTGGGAAAAATATATATCCTGTAGATTAGTTGAATGTGGCTAAATTCATGCTATGACATTAACGAAATTGTGTTATTGGGTAATAAGAGGAAAAAAATACTCTGCCATGGAATAAATTTTATTTATATAACGTCATAAAAATATGTCTAGCCCATATGAATTGAATTAAAGAAAATAAATAAGAAAACCATTAAGGTGTATAGCAAAGGGTGAGAGTTACATAAAAATATATTTTTTCAAAGAAGGTAAAAAAATCAATGTTCATCCTGAACAATGTCTAATGAATGGCCGTTCATTAGACATTGCTCTCTGTGATAAGAGAAGCGTACCTTGTACACATGAAACGAATAAGCGGTTGTAATTATCATTACAACTTTTTTCCCCATTATGAAAATAAAACATGTAAGGAAAGTCTCAAGTCGGGCGGAGCCGACTATATTATACCCTGCACCACTTTGTAGATCCAAATTTTCGATACCATATCAAATCCGTCAAATGTGTTGGGTGCTATATATAAAGCTTTGTCCCAAATATATACATTTAAATCGGACTCGGTCTGGACAAAATTTGTTAAGCTTCTACAAAATCTATAGACTTAAGATTTAAGTCGGCTAATGTCCTGGGATGGAACACAATGTTAGTAAAAACAAGTTAGTAAAGGCCAAAGTGAGGCGGGGCCGACTATATTATACCCTTCACCACTATGTAGACCAAAATTGTTGATACCATCTGAACTCCTTCAAATTTTTTGGGAGCTATATAAAGGTTTACATTCCCATATACAAATATTTAAATCATAACCGATTTGGAGGAACATTTTTAAACTTCTACATAATCTCTAGACTTTAAATTTAAATCGACTAACGCTCGGAAACGAAACACAATTAAGTACACCAAGTAAGGAAAGTCTAAAGTCGGGCAGGGCCGACTTTAGACTTTCGCATTAAGTCGCCTAATGCACTAGGGTGGAACACAATGTTAGTAAAAACATACGGGAAACATTTAAATCTGAAGCAATTATAACGAAACTTCGCAAAAGTTTATTTATGATTTATCGTTTCGATATATATTTATTAGAAGTTTAGGAGAATTAGAGTCATTTTTACAACTTTTCGACTAAGCAGTGGCGATTTTACAAGGAAAATGTTGGTATTTTGACCATTTTTGTCGAAATCAGAAAAACATATATATGGGAGCTATATCTAAATCTGAACCGATTTCAACTAAATTTGGCACCCATAGCAACAATGCTAATTCTACTCCCTGTGCAAAATTTCAACTAAATCGGAGTTAAAAATTGGCCTCTGTGGTCATATGAGTGTAAATCGGGCGAAAGCTATATATGGGAGATATGTCTAAATCTAAACCGATTTCAACCAAATTTGGCACGCATAGCTATAATGATAATTCTACTCTCTGTGCAAAATTTCAATTAAATCGGAGTAAAAGATTGGCCACTGTGGTCATATGAGTGTAAATCGGGCGAACGATATATATGGAAGCTATATCTAAATCTGAACCGATTTCAATAAAATTTAGCACACTTGACTACACTACTTAATGTACTCCTAGTGCAAAATTTCAACCAAATTGGGGTAAAACTCTGGCTTCTGGGACTGTATATGGGAGCTATATCTAAATCTGAACCGATTTCAATAAAATTTGGCACACTTGACTATAGTACTAATAGTTCTCCTGGTTCAAAATTTCAAGCAAATCAGGGTTAAAATCTTGCTTCTGGGGCCATATAAGTCCATATCGGGCGAAATATATATATATATATATATATATATATATATATATATATATATATATATATATATATATATATATATATATATATATATATATATATATATATATATATATATATATATATATATATATATATATATATATATATATATATATATATATATATATATATATATATATATATATAATGGAGCTATATCTAAATCTGAACCGACTTCTTCCAAAATATGGTTCTATTCTGAGCCAAAACACATACTTGTGCCAAATTTGAATTGGACTAAAGCTGCGACCTAGACTTTGATTACAAAAATATGTTCACGGACAGACGGACATGGCTATATCGACTCAGGAGCCCACCCTGAGCATTTCTGCCAAAGACACCATGTGTCTATCTCGTCTCCTTCTGGGTGTTGCAAACATATGCACTAACTTATAATACCTTGTTCCACAGTGTGGCGCTGGGTAGAAAATATGGGAAATATAAAGCTAAAGCCATTTTACAAGGATATTGGAAAAATCTCTTCAAGATAGGTTATCATTTGTCGGGTTTGCGACAATATTTGGCCACATCGAGCGACATTTACACAGCCGGAACCTTATCTAAATCTTCTGTGGAAAGTATGGGGACATCTTCGCTTATGTTGTGCCATTTTACCTATGGAATATATGACGCTTTATCTTAATCTGAACCGATTTGGATAAAAATCGACACAGAGAGATAGAATGTTAAAACTTTCTTTTGTGTAAAATAAAATTCCGTTGAAATGGCGTATAAAATATGAAATTTTCTACTATATTTCCACCGTGGTGCAATGGTTACCATGCCCGCCTTGCATACACAAAGTCGGGGGTTCGATTCCTGCTTTGACCGAACACCAAAAAAAGTTTTTCAGAGGTGGATTATCTCACCTCAGTAATGCTGGTGATATTTCCGAGGGTTTCAAAGCTTCTCTAAGTGGTTTCACTGCAATGCGGAACGCCGTTCGGACTCGGCTATAAAAAGGAGATCCCTCGTCATTGAGCTTAACATGGAATCACAATGCACGATCCCTGTGCCAATTTGAGGTCGATCGGACTTATACTGCGACCTGTACTTTGCACATAAAAATACATGAACAGACAGACAGACGGACGGACGGCCGGACAGATATACAGATGGACGGACAGACAGACGGACATAGCTAAATCGACTCAGAATTGAATTCTAAGACGATCGTTATACTGAACGATGGGTCTCTGACTTTTCCTTCTTGGCGTTACATATAAACGCACCAATTTATTATACCCTGCACAACAGTATTGGTGAAGCGTATAAATATGGGAAACATTTAACCAATTTTGAGGCAACTTCGCAAAAGTGTAATTATGGTTTATCGGTCGATAGATATGTATTAGAAGTATAGGGAAATTTAAGCCATTCTTACAAGTTTTCGACATAGCAGTGGCGATTATACAAGGAAAATGTTGGTAATTCGTAATTCGATTGTGGATGACAATCTATAGTAGAAGTTTCTACGCAATCCATGGTGGAGTGTATATAAGATTTGACCTGGCCGAACTTACGGCGCTATATACTTGTTTTCTGTGTGGTTTTGCAATTTTAGATATAACCCCCATAAAATCAGATCCTCACATTTGACTTTGGAGCCTCTTGGAGCAAATTCCATCCGATCCTAATGAAATTTATTACGTAGTATGCTCCATATTAGCGTTTAATTATATAGAGCTCCCCATTTAAACCGATGGAAGGGTATCTTGGCACTGTTACCCAAGCCAAGTAAAAATTTTGGCAGCCATCCATATTGCCCCCTGGCTACGGCCATGTATGGTTAACTGCATTTCTAGGCGTTTAGTAGCAATCACTATCCATTACTTCTGAATGTATCAAGTCGGGGCCAGTAGTCTTTTCACATTTCAGATTTGAGGGAATATATGCCCAAACTAAAGGGATTTCTTCGATTTGCTCAGCTCAGAAAGCCTCATTGCAGTTGTGGGTCTTGGGATCAAAGGTTTTCCTTACTATTTTATAACCCGTTCCTCTGGCGTTCAAGTTTATATAGTCTCTTGCCTCATCGTTGGATAAGCTCTTTCAGCTAATTCCAGGCATTTGTTATTTATCTCATTCGTGACTTCTGAAGGTATCTCGTTGGGGTCTGGAATGTTTTTATGTTTTAACTTGAAGGCAGGATTCGATTTGCTCAGCTCAGAAAGCCTCATTGCAGTTGTTGGTTTATCTCGTTGGGGGCTGGATTGTGTTCATGTTTTAGCTTGAAGGTAGGATCTTTGAGATTTTCTGTCGTAGATAGAGGTTTTGCCTCTAATTTCTCTGGTGGATCTTCACAAAGTCTTGTACTAGACAGTTAGAAATTCTTGACATCTTGTTCTATCACTCTCTCTCCTCAGATGTTTTAGGACTTTCGAGCACATCTTCTCCATGTGAAAATATTTGTATGCCTTTTATTTTTGAATGACTGATTACTTTTTGCGTCGGAATATATTAAAAAAATCTGTCAAGATGTTACTATTCATACATTTAATCACAAATTATACCTTTGAATTTAAATTCTTCTTCAAACAACTGTTTTTTATATCGAAGATAAGTCTACAGCAACATTATAAAGATAATTATTACAGAAAATTGAGGTAGGATAACAAGACCCAATCTAGTTGTGGATCTGCCACAAAAAAAAAAACAAGAATAGAAAAACAAGAAGACAAACAACAGATTTTGTTTACAAACTACTGTCCACTTTGATTACACTTTTAGTTGAAGCAAAGTGTTTAATTATTGTTTCCTTTTTCTCTTTCTCTTCCTCTTTCGTTTACTTCATGCCTTTGCTATGGTGCCTTTACAATGTAATGCTTGCACATGGTAATCTTGAACATCTCCTGGCCTGACTGGATGGTCAATACCACAATGATGCCATTAACAAAACCCTTCATTGGAATGATGATTACGATGATGATAACGATGATGGTGATGATGTCTATGCTATCGTACTCTTGATGAAATTATCCTGTCACGGATGACCTAATCCAACTATTGCTGCACCTAATCATCAACTGGCACTTGGAACTGTTGTTGGAAACTTTAAGGTTTTGATGCTGCAAAACATTGGTTGGCTGTTAGTTCGATACTTTTAATCATTGGTGCTGCAAGTGTTGCCGTGCCACTTGCTTTAAGAGTGGCTGCAAGTAAGTAAATTAATTTTGATATGTCTACGTTTTTTTCAGGAAATGTTTTCTACAAGTTCTTCAAAGATATATGAGGGTGCTTAGTGATAGCAATCGTTGATATGGCATGAAAATGGATTAGTAGATATTTAAAATTCAGAGGAAATCCCAGATAAGACTCTGGTATTTCCAGGGCCAGTAAAAAATTCAAAAGAAAAATTAATTAAAGGAATGTTAGCTTCCTAATACGAAAAATCTAAGAAGATTAAGCAAAAAGCTGATAAGGGTTAAACACAACTATCGACCTGATTTTTCTGGCAGTATAGAAATCAAGTCTCAAGGCTTTGCTTTGGGTTACAATCAATCATTGTAGGCCTCTAATTAACGCCTGATTGGGGGATGTTTGAAGTAATGTTAGTATCATATTTTCCTGGAAATCGGACGGTTGATCCATCTCCTGTCAATTGTACTGCCTAACTGTCATCTAAAGCCAAGAAATTTATATTGGTATCAAGAAGAGGGATTTAAGTAGCCTACAATCCCAGACCTGCAGGAATTACCCCTGAGAACGTGGATCTATTCGGGGATTAGTAATTACATATGACTGCCTGGGCCAGCCCGAATAAAGTGAAGCATAAAGATACAAAGAATTAACCCGCGATGTGGTCTGGGGCCCAGGAGGGTGCCATTGAATGATTGGGCACTGGAGTGATAAAGATCAATGTGAAATGGTGCAACGCTTCTAAGGGCGACATATTTACTATGAGGTGAACCAATTCGACCCAAATATCTAGGAAACTAGCGAAGGGAAGAAAAACGACAGTCACATGGAGTAATGGGTTTTCTCGTCGGCTGAGGTAAGCTCAATCGCCTTCAGGGTCTCCGCAAGGACCCACTAAACCTTTCGGAATATGAACACAAGTGTTTAACTATCGACACAAATATCTAGGAAACTAACGAAAGGAATAAAAACGACAGTCACAGGGAGTAATCTGGTTCTCTCGTCGGCTGAGGTAAGCTCAATCGCCTTCAGGGTCTCCACAAGGACCCCATTAACACTTTCGGAATATGAACACAAGTGTTTATCTATTTCGAGTAAAATATTAATTTAGTCGGCTTAATTGATCGAAACTTTTTAATAATCTACTTGTGTGATATATGATCCGCATCTCATGGGAGCAAACATTCACAATGTAGTCAATTTGTGGATAAAAGATAAGTTATATCTTCGCTGAGATGAAGAAGGATTATCAGAAGGTTATAAATACTTCTATTCTTCGATTTCTTGATGATCGGTATTTGCTAGGAGATTCGATTCATTGATAAGTGCATTGGTTAGTTGATCGGTGGTAGTTGAAAACGTCAGCTCGTAGAGATTCGGTAATTGATGAGGAATTCGGTTCGCTGATTATTGGTAGTCAATGAGAAATTCGGCTCGTTAATGATCATTAATGATGTGATAAAAGTCAAGTTATCGATGTTCGATAGTTGATAGTTGATGAGAAGTTCAGTTCGTTTATAATTGGTAGGGGAGGAGAACGTCGATTTGTTAATGATCGGTAGTTGATGGTTGATTGATAATTGGAGGTTAAATGGTGAAATGTATATGATTGGTCGTTGCTGAGTAGTTTTGTTCTTTGGCGATTGGAAAGTTGTGTATACGTCGATTTGTAGTTGATCGTGAACTTGTTTTTCGTCTTAAGACGTTCGCTAGTTTATCTACAGTTGCTTGTTGTAGAAGCGGTGTTGTATCATCTTCGGTATCGGTCGTCCGGGGTCGGTTATCGGTTAAGGCCGGTTTTAGTATTACTGACGACTATCATGCAAACTACTACTATGACTATCAGCTAGTTTAGAAGCGGACTCTTGGCTCGAATGTCTCAGTGTTGGGAGAGTAGGCGCGAAGGTCTCTGTGGTGGGACAGTAGGTTCGCAGTTGTATGAAAGGGAACACTAGGTTCGAAGGTATCTGAGGGGGAACAGTAGGCCCGAAGGTCTCTGAGGGCTAACTGTAGGTCCGAAGGTCTCTGAGGGCTAACTGTAGGCTCGAAGATTTCTGTGCTGGCATAGTGGGCCCGAAGGTCTCTGAGGGGGAACAGTAGTCCGAAGGTCTCCGTGGTGAAACAGTAGGCATGGAGGTTTCTGTAGTGGAACAGTAACCCGAAGGTCTCTGTGGTGAAATAGTAGGCCTGGAGGTTTCTGTGGTGCAACAGTAGACTAGAACGTTTCTTTGATGGCACAGTAGGCCAAGAGATCTCTGTGGTGGAACAGCAGACCCGAAGGTCGCTGTGGTGGAATAGTAGGTTTGCAGGTCTCTGTGGTGGCACAATAGCCCCAAAGGTCTCTATGGTGGAACAGTAGGCCTAAAGCTATGTATGTATAGTGGAACAGTAAGGCAGAAGGTCTCTGTGGTAGAACAATAGGCCCGAAGGTCTCTGTGGTGGCACAATAGACCAAAGGTCCTATGGTGGAACAGTAGGCCCAAAGGTATCTGTGGTGGAACAGTAGGCCCGAGAGTTTCTGTGTCAGAACAGTTGGCCCAAAGGTATCTATGGGGAACAATAGGCTCGAAGATCTCTTTGGTTGAATAGTAGGCCCGAAGTAGAGGTGTGCACGTGACACGAAATTGTCGTGACTCACGAAAATTTTCGCGACTCACGCGTGAGTCGTGAGTCACGCTCATGGCAACGGCGTGAGTGTGCGTGATTAACAAACCAAAATGTCGTGCGTGAGCGTGAGTCACGAAAATATTATCTCCGTGAGTGTGCGTGAGTAAAGGTTTACGCTCACGAAAATAATCCCACTCACCGACATAAAACGCTTAACCCTTTCACTACCGATGTCCACTTAGAAGAACATTCGGAAAAGACACCAAATTCTATTTCCCCACTTAGTTTCGATTTATTTCTCGATGTTATTTTAAAGTAGAGATTTTAGTCTAAATAAGCTATAAATATTGTCCATATTGGTGAGGTCTAAAATACATTTTTTTAAACTTCTTTAACAATAAACGAAAAATACGAAAATTTGAGACAATTTTTCTACTGTATATTTCTGGTAAATGGACATTTATGCAAAAACTAAAGCTGATACTTTTTCGGGTTCTTTTTTGTATTTTTTCTCACACTTTGAAAGATATTATAGGCCAAATAGCGCTTATTTTTTTTAAGGCTATTCGGACACAATTCAAGAATCAAATTTTCTGAAGAAGCTCATATAGCTCTTGAAGTATTTGAGGTAAGTTTAAAAATGGCAATTTTTGTTCTACATGCTGTTAGTACAAGTAAAAACAGAAGAAAAATAAAAGTTTTTAACATTAGGTTTATTTCGGTAGTGAAAGGTTTAATAGTTAAATTAATTTACAATTTTAGTGACACCTGGGATGTTAAGAGTGAAATAACGCTCCCGATTTTAATAATGCTCATGTTTTCAGAGACGTCGTTAAGGTAAATTTGTTCGTGAGTCACGACATTTTTCGTGAGTCACGATATTTTTCGTGAGTCACGATATTTTTCGTGAGTTACGACATTTTCGTGCGTGAGTACAAATTTTATTTTCGTGAGTGTGCGTGAGCGTGAGTCCTACCAAACAATATCGTGCGTGAGTAAGATTTTTCCGTCGTGAGTGTGCGTGAGCGTGACTAAAATATTACTCACATGCACACCTCTAGCCCGAAAGTCTCTTTGGTGAAATAGTAGGTCTCTGTGGTGAAACAGTAGACCTGAAGATTTCTGTGGTGGAAAAGTAGGTCCGACGCTCTCGGTGGTGCCAGAGTAGGCCCTAAGGGTTTTGTGGTGGAACAGTAGGTCGGAAGCTCTCTATGGTGGCACAGTAGGTCCTAAGGTCTTCGTGGTGGAGCAGTAACAGGTTGGCTGATAAGTCTCCGGTCTGACGCATAGATGGCGTCGCTAGTATTAAATGCATATTATTTTTATATAGTACCAACCTTCAAATGATTCGTGTCAAAATTTGACGTCTGTAAGTCAATTCATTAGTGAGATAGAGCGTCTTTTGTGAATCAACTTTTGTTATTGTGAAAAAAATGAAAAAAAAGGATTTCGTGTTTTGATAAAATATTGTTTTCTGAAGGGAAAAAATACGGTGGAAGCAAAAACTTGGCTTTATACTGAGTTTCCGGACTCTGCCCCAGGGAAATCAACAATAATTGATTGGTATGCAAAATTCAAGCGTGGTGAAATGAGCACGGAGGACGGTGAACGCAGTGGACGCCCGAAAGAGGTGGTTACCGACGAAAACAAATGAAGTTGATCGAGATAGCAGAGGCCTTAAAGAAATCAAAGGAACGTATTGGTCATATCATACATCAATATTTGGATATGCGGAAGCTCTGTACAAATTGTGTGCCACGCGAGCTCACATTTGACCAAAAACAACAACGTGTTGATGATTCTGAGCGGTGTTTGCAGCTGTTAACTCGTAATACACCCGAGTTTTTCCGTCGATATGTGACAATGGATGAAACATGGCTCCATCACTATACTCCTGAGTCCAATCGACAGACGGCTGAGTGGACAGCGACCGGTGAACCGTCTCCGAAGCGTGGAAAGACTCAAAAGTCCGCTGGCAAAGTAATGGCCTCTGTTTTTTGGGATGCGCATGGAATAATATTTATCGATTATCTTGAAAAGGGAAAAACCATCAACAGTGAATATTATATGGCGTTATCGGAGCGTTTGAAGGTCGAAATCGCGGCAAAACGGCCCCATATGGAGACAAAAAGTGTTGTTCCACCAAGACAACGCACCGTGCCACAAGTCATTGAGAACGATGGCAAAAATTCATGAATTGGGCATCGAATTGCTTCCCCACCCACCGTATTGTCCAGATCTGGCCCTCAGCGACTTTTTCTTGTTCTCAGACCTCAAAAGGATGCTCGCAGGGAAAAATTTGGCTGCAATGAAGAGGTGATCGCCGAAACTGAGGCCTATTTTGAGGCAAAACCAAAGGAGTACTACTAAAATGGTATCAAAAAATTGGAAGGTCATTATAATCGTTGTATCGCTCTTGAAGGGAACTATGTTGAATAATAAAAACGAATTTTGACAAAAAAAAAATTGTTTTTCTTTGTTAGACCGGGGACTTATCAGCCAACCTGTTAAAGGTATCTGTAGTGGAACAGTAATCTCAAGAGTTTCTGTGTCAGAACAGTTGGCCCGAAGGTATCTGTGGGGAACAATAGGCTCAAAGATCTCTTTGGTGGAATAGTAGGCCAGAAGGTCTCTTTGGTGAAATATTAGGCCTTAAGTGTGTGAAATATTAGGTCTTTCTGTGGTGAAACAGTAGACCTGAAGATGTCTGTGCTGGAGAAGTGGGACCGACGCTCTCTGTGGTGACACAGTAGGCCCCAAGGTTTTTGTGGTAGAAAAGTAGGTCGGAAGCACTTTATAGTGACACAGTAGGCCCTAAGGTCTTCGTGGTGGAGCAGTAGGTCCGAAGGCTTCTGTGGTTGAACTGAAGTCACAAAGGTCTCTGTGATACTAAAGGGTGATTTGTTAAGAGCTTGATAACTTTTTTTTTAAAAAAAAACGCATAAAATTTGCAAAATCTCATCGGTTCTTTATTTGAAACGTTAGATTGGTCCATGACATTTACTTTTTGAAGATAATTTCATTTAAATGTTGACCGCGGCTGCGTCTTAGGTGGTCCATTCGGAAAGTCCAATTTTGGGCAACTTTTTCGAGCATTTCGGCCGGAATAGCCCGAATTTCTTCGGAAATGTTGTCTTCCAAAGCTGGAATAGTTGCTGGCTTATTTCTGTAGACTTTAGACTTGACGTAGCCCCACAAAAAATAGTCTAAAGGCGTCAAATCGCATGATCTTGGTGGCCAACTTACCGGTCCATTTCTTGAGATGAATTGTTCTCCGAAGTTTTCCCTCAAAATGGCCATAGAATCGCGAGCTGTGTGGCATGTAGCGCCATCTTGTTGAAACCACATGTCAACCAAGTTCAGTTCTTCCATTTTTGGCAACAAAAAGTTTGTTAGCATCGAACGATAGCGATCGCCATTCACCGTAACGTTGCGTCCAACAGCATCTTTGAAAAAATACGGTCCAATGATTCCACCAGCGTACAAACCACACCAAACAGTGCATTTTTCGGGATGTATGGGCAGTTCTTGAACGGCTTCTGGTTGCTCTTCACTCCAAATGCGGCAATTTTGCTTATTTACGTAGCCATTCAACCAGAAATGAGCCTCATCGCTGAACAAAATTTGTCGATAAAAAAGCGGATTTTCTGCCAACTTTTCTAGGGCCCATTCACTGAAAATTCGACGTTGTGGCTCGTTAGTAAGTCTATTCATGATGAAATGTCAAAGCATACTGAGCATCTTTCTCTTTGTTACCATGTCTGAAATCCCACGTGATCTGTCAAATACTAATGCATGAAAATCCTAACCTCAAAAGAATCACCCTTTATTTATTTCGCGTCTGGGAATAAATTTCTTAGACGACGCCAAAAATATAACCGAAAGACGACCAGGATTCCACGATGTGTAATGATCTGCAAGTGGAACGATTAGCACCCATATGTATACAGTAAGGTGCAGGTTTATCCAATGTCTCAGGTCAGTCACATATCCGAGTCTGGCTTTGATTGGCAAAGGCCAGCAATATAAGCATTTCGTGCAATGAACTGATTGAGAATTAGCTTCTGTCGCGTGAATTGAATTTTGTGAACAGAAATCACCTCGATGTAACAGCACACAGTCACTACGCTGTTCAGTATAATGATGACTTGTGACTAGTGGTTGCTCGTGTGTATTTTTTTGTTGGTTAACTATTGGATGACGCAGGTTTAGTTGTGAGCGATTTGTCCGAAGTTAAATTCAGCTTTTTCTTTATCCAGAACTCGGTAACAAGATTTGATGAAGGTTAGGTTAGGTTAGGTGGCAGCCCAATGTATCAGGCTCACTTAGACTATTCAGTCCATTGTGATACCACATTGGTGAACTTCTCTCTTACCACTGAGTGCTGCCCGATTCCATGTTAAGCTCAATGACAAAGGACCTCATTTTTATAGCCGAGTCCGAACGGCGTTCCACATTGCAGTGAAACCACTTAGAGAAGCTTTGAAACCCTCAGAAATGTCACCAGCATTACGATATGGAAACTGACACATCTTAAAATTTTAGCATTTTGTCAGTTTCTTAAAAGCTTCAAATCCGTGTTGAAAGAATTTGAATCTGACTGAACTCAGGGTCATTTACAATTTTTTTTTCTCCATTTCCACATTTTGAAATTCAACGTTTCTGACACTTTTACAATTAATCACAAGAAATTCACGTATTTTCTTTATCTAGGTCTCTTAATGTTTAATTATCATTGCTCCAATTGTAATTTTGTTTCACTCTTTCTTATATCTATTTATTATTATTATTGTTTATCGTTTTATTTTTAATTTTCTTTAACTTTATCTCTTCAAATAGGTGCTCCATTCGAAGAACGTCTACGTGTTGCCCTACAACTATTAGATCAAGTGCCTTTAATTGATGGGCATAATGACCTACCCTGGAATATACGCAAGTTCCTGCACAATAAACTCAGTGACTTTAAGTAAGTGTTACAGTTTGTATTATGGTCTACGATATAGCCAACGACCAACCCATGGCTTGATATTCTTCCCACTTCCTTATATCATCGTATATATCATCATTGGCTTTTAGTTTTCTTTGTTGAAAAGTACATCCAAGGAACATTTCTTTGGAATACTTTCAATATCATTGATTGATTGTTGTTATCGAAGTTTGTGTTCTTCTGTTTTTCATTTTCATTTGCACCAACTCCTTGAAGTTTCTTTAGTTGGTGTTTTTCTTATTTTTTTCACTATAGCAATTTTATTTTATTTATTCTCCTCCCGGATTTTAATTCATTTTCAGCAAGGAGCTATGGCATGATAGAGATGTATGTGGAGAGTAAGTGTGTTTGTGTGACTATGCAACTGAATGAGTTCCTTGAGAATCGTCCTTTATTCAAGAACCGTGATTTCGTTTTGTCACGTCAATTTTTATCTTTCGCATACATCTCTATTTCTTAGATTACTTCTTGGCGGGCGTCTTTCTTTTCTTCTCCGCTGCTAGGCAAACGATTTAAATGAGTTTTTATTTTTTTTTTTTTCATTTAAATCTTTTTCTTATATTTGTGTCCATTCATTTCCTCTTTCGCAGTTTTAATGACGATCTCAGAGACGTACATCCATGGAAATCGAGCAATTGGAGCCATACTGATTTGGGGCGACTGAAAAAGGGCAAAATATCAGCACAGGTAAGTAAATACATATAAGAAAAACATGTTTCAGTCAATTATATTGAACTGTAATGAAGTGTTAATCAATTAAATTTAAATCTTGAGGTCAGACTGATAAAGACACAGAATATTGTGGAAATAATTATTCCAAGAGGAAGACAATAGGAATTCTACCGAATTCCTTTAAGGCTTCAATGGCATCTACTACAATACATTTTAAAATTGTAATTTTAAGACATTTTATAGTTTCATAGTTGTAATAATTCTAGATAATGTGATATAAGTTGACCATAAACAGATAGCATCTCACTAATGTTGGTCATCAATTGTAAACTCTGGTGAAAAGTGTCAGGGCAAACGAAGATATGTCGTCATCGCTACAATTTTAGGGCCCAAAAAGAAAATATAAAAATTTGTTGACTTTGCTACCAAAATTTCATTGAGGACATTTGAGAAGTCAACTACGCCTAGGGTGGAGATATCGCACAATTTTACTTTGGGCTTTAAGTCCTGTGACATCGCGGTCATATGACCTGAAAAATAGACGAAAAAATTCTATAGAAATAAAATGTTGACAAAACATATAAATATAGAAACAAAATTTTTGGTAAAATTGTCTTTATAAATAAAATTTTGAAAAAATTTTCTATAGAAATAAAATTTTGACAAAATTTTCTATAGAAATAAAATTTTGACAAAATTTTCTATAGAAACAACATTGACAAAATTTTTTATAAAAGTAAAATTTTGACAAAATTTTCTATAGAAATAAACTTTTAATAAAATTTTCTATAGAAATAAAATTTTGACAAAATTTTCTATAGAAATAAAATTTTGACAAAATTTTCTATAGAAATAAAATTCTGACCAAATTTTCTATAGAAATTACATTTTGACAAAATTATCTATAGAAATAAAATTTTGACAAAAAGTTCTATAGAAATAAAATTTTGGCAAAATTTTCTATAGAAATAAACATTTGGCAAAATTTTCTATAGAAATAAAATTTTGACAACATTTTTTATAGAAATAAAATTTTGACAAAATTTTCCACAGAAATAAAAGTTTGACAAAATATTCTATAGAAATAAAATTTTGACAAAATTTTCTATAGAAATAACATTTTGACAAAATTTTCTATAGAAATAAAATTTTGACAAAATTTTCTATAGAAATAAAATTTTGACAAAATTTTCTATAGAAACAACATTGACAAAATTTTTTATAAAAGTAAAATTTTGACAAAATTTTCTATAGAAATAAACTTTTAATAAAATTTTCTATAGAAATAAAATTTTGACAAAATTTTCTATAGAAATAAAATTTTGACAAAATTTTCTATAGAAATAAAATTCTGACCAAATTTTCTATAGAAATTACATTTTGACAAAATTATCTATAGAAATAAAATTTTGACAAAAAGTTCTATAGAAATAAAATTTTGGCAAAATTTTCTATAGAAATAAACATTTGGCAAAATTTTCTATAGAAATAAAATTTTGACAACATTTTTTATAGAAATAAAATTTTGACAAAATTTTCCACAGAAATAAAAGTTTGACAAAATATTCTATAGAAATAAAATTTTGACAAAATTTTCTATAGAAATAAAATTTTGACAAAATTTTCTATGGAAATAAAATTTTAACAAAATTTTCTATAGAAATAAAATTTTGACAAATTTTCTATAGAAATAAAAATTTTGACAAAATTTTCTATAGAAATAAAAATTTGGCAAAATTGTCTATAGAAATAAAATTTTGACAAAATTTTCTATAAGAATAAAATTTTGAAAAAATTTTCTATAGAAATCAAAATTTGAAAACATTTTCTATAGAAATAAAAGTTTTACAAAATTTTCCATAGAAATAAAAGTTTGACAAAATATTCTATAGAAATAAAATTTTGACAAAATTTTCTATAGAAATAAAATTTTGACAAAATTTTCTATAGAAATAAAATTTTGACAAAATTTTCTATAGAAATAAAATTTTGACAAAATTGTCTATAGAAATAAAATTTTGACAAAATTGTCTATAGAAATAAAATTTTGACAAAATTGTCTATAGAAATAAAATTTTGACAAAATTTTCTATACAAATAAAATTTTGACAAAATTTTCTTTCTATAGAAATAAAAGTTTGGCAAAATTTTCCATAGGAATAAAATTTTTACAAAATTATCTATAGAAATAAAATTTTGACAAAATTTTCTATGGAAATAAAATTTTGATTAAATTTTCTATAGAAATAAAATTTTGACATAATTTTCTATAGAAATAAAATGTTGACTAAATTTTCTATAGAAATAAAATTTTGACAAAATTTTCTATAGAAATAAAATTCTGACAAAATTTTCTATAGAAATATCATTTTGACAAAATTTTCTATAGAAGTAAAATTTTGACAAAATTTTCTATAGAAATAAAATGTTGGCAAAATTTTCTATAGAAATAAAATTTTGACAAAATTTTCTATAGAAATAAAATTTTGACAAAATTTTCTATAGAAATTAAATTTTGACAAAATTTTCTATAGAAATAAAATTTTGACAAAATTTTCTATAGGAATAAAATTTTGACAAAATTTTCTATAGAAATAAAATTTTGACAAAATTTTGTGTAGAAATAAAATTTTGACAAAATTTTCTATAGGAATTAAATTTTGACAAAATTTTCTATGGAAATAAAATTTTGACAAAATTTTCTTTCTACAGAAATAAAAGTTTGGCAAAATTTTCTATAGGAATACAATTTTTACAAAGTTATCTATAGAAATAAAATTTTGACAAAATTTTCTATAGAAATAAAATTTTGACAAAATTTTCTATAGAAATAAAATTTTGACAAAATTTTCTATAGAAATAAAATTTTGACAAAATTTTCTATAGAAATAAAATTTTGATAAAATTTTCTATAGAAATCAAATTTTGACAAAATTTTCTATTGAAATCAAATTTGGACAAAATTTTCTATGGAAATAAAATTTTGACAAAATTTTCTATAGAAATAAAATTTTGACAAAATTTTCTATAGAAATAAAATTTTGACAAAATTTTCTATGGAAATATAATTTTGACAAAATTTTCTATAGAAATAAAATTTTGACAAAATTTTCTATGGAAATAAAATTTTGACAAAATTTTCTATAGAAATAAAATTTTGACAAAATTTTCTATAGAAATAAAATTTTGACAATATTTTCTATAGAAATAAAATGTTGATAAAATTTTCTATAGAAATCAAATTTTGACAAAAATTTCTATAGAAATCAAATTTGGACATAATTTTTTATAGAAATAGAATTTTAACAAAATTTTCTATAGAAATCAAATGTGGACATAATTTTCTATAGAAATAAAATTTTTACTAAATTTTCTATAGAAATAAAATTTTGACTAAATTTTCTATACAATTAAAAGCTTCGAATCCCACATTTTGGATAACAAAATATGTACGCTATTTATTTTAAAATGCCTTAATCAGAAAGACAATACAGAAGATCCTGCAGTCATTAAGAAAATCATAGAAGTTAAAGTGGTGCAATGCCAAAAGCCCTCAAGCCAACTCCGAACACATATTTTGTTATTTAAATAAAGTCATAACACTAATTTTTATGAGATTTATGACCACGAAGGGAAGAGGACATAAAGCCCAAACTAAAATTGGGCGATATGACCGCCCTAAGGTAGATCACGCCGCCAAAAAATCCTTTAGAGGTATATGACCAGTCGTTGTTCCACTTTAGTACCTGGATTTTATCATACCGCTAAAAGCCAAACTTTTTATATCCATCTCCATAAGATGGTGATAGGGGTAAAGAAGTTTCATATTCCATTTGTAACGCATCGATATATCGATTACCGGTCGTATATTCTGGTTCAGAATAAAATTTTAAGACAATCTTACAATGCCCGTTTGTCTGTTGCTATCAAGCTACTTCCGTCACTAATAAAGCTATTGTGCTGAAACTTCGCAACAAGTCGTTTATTGTCTGCAAGCAGATCGAGTTCGTAGATGGAGTATATTGGTTCAGGTTTTGATATAGCTCCCATATAAACCGGTTCGGTGAAAAGTCATTCCAATTTGAGCAGTTTGTGAACAAATGAAATTATTGGGATTATTTACTTGCAAAAAAGAGATCAACTGTAAAATGTATACCTTCAATTGGCCACTAGAGCTCAAATGCCGCCGATGGTAATGGTGACCAAAATTTCCGAATCTCAATCCGTTCTACTTTTGCGCCTAGGGAAATTTGGAAAGTAAAGGTGGTACTAAAAATTACCAAAATGTTGATAATGTCAAGACTGTGCATTACCAGAAATGAGCCAATATACAAGCGTGTGAAGTTAAAATTGTTTTTAGCCAAGACTCAAACCATCCCGGACGTTTTGTACCCTCCATCATAGGATGGGGGTATATTAAGTTTGTCATTCCGTTTATAACACATCGAAATATTGCTCTAAGACCCCACAAAGTATATATTCTGGGTCGTGGTGAAATTCTGAGTCGATCTGAGCATGACCGTCCGTCCGTCGTCTGTTGAAATCACGCTAACTTCGAACGAAACAAGCTGTTCAGGAGGCGCCAAGATCGGAGATCCTACCAAAAAATGGCCGGGCGTAAGTGCCACCAACTCTTGAGAACTTTCACTCATCGGGCACAACGGCCTAGAATTTAAACAAGCCTCAATTCTCGAAAGAACAGTCGAAAACTCTTCAAATGTATATTTGAATCCAGATGCATGTTTCCTAAAATGCGTCTTGAAGCTTTTGACAGCAGCTTCCCAGAGACCACCCATATGTGGCGCCCCGGCAGGGATAAACTGCCAGGAAAGCTGCTGAAACTGGTATGCGGAACACACCTTATCACGTCCCTCCTTAAGAACACTTCTCAATTCTTTTTCCATTTCGCGTGAAGCGCCTACAAAATTTGTACCATTATCCGAAAAAATGGTCTTGGGACAACCACGCCGAGATATAAATCTGTGAAAGGCAGCCAGAAATGTTGTCGTAGACAAGTCTGATGTGGCTTCCAAGTGTATGGCCTTCGTCGAAAAGCATACAAAAACGCAAACATAACCCTTTGTTATCTTACATGCGCGCCCTATAAATGACTTAATTTCGAAAGGCCCCGCAAAATCAACGCCAGTCGTAGTAAACGGTCTTGTAAGTACAGTTCTCTCCGGTGGGAGAGCCGCCATGATCTGCGTACAAGACTTCTTCCTATCCAACAGACACCGTTTACACCGGTTAATAGTCGATCTAATCAAAGATGTTAAACGAGGAATCCAATACTCAATCCGAATAAGACGTAGAACCAACTGGTTTCCTCCGTGAATAGATATGTCGTGAACATATTTCACCAGTAACCTAGCGAATCTACTATTATACGGCACTATAATTGGATGTCGCTCACTATACGAAAGGGTAGGACACCTACTCAAACGACCATTCAACCTCATAACCCCCTCCTCATCCAGGAATGGATTCAATGACAACAACGAACTCCTGGAACCTAACGGTTTCTTTTCCATCAAACAACCGTACTCATCTGGATAATGAGCCCTTTGAGAAAGAACAGCTAGACGTAATCTCACTGCCTTTAATTCGGTTGCCGTCAACGTCGTGTCGTGATACACATTTCGACTAGCATGTGAATAATGGGTCCTTTGATAAAACCTAAATATATACGCGATGACTCGTAGAGCCCTATCTAACGAAGAAAATCCCTCTAAAATGTCCTCATAGTTCGTAAAAAACGATGCGTGAGTCTTGACCGCCCGTACCTCAACGTCAGTCTCAAGAGGGGTCAAATCACTAATATCCCACTGAGAACTAGCTGAGCACAGCCACTCTGGTCCATGCCACCAAAGCGTTGAAACTGCCAACTCTGCAGGCGACACTCCGCGACTTCCCAAGTCGGCCGGATTGTCCTCAGAACGAACATGGTACCAATTCTGTCCCCCAGTATTCTCCTGAATCCTACATACGCGATTCGCAACGAAAGTAGACCACGTAGATGGCGTCTTTCGAAGCCAAGAGCGGACGATCGTAGAATCCGTCCAACAATAAACACGTCGAAATTCAATATCTAACTCCCTGGCTATAGACTTGTAAAGTTCTGAGGCCAAAACTGCCCCACAAAGCTCCAAACGTGGCAAAGATATAGATTTGATGGGGGCTACCTTAGTCTTACAAGATAGCAAATGGGTGAAGATTTGTCCCTGCGGCGTAACCACACGAACATATACTACCCCCGCGTATGCTTTTTCCGAGGCGTCGGAAAAAACATGTAATTCTACCTCACAGTCTGTGGAGTAATTGACCCATCGAGGAATACGAACGTGATTCACATCCTGATAGGTCTCGACAAACTTTCGCCATTGTCGCTCTGTTTGTAACGGAAGAGACTCGTCCCATCCTATCTTATCCAACCAAACCTGTTGCATAATTATCTTCGCCACTATAATAACTGGCCCCAGCCAGCCAACAGGGTCAAATAGCCTAGCTATAGCCGATAAAACCTCTCTCTTCGTAAACCGAGATTTTTGCTCAATCGGTTTCATCTCAAAATAAAACAAGTCTAACTGCGCATTCCACCTAATACCCAACGGTTTCGAACTACTGGCCTCAACAAACTCCAATAATTTGGCGTCAACCAAATGGTCAGCCGGAAGCGATTCTAAAATGGCTAGCTCATTAGAAGTCCACTTCCTCAGTTCGAACTTTGCCGATGATAGTACTCTAATCAATTGGTCCCTAGATTCAACAGCAGTATCCACGTCATGGTATCCTGTCAAAACATCATCCACGTACATGCACCTTCGTAGAATATGTGCCGCGTGGGGATAGTCATCTTCGGAGTCATCGGCCAATTGCAATAACGTCCGTATAGCTAAATAGGGAGCACAATTCACTCCAAATGTCACGGTCTGCAGCTCATAGTCTTGTACATCTTTTTGTGGGGAGTCCCTAAAGACAATTCGCTGCAGAGAAGTATGGGCCGAATTTACCCTAATTTGGCGGTACATCTGTGTGATGTCGCAATTAAAAACGTATTTGAAAAATCTCCACCTCAAAATCAAATGAACCAATTCCAATTGTAATGTGGGTCCCACATAAAGAATGTCGTTCAGACTTTTACCATTTGAGGTCTTATGCGAAGCATTAAAGACAACTCGAAGTTTGGACGTCAATTTGTCCGGATTGATTACCGGGTGGTGTGGCAAATAACACACAGTTTGATCTGCAGGAGAAGTCGACGACACTGGTCTCATATGTTGCAAGTCCAAATATTCTTTAATCACCCCGTCATACATTAATTTTGTTTCAGGCTTTCGTAAAAGCGAAGCCTCACCACGAATAAACTGCTTCAAACAACTTGTCCGCGAATGTCCAAGCAAGACTTGTCCCTTTAATTCGGGTTTTATCGGAAGAGTCACTACGTATCTTCCATCGGAATCCCTATATGTGGTATTCTTAAAATTTTCTTCACAAAATTTATCTGCGGGAGAACAAATTGCCCGTCTTGGTAAGTCCTCTAATTCCCAAAACCGAAGAAGAGTCTTGTCAAGACCATCTTCTTCCATAAATTCAACAGTCGTTGAAAAAACCGTCACATTAGAAGTGGGAATTGAACCAGTAATGAGCCAGCCGAAGACTGTCTGTTGAGCAATCAACGACCCTAAAATACCAGACCGAACCCCCTGTAATATAATTCTGGGATACACGTCTGCCCCCAACAATAGATCAACCGGACGACTATCGAACAGATTAGGATCAGCTAAACGCAAATTTGGCAAACGTGACATATAATTCCGACTCACTTGGAAAGACGGTAAATTCCCAGAAATCCTAGGCAGGACCAACGCAGTCGCCTCTACCAAGACCGATCCATCTATGGGTGACCCTATACTCAGAGGGCAAATACCTCGAGAAGTTATCGAAACCGATTGATTCACGCCCGATATCGAAGACGTCGCACTCGTTATCGAAATCCTAAGCAACTTTTGCATTTTTTCGGTAATAAAGGAGGCTTCCGATGCTGGGTCAATAAGAGCCCGAGCTGGGTACGTCATACCCTGATGAACGATGTTCACCATAGCCGTCCCTAATAGTACCGACCTGTCCTGGGAAACATGAAATACTTGCCTGGCCGAAGTGCCAGACACGATTCCAGACGAAGTGGAAGGCTGCGGGTCAATCAAACCGCTAGAATCCGTAGGACGAGCGGCCGAAACCGTCGAAGACGTAGTCGCCACATTCGTAGAATGGGAAGAATCGCGATGAAGCAAAGTATGATGCCTTCCTTGACACTTCTCACAACTGCGAGATGTAGCACAGTTGTTAACGTCATGTCTACGAGATAGACAATTGAAACAACAGCGGTACCGTTTCACAGCAGTCAACCGATCATTCACAGAAAGATTCCTAAATCTCGGACAAACACGTAGATGATGGCTTTGTCGTGGACAAAGAACACACATCTTATCTACGGAATCTCTAGAAGAATGAGAAGTGTATTGCGAATTACGCGACCTAGATGGCGAAGATTTCGGAGCTGCATTCGTAAAATGTGTTCGCAGCCTCCTGCCATCAGTTTTCTTCGAAGCATCGATACCCTTCAAATCGCGGAGACACGTGAGTGTCTGAATCCTTTCCGTAAGAAAACGATCCATGTCCACCCAAGACGACAACGCAGACTTATCACTTATACCCTGTTCCCACAAAGTAACACTAATCTTCGGTAGACGTTGCACACACAAATATATCAAAATCGGATCCCAATCGTTCGTAGGAACGTTATTCACAGCCATCGCCGAAATACATGCATTTGTACCACGCTGCAAGTTCTTCAACCCAGAACTTGTCTCGGTGTCTAAGACCGGAAGGTCAAAAAGTAGTTTCAACTGATTGCTGACTAAAATTCTCAAGTTGTCATAAGTTTCCTTTAACGTCCTCCAAGCTAACTCGAAACTCCTATCAGTGAGAGGAAATCTTCTTACAACTTCACGGGCGTCGCCACTAGTCTTTTTGAGCAAATGACACAAGCGCTCAATATCACTCAGACGGGAATTTTTTACATAAACAGCAGTAAACAAATCCCTAAATGTTGGCCAAGACTGAAAGTCACCATCGAAAACCTCAATATCGCATGGTGGTAAAGCCAAACTATGGACCGCACCATGGTCAACACCTAACAAAAGAGAATTTCCCGATACATCCACATTACCAGAACGAGCAGAAATATCCGCCACATCGGCCTGCTGTATAGGAGTTGACGCCCTAGGAACGGCTTTTAGACCGTCTATCTTCCTTTCGATAGAGGAAACAATACGAATATAGGCATCATAAGTTGCCTCATACTTGCCGTCAGCAGATTCTACCTTTCCCTTATCTGAATCCTCCTGAAGATCGTCTAAACACTCCTCATACCTCTCTTTCACTCTCTCCCAGAGTGATTTCGCCTCTTCGACCTGAGCCCTTAGAGAATAAACATCTAAATTCTCCTCCTTCAAAGAGCTAACCCGTGTCCCAAACTTCACAACCGCATCAGCGGCTCTAATGAATCGCGCGAATGTATTAACTGGCATATTGAAAATAATTTAGCGTCACAAAAATTCACAAAAACTCGTAAAGTATGTGAACACGCACTTATCGACAGCGAAAACTGGCCGAAAAATCAATAAATTTGCACAAAATGCCCAAAAATGCAAAAACAAAAATTTACAAAATTTTTCTTTCAGTGTATCAAATTCTCACACTGCACCGAAATTACCACAAAATTTCTTGAAGTGTAAACAATTGTTCGTAAAACAACCACTTCAAAACTTAAAATCAAAAATTTCAAACAATTTGTAAACTATTGGACTATTTTTCTCTCAGTGTAGAAACAATTAATTTTCGTTCAGTGTACCGAATCACAACATATTTTCCCCTTGTACAAAAAATAGGCAAATTATTCAAGTTGAATTCAAAAAATCTCAAAATTCTACTAAAATCTTCGAACTAATTCTCTCAGTGTATGAATGAATTTACGAAAATTACGCTCAGTGTATCGAAGAATACTGCCGCTGTATCAAAACTTCACACACGAAATCCAGATGATCAAAAAATTCAACAAATTATAAGAAATTATAAAAAAATGTCTGTAAGACCAAATGTAGGGTGCACGGACTGTAAAATACACCTCTACACTTCCACGCCAGATAATCTCCCCAAAAAAATTCAAAATCACAAATAATAAAAAATATAGAAATAAAAATATATATACGTAATATATACGATAAAATAAAAATTATACGATCGTACCGGACCGCCTGTAGGGTGCACAGTGACCAAACCGATAATTTTTACTAATGCGCGTAACGCTAATGGGTCATACAACACGAAAACCCAAAAAACTCAATTTCAAAAAAATTTTTATAATTTTCCTCAAAATATTTACGACTCGCGGCCCCGTGAGGGTTAACAAATAAACCAAAGAAACACAGCTCAAAAAAAATATGTATGTATATACGTGTGTGTATCACTGATCATACGTAGGTATGTAATTCAAACGTTGACTGCAGTGACGATTGATGTTTGTTTACAATAGTAATACGACCAACAGAGCCTTTGGAGTCTGCGTGTATTTTGTTATTGTTTTATTTACTTCAAGTTAAAGGCAACGTAATTGCAAATAATGTTTTGAAGTAAATAAGCACTGTCAACGTTTAAATTCACCACACAACACCAATATATACAATAGATTTTTCACTTTTTATTTTGATTATTCTTTCACTTGAATATCATTTAACAAAACGAAATTAAACAAACGAAAGAAATGTACGTACGTATGTAGCAACGAATGTGTGTTTTTTGAAATGCAATTTGCCGTCGGCAAAACGAAATAATTGTATCGATGTTGTAAAACGACCGCGGTTTAAATTTAAAAACACTCGCGATTTGCTCAATTATTTTAATAAAACACTGACATACGCACCTGTGTGTTGATAAATAATTATTTAAATAATTTTTCAAATGAAATCTTCCACAAATATGGCTGCAAAGTGGCTGCTTTTTTGTTGTTGCTTCACAATATCAGCACTTTCCTTTGAAAAAAAGACAAAACAAAATCCTTTATTAATTGCTGTAAGCAAGTATCCGGCTCGATTGGACCAATGAATGCGTAGCACCGAGAAATAAAATAAATAAAAACACAAGGGATTTAGTTTTTCTTTTCAATGATGTTTCAATAAAACGTAATTTTATTGAATTTTTGGGAGATTATTATTTACCTTTTACAAAACAATCGTTGGACGGACGTAATCCAGTAACGAATAACAACAAAAGTTAGACGCCGCAAGACGGTAATGGCGCGACTCGTTAGATAAATGTAACGAATTGTGCTGAAAGCACAGAGCTGCATCCAGAGCTTAGGGTACATTTCCTAACGAGGGGGAAATTGTTATTTTACAAGATTTTAAGTCCCCATCTAACGAATAAATTTTGACCTTACGAATTTGAACTTAAACACTATAGAAATAAAATTTTGACAAAATTTTCTATAGAAATAACATTTTGACAAAATTTTCTATAGAAATAAAATTTTGACAAAATTTTCTATAGAAATAAAATTTTGACAAAATTTTCTATAGAAACAACATTGACAAAATTTTTTATAAAAGTAAAATTTTGACAAAATTTTCTATAGAAATAAACTTTTAATAAAATTTTCTATAGAAATAAAATTTTGACAAAATTTTCTATAGAAATAAAATTTTGACAAAATTTTCTATAGAAATAAAATTCTGACCAAATTTTCTATAGAAATTACATTTTGACAAAATTATCTATAGAAATAAAATTTTGACAAAAAGTTCTATAGAAATAAAATTTTGGCAAAATTTTCTATAGAAATAAACATTTGGCAAAATTTTCTATAGAAATAAAATTTTGACAACATTTTTTATAGAAATAAAATTTTGACAAAATTTTCCACAGAAATAAAAGTTTGACAAAATATTCTATAGAAATAAAATTTTGACAAAATTTTCTATAGAAATAAAATTTTGACAAAATTTTCTATGGAAATAAAATTTTAACAAAATTTTCTATAGAAATAAAATTTTGACAAATTTTCTATAGAAATAAAAATTTTGACAAAATTTTCTATAGAAATAAAAATTTGGCAAAATTGTCTATAGAAATAAAATTTTGACAAAATTTTCTATAAGAATAAAATTTTGAAAAAATTTTCTATAGAAATCAAAATTTGAAAACATTTTCTATAGAAATAAAAGTTTTACAAAATTTTCCATAGAAATAAAAGTTTGACAAAATATTCTATAGAAATAAAATTTTGACAAAATTTTCTATAGAAATAAAATTTTGACAAAATTTTCTATAGAAATAAAATTTTGACAAAATTTTCTATAGAAATAAAATTTTGACAAAATTGTCTATAGAAATAAAATTTTGACAAAATTGTCTATAGAAATAAAATTTTGACAAAATTGTCTATAGAAATAAAATTTTGACAAAATTTTCTATACAAATAAAATTTTGACAAAATTTTCTTTCTATAGAAATAAAAGTTTGGCAAAATTTTCCATAGGAATAAAATTTTTACAAAATTATCTATAGAAATAAAATTTTGACAAAATTTTCTATGGAAATAAAATTTTGATTAAATTTTCTATAGAAATAAAATTTTGACATAATTTTCTATAGAAATAAAATGTTGACTAAATTTTCTATAGAAATAAAATTTTGACAAAATTTTCTATAGAAATAAAATTCTGACAAAATTTTCTATAGAAATATCATTTTGACAAAATTTTCTATAGAAGTAAAATTTTGACAAAATTTTCTATAGAAATAAAATGTTGGCAAAATTTTCTATAGAAATAAAATTTTGACAAAATTTTCTATAGAAATAAAATTTTGACAAAATTTTCTATAGAAATTAAATTTTGACAAAATTTTCTATAGAAATAAAATTTTGACAAAATTTTCTATAGGAATAAAATTTTGACAAAATTTTCTATAGAAATAAAATTTTGACAAAATTTTGTGTAGAAATAAAATTTTGACAAAATTTTCTATAGGAATTAAATTTTGACAAAATTTTCTATGGAAATAAAATTTTGACAAAATTTTCTTTCTACAGAAATAAAAGTTTGGCAAAATTTTCTATAGGAATACAATTTTTACAAAGTTATCTATAGAAATAAAATTTTGACAAAATTTTCTATAGAAATAAAATTTTGACAAAATTTTCTATAGAAATAAAATTTTGACAAAATTTTCTATAGAAATAAAATTTTGACAAAATTTTCTATAGAAATAAAATTTTGATAAAATTTTCTATAGAAATCAAATTTTGACAAAATTTTCTATTGAAATCAAATTTGGACAAAATTTTCTATGGAAATAAAATTTTGACAAAATTTTCTATAGAAATAAAATTTTGACAAAATTTTCTATAGAAATAAAATTTTGACAAAATTTTCTATGGAAATATAATTTTGACAAAATTTTCTATAGAAATAAAATTTTGACAAAATTTTCTATGGAAATAAAATTTTGACAAAATTTTCTATAGAAATAAAATTTTGACAAAATTTTCTATAGAAATAAAATTTTGACAATATTTTCTATAGAAATAAAATGTTGATAAAATTTTCTATAGAAATCAAATTTTGACAAAAATTTCTATAGAAATCAAATTTGGACATAATTTTTTATAGAAATAGAATTTTAACAAAATTTTCTATAGAAATCAAATGTGGACATAATTTTCTATAGAAATAAAATTTTTACTAAATTTTCTATAGAAATAAAATTTTGACTAAATTTTCTATACAATTAAAAGCTTCGAATCCCACATTTTGGATAACAAAATATGTACGCTATTTATTTTAAAATGCCTTAATCAGAAAGACAATACAGAAGATCCTGCAGTCATTAAGAAAATCATAGAAGTTAAAGTGGTGCAATGCCAAAAGCCCTCAAGCCAACTCCGAACACATATTTTGTTATTTAAATAAAGTCATAACACTAATTTTTATGAGATTTATGACCACGAAGGGAAGAGGACATAAAGCCCAAACTAAAATTGGGCGATATGACCGCCCTAAGGTAGATCACGCCGCCAAAAAATCCTTTAGAGGTATATGACCAGTCGTTGTTCCACTTTAGTACCTGGATTTTATCATACCGCTAAAAGCCAAACTTTTTATATCCATCTCCATAAGATGGTGATAGGGGTAAAGAAGTTTCATATTCCATTTGTAACGCATCGATATATCGATTACCGGTCGTATATTCTGGTTCAGAATAAAATTTTAAGACAATCTTACAATGCCCGTTTGTCTGTTGCTATCAAGCTACTTCCGTCACTAATAAAGCTATTGTGCTGAAACTTCGCAACAAGTCGTTTATTGTCTGCAAGCAGATCGAGTTCGTAGATGGAGTATATTGGTTCAGGTTTTGATATAGCTCCCATATAAACCGGTTCGGTGAAAAGTCATTCCAATTTGAGCAGTTTGTGAACAAATGAAATTATTGGGATTATTTACTTGCAAAAAAGAGATCAACTGTAAAATGTATACCTTCAATTGGCCACTAGAGCTCAAATGCCGCCGATGGTAATGGTGACCAAAATTTCCGAATCTCAATCCGTTCTACTTTTGCGCCTAGGGAAATTTGGAAAGTAAAGGTGGTACTAAAAATTACCAAAATGTTGATAATGTCAAGACTGTGCATTACCAGAAATGAGCCAATATACAAGCGTGTGAAGTTAAAATTGTTTTTAGCCAAGACTCAAACCATCCCGGACGTTTTGTACCCTCCATCATAGGATGGGGGTATATTAAGTTTGTCATTCCGTTTATAACACATCGAAATATTGCTCTAAGACCCCACAAAGTATATATTCTGGGTCGTGGTGAAATTCTGAGTCGATCTGAGCATGACCGTCCGTCCGTCGTCTGTTGAAATCACGCTAACTTCGAACGAAACAAGCTATCGACTTGAAACTTGGCACAAGTAGTTGTTATTGATGTAGGTCGGATGGTATTGCAAATGGGCCATATCGGTCCACTTTTACGTATAGCCCCCATATAAACGGACCCCCTAATTTGGCTTGCGGATCCTCTAAGATAAGCAAATTTCATTCGATCCGGCTGCAATTTGGTACATGGTGTAAGTATATGATCTCTAACAACTATGCAAAAATTGGTCCACATCGGTCAATAATTATATATAACCCCCATATAAACCCATCACCCGATTTGGCTTGCGGAGCCTCTAAGAGAAGCAAATTTCATCCGATCCGACTGAAATTTGGTACATGGTGTTAGTATATGGTATCTAATGACCATACAAAATTGGTCCACATCGGTCAATAATTATATATAGCCCCCATATAAACCGATTAATCTGATTCAGTTGAAATTTGGTACGTAGTGTTAATATATGGCCTCAAACATCCATGAAAAAATTTGTCGAAATCGGTCCATAATTATATATAGCCCCCATATAAACCAATCCCCAGATATGATCTCCGGAGCCCCTTGGAAGAGCAAAATTCATCCGATTCAGTTGAAATTTGTTACGTGATGTTAGTATATTTGGATCCAACAACCATGCAGGAATTGGTTCATATCAGTCCATAATCATATATAGCCCCCATATAAACCGATCCCGAGATTTGGTTTTGGAGCCTCTTGGAATAACAAACTTCATTCGAGTCAGTTGAAATTAGGTACATTGTGCTAGTATATGGCCGTTAACAACCATGCAACAACCGTATGGACTAACTCACAATTTAGAAAACGATGTTAAGAAGTTTTAAGATACAACAAACCAAGTAATTCGATTGGGAATGGCAGCCTTTCGTAAAAGTTTCTACGCAATCCATGGTGGAGGGTACATAAGATTCGGCCTGGCCGAGCTTACGGCCGTATATACTTGTTTTTTTTTTTTAATTTCACTTTTCAACGCAAATTTCGACTAAATCCAAACAATTTTCACTCGAACGTGATGCTTTTTAACTAAACTCTATAAAATATGAGCAAATTATGTTAACTTTTTATATTTAGACTTCCAAACTAGTGTGAATTAAACACCAAAAATATAAAGCTAAAATGTTCAAATCCCTTTTTTTTGCTATTTCTGATGAACGGCAAAGAACTAAAGGGGGTTTACGTTGGTAACCCAAACCGTGGAGCATTCCCCAGTGAAAAGCCCATGGGCGCTCTGATTTCTCCCCTGATAGAATATATCAGGGGGCGGGCGTTAAAATCAACTTTTTTGTCCGTTTTTGAACACATTACGCATACACAGAAAAAACTTTCACGAAAATTTTTCCAATTAAAGTCTTAATTGAGTTTTAAAAAATATTCAATTAAAAATTTAATTAATTCACCAAATGTTTTAATTGAAACAAAAATTTATAGTATCAATTAATGTTTTAATTGATGTTCAATTAATTTTTAATTGATAGTACCATTTCTGTGTTTGAAGACATTTCAATTAAAAAATTAATTAAAATTAATCAATTAAAATTAATTAAAAAAAATTAAAAAAAAAATTTTTGTATGTACACTTTCTTTAGTTCCAAAGAGGGGGCAAAGTAATATCTGTTAAAATTTTGATACGGATTTTCACCCCACGACAACGTCTTTAAGAGGGTATACGTATGTAATTGCACCCTTAAAGCATTCACACGATGCAGCATTCAATAAGGAATCTATCACACTGAAATTGTGCACAGATTCGTCTTTTGTATACAGGCAGATCAAGTTGGAAGATAAGCTATATCGGTCCAATATGAAAATATAGCATCATTATAAACCGACCCCTCCCCACCAGATTTCCATTTACTTTTGGTTCATAAATAGATGTGCCGAATATGGTGTGTGTATATTAGACTATTTATGAGTCTATAGCATAGCTATTTATAATTATATTGTATATCGGACAATGTTCTGGAATAGCCTCCATATGATCGATCTCCCGATTTCATATCGTGGGTTTCTCGAAATTGCACTTTTTATTCGATTTTCTTGAAATTCAAAGGCCAGAGGTTTACCTGTCGATTTGTTGGTGGGCATGGTGGTGGGCATGGATTCCGCAATTCGCACCCGAATTTCTTGAAATGTATTTTACACTGTTAGAAAAAGTTTCGTTATATTAACGAAATGTTTCATTAAAAGCCAATGAAACAAATTCGTTAATACAATGAAAATTTTCGTTATAATAACGAATTTTCTGTCAATCAACGTAACGTTTCGTACTATTGACGATTTATTTCATTGTATTAATGAAAAATTTTCGCTGAATTTTTAATTTAGATCAATAACTTTCCACTATATAAATTAACAGAGTTTCGGTCTTGAAGTATGTGAAGGGCGAGAAATTAAATATTCTTAACACAAAGAAAATTTCATTAAAATTCAACCAACGAAATTTTTCATTGATATACGAAACATGTTCATTTATACAATGAAAATATTCGTTAATAGTACGAAATTTTATGTTGATTAACTGAAAATTCGTTATAATAACGAAAATGTTCGTTGTATTAACGAATTTGTTTCATTGGCTGACTTTTAACGAGACATTTCGTTAATATAACGAAATTTTTTCTATTAGTGTATCAATAAATAAAACCAATTTTGTAAGATTTAAGTTCACTATTCCCTTCAATAACTATTTTTCTATATGCCCATAATGAAATTATTTTTTTCTATGGCTGGTAAACTGTGCTAAACTTTTTTTTAATCCCACTCCGTATATCTATTAGATAATAAATCTTCTTCAAATGTTTGCACATAATTTATTCCTTACATTTACATATTTTTGTTCATGAAGTTATAATGCCCAATAACAACCGACCTCGTTCTTCATTTCACCTATATCATAAATTTGGCCTTGTGCTCGAAATAATTAAAATTGATTACAAGCAAACTATCCCAATGTGCTACACATACACATAGAGCAAAAAAAGTTTTTATAACTAATTCACATTATGGATATAATAATAAAACGTAACCAATGCATTAGTCCAGATAATGTCTACTGAACCCTCATCATAATTTTTAATCACCGAAAGCAAAACTTTATGTTTTGCCTGATAAAAGACAAACACATAATCAATTTAAAGTCTAAAGTGTAACTGCTAACTAAGCCCGATATCCATTACGATTTTGCCCTGCCCAGCCAACCCACAGAATTCCAATTAAACATAAATTCCAATTTGAAACAATACCGAACAACAGCAACTTTCTAATCTCAGCAAAATTTTATGGCCATGAAGGCAGTTACAGAACCCATGTTTAAATTGTACATGAATGACATATGTGTGTGTGTGTGTGTGTGCGTGTGTATGCATGTGAATGTGCATAATAGAGCTTATGACTATCTAGTTGTTGGGAAAACACAATTGACTCTTGGTGTTATCTGATGTTTTTGTTGTTGGTGTTAGAAACGTACATATGGCCTGTCACAGGGTTACAACAAAAGCCACCAAGTCCTTAACAAAAGGAATACGAAATAAATTCACCCAACACTTTACAAATGCTCCTTTCTCTAATCAGGGTCATACAACACACGCACACACTAAAGCAAAAACAACAAGAAAAGAAAACAATACAATGCTACAGCTACGACAAGCAACAGCCATTTATAGGGAGAGAGAGAAAAATGCATATTGCATACTATCGGTGAGTCTTAGAGAAAGAGATAGAGGTGAAGAGAGCCACCAATGAACCCAGTAGTCTATGTGGCCCATAAAGTGTAAGCATTTTTGCACAGATATGAATCTTGTGTTAAATGCTACCTAATGAACGGATATTACAAGTTCTCTAAAGTTAACCGTATAAGGTCATACAACAAACAACAACAATGGTGTCAATCATATGTGTTGGCATTACTTAGGAATTTGTGTAAGACATCGAGCCATTGAAGGTCGTAGCTCATTGATGGCGGCATTGAATTGACTTCAGCTATATTTATAGAATGTATGGTGATGTTTGAGAGTATGATTTCCTCGATATTGGCAATTTCCTATTCATATCTTTTAATTACTCGCATGCCAAAAGTTATACTGTGGAGTTGAACGAACAATGAAGCGAGGTATCAATATGTGCTAATTGTTAAAAATACTAACGGGTTATTTTTTAAGAGCTATAGGAAAATTAAACAAGTATATACGGCCGTAAGTTCGGCCAGACCGAATCTTATGTACCCTTCACCATGGAGGAAAGACTGTCATCCACATCGAATTACTTGGGTTGGGGTAACCTAAAACTTCTTAACATCGTTTTCTAAATTGTGAGTTAGTCCATACGTGGTATATATTAGACAAAAAAGTAGAGAGCCAGAATTGAAATATGGGGGTCGCTTATATGGGGGCTATATACAATTATGAACTTGATATGGACCAATTTTTGTGTGACTGGAGATCGATTTATCTGAAGGCAATATATAACTATAGACCGATATGGACCTAGTTAGACATGGTTGTTAACGCCCATATACTAGCACAATGTACCAAATTTCAACTGACTCGGATGAAATTTGCTTCTCCAAGTGGCTCCAAAACCAAATCTCAGGATCGATTTATATGGGAGCTATATATGATTATGGACTGATATGGACCACTTTTGGCATGGTTGCTAAATATCATATACTACCACCACGTACGAAATTTTAACCAGATCGGATGAATTTTGTTTCTCCAAAAGGCACCAGAGGTCAAATCTGGGTATCGGTTTATATGGGGGCTATATATAATTATGGACTGATATGAACCAATTCCTGCATGGTTGTTGGACACCATATACTAATATCACGTACCAAATTTCAACCGAATCGGATGAATTTTGCTCTTCCAAGGAGCTCCGGAGGTCAAATCTGGGGATCTGTTTATATGGGGCCTATATATAACTATTGACCGATTTCGACCAATTTTTGCATGAGGCCATATATTAACACCACGTAACAAATTTCAACTGAATCAGATGAATTTTGGTCTTCCAAGAGGATCCGGAGGTCAAATCTGGTGATCGGTTTATATGGGGGCTATATATAATTATGGACCGATGTAAAAATATGGGGCTATACGTAAAAGTGGACCTACATCAATAACAAATACTTGTGCCAAGTTTCAAGTCAATAGCTTGTTTCGTTCGGAAGTTAGCGTGATTTCAACAGACGGACGGACTTCTTCAGATCGACTCAGAATTTCACCGCGACCCAGAATATATATACTTTATGGGGTCTTACAGCAATATTTCGATGTGTTACAAACGGAATGACAAAGTTAATATACCCCCATCCTATGGTGGAGGGTATAAAAAAACACACACATAAACAAATATATCATAGTACGATCAACATAATTTAATGTTTGAAAATTATTTTAAGCAAATATTGACCGCGACTGCGCCTCAAATGGTCCATCTTCTTAGTCTAATTTTGGCATACTCCTTGCAACTTTTCGACTTGTATTTCACTAGGAAATGCTTCAATGTTGTTTTCCAATAGATGCAATGGAACCGGGTTTGGTGATATAGACATGGGTTTTAACATGGCCTCAGAATCAAATACGTTAAATCACAAGATCTACGAGTTGACGGACCTTGACCGGTCCGGACCGTGAAATAAAAAGTTCACAGTACTTGCCTCTCAAAAACACCATACAGACTGTGACACCGTCTTGTTAAAACCACTGTTATGCAAGCACGGTTGCCTCTTGAACCATAAATAATCTGCCAAAATTTGGAGAAAATGTTACTAAATAATTACCAAACAAAATATATCTAATTTTGCAAAATTTTATTTACATAGAAAATTTGGCCAGAGTTTAATTTCTAAGAATATTTTATTTCTATAGAAAATTTTGTCAAAAATTTAATTTCTATGGAAAATTTAGGCAAAATTTTATATCTATAGAAAAATTTGTCCAAATTTTATAGCTATAAAAAATTTTTGCGAAATTTTATTTCTATGGAAAATGTTGTCAATATTTTATTTTTATAGACAACTTCGTAAAAATTTTATTTCTTTCGAATTTTTTTTTTCAAAATTGTGTTTCTATAGAAAATTTTGTTAAGCAATAAACATCTACCAGTTGCGGTAGAATTCTACAAACTGTGACAACCGTGTTCATAAACCTATGTGTGTGTGAGAGGGGTCAACATTTTATTTCTATAGAAAACTTTTTTCAAAATTCTATTTCTATTGAGAATTTTGTCACAATTTTATTTTTATAAAAATTTTTTAAAAATTTCATTTCTATAGAAAATTTTATCAAAATTTTATTTCTACAGAAAATTTTGTCAAAAGTTTATTTCTAGAATAAATATTGTCAATATTTCTTTTCTAGAATAAATTTTGTCCAAATTTCATTTCTACAGAATATTTTATTTCAATATAAAATTTTGTGAATATTTAATTTCTATAGAAAATTTCTATATTTCTATAGAAAATTTTGTCACAATTTTATTTATATAGACAATTTTGTCAAAAATTTAGTTCTATAAAAAATTTAAGCAAAATTTTATTTCTATAGAAAATTGTGTCAAAATTCTATAGAAAATTTTGTCAAAAATCTATTTCCGCAGATAATTTTGTCAAAATTTTATTTCTATAGAAAATTTTATTAGAATTTTATTTATATAAAAAATTATGTCAGAATTTTATTTCTGTAGAAAATTTTTGCAAAATTCTATTTCTGTAGAAAATTTTGTCAAAGTTTTATTTCTATAGGTTAGGTTAGGTTAGGTGGCAGCCCGATGTATCAGACTCACTTAGACTATTCAGTCCATTGTGATACCACATTGGTGAACTTCTCTCTTATCACTGAGTGCTGCCCGATTCCATGTTAAGCTCAATGACAAGGGACCTCCTTTTTATAGCCGAGTCCGAACGGCGTTCCCCATTGGAGTGAAACCACTTAGAGAAGCTTTGAAACCCTCAGAAATGTCACCGGCATTACTGAGGTGGGATAATCCACCGTTGAAAAAGTTTTTGGTGTACGGTCGAGCAGGAATCGAACCCACGACCTTGTGTATGAAAGGCGGGCATGCTAACCATTTTTTATTTCTATAAAAAAATGTCAACATTTTATTACTGTAGAAATTTTGTCTCATTTCTATTTCTATAGAAAATTTTGTTAAAATATTATTCCTATAGAAAATTTTTAATAATTTTAATTATATAGAAAATGTTGTCAAAATTGTATTTCTATAAAAAATTTGTCAATATTCAACTTCGATAGAAAACATTTTTTTCTATAGAAAGCTTGGTCAAAATTTTATTTCTATAGAAAATGTTGTCAAAATTGTATTTCTTTAGAAAATTTTGTATAGAGAATTTTGTTAAAATTTTATTTGTATAGAAAATGTTGTCAAAATTTTGAACATTTTACTTTGTTTTTGAAATTTTGTCACAATTTCCTCTCTATAGAAAATTTTGTCAAAATTTTATTTCTATACACTGGTAGAAAAAGTTTCGTTATATTAATGAAATGCGTCATTAAAATTGAGCCAATGAAACAAATTCATTGATATAACGAAAATTTTCGTTATTATAACGAATTTTCTGTTAGTCAACGAAACGTGTCGTACTATTAACGAACATTTTGGTTATCTTAATGAAAATATTTCGTTGTATCAATGAAAAATTTTCGTTGGCTCAATTTTAATGAAATTTTCTCTGTGTGTAGATAAGTTTGTCAAAATTTTATTTCTATAGACATTTTATCAAATTTTTTCTATAAAAGATGTTGTCCAAATTTTTAACATTTTATGTTTTTGGAAATTTTGTCAAAATTTTATTTATAGAGAATATTTTGTCAAATCTTTATTTCTATAGAAAGTTTTGTCCAAGTTTTATTCCTATAGAAATTTTTGTCAAAATGTTATTTCTATTTGTGTAGAAAATTTTCTATTTTTATACCCACCACCATAAAATGGTGACGGGGGTATAATAAGTTTGTCATTCCGTTTGTAACACATCGAAATATCGATTTCCGACTATATAAAGTATATATATTCTTGATCAGGGAGAAATTCTAAGACGATATAAGCATGTCCGTCTGTCCGTCTGTCTGTCTGTCTGTCTGTCTGTCTGTCTGTTGTAATCACGCTACAGCCTTCAATAATGGCGCTATCGTCCCCAAATTTGGCACAGATTAGTTTTTTGTTTGCAGGCAGGTCAAGTTCGAAGATGGGCTATATCGGTCCAAGTTTTGATATAGTCCCCATATAAACCGACCTCCCGATTTGGGGTCTTGGGCCTATTAAAACCGTAGTTTTTATCAGATTTGCCTGAAATTGGAAATCCAGAGGTATTTTGGGACCTTAAAGAGGTGTGTCGAAAATGGTCCGTATCGGTCCATGTTTTGGTATAGCCCCCATATAGACCGATCTCCCGATTTTGCTTCTTAGGCGTCTAGAAACAGTATTTGCTATCCGATTTGTCTGAAATTGAAAATCTAGAGGTATTTTAGGACCATAAGGAGGTGTGTCGAAAATGGTCCGTATCGGTCCATGTTTTGATATGGCCCCCATATAGACCGATCTCCCGATTTTGCTTCTTGGGCGTCTAGAAACTATATTTTCTATCCGATTAACCTCAAATTGGAAATCTAGAGGTATTGTGGGACTATAAAGAGGTGTGTCGAAAATGGTCCGTATCGGTCCATGTTTTGGTATAGCCCCCATATAGACCGATCTCCCGATTTTGCTTCTTGCGCGTCTAGAAACAGTATTTGCTATCCGATTTGTATGAAATTGAAAATCTAGAGGTATTTTGGGAGCATAAAGAGGTGAGTCGAGAATGGTCCGTATCGGTCCATGGTTTGATATATCCCTCATATAAACCAACCTCCCGATTTGGAGTCTTGGGCCTATAAAAACCGTAGTTTTTATCCAATTTACCTGATATTGGAAATATAGAGGTATTTGAGGACCATAAAAAGGTGTGCCGAAAATGGTTCCCATCGGTCCATGTTTTGGTATAGCCCCCATATAGACCGATATCCCGATTTTGCTTCTAGGGCTTCTTGAAACTATATTTACAATACGATTTGCCTGAAATTGGAAATCTAGAGGTATTTGAGGACCATAAAAAGGTGTGCCGAAAATGGTGCTCATCGGTCCATGTTTTGATATAGTCCCCATAGAGACTGATCTCCCGATTTTGCTTCTTAGGCTTCTAGAAACTATATTTACCATCCGCTTTGCCTGAAATTCTTGAGCTTCTATAAATTGTATTTATTACCCGATTTGCCTCAAATTCGAAATCTAGAGGTATTTTTAGACCACAAATAAATGTGCCGAAATTGAGGTATATCGGTCCATTTTTTGGTATAACCCCCATATAGACTGATCTCTCGATTTTTACTTCTTGGGCGTCTAGAGACTATGTTTTCTAGCCGATTTGTTTGAAATTCTGGAGGTATTTTAAGATCACAAATATGTGAGCAGCAAATGGTACCTATCGGTCCATGTTTTGCTATAGCCCCCATATACACCGATCTCCCGGCTTTATTTCTTGGGCTTCTAGAATCCGTAGTTTTTACCCAATTTGGCTGAAATTGGAAATCTATAATAAAATTTAGACAAACGAAATTTCCTTTTCTTATAAAGTATTTTCGTTTATTCAACTCTAAAATTCTCTAATATAGCAGGCGCACTGATCATGAAAATTGCTTCAAACTGATAGTAAAATTTCCAGATTTTACTCCTCGTATTTATTTAAATAATGGCAGAAAAAAATCTACAGATTTAAGATTTCAAATCAAGGCGTAATTTAATCATATACACGATATGTTTATAATTTCTCTAAAACTCAAACAAAATTGGTTCTCATAAATCTAGAATCTTATCTGGTCTTCATAGGTAGAATCTTTAATATTTGTCTTCGGGAGCTGACTGCCGTGGGAGAAGATTTCTCATCAAACCCCCTACAATTCTATATATTATCAAGTAACCCACTACGACGAAGAGTTTTCAAAGTAAACTACCATATTTGATTGATGTGGTGGGTATTTAAAATTCGGCCCGGCCGAATTTACTGCTGTATATACTTGTTTATAGAAAATTTTGTCAAAATTTAATTTCTATGGAAAACTTTTGCAATTTTTTATTTTTCTATAGGGAACTTTGTCAAGATTTTATTTGTATAGGGAATTTTGTTAAAATTTTATTTGTATAGAAAATGTTGTCAAAATTTTGAATATTTTACTTGGTTTTGAAATTTTGTCACAATTTCCTTTCTATAGATAATTTTGTCAAAATTTTATTTCTATAGAAAATTGTATCAATTTTTTTTTCTATAAAAAAAAGTTTGTCCAAATTTTTAACATTTTATGTTTTAGGAAATTTTGTCAAAATTTTATTTGTATAGAATATTTTGTCAAATCTTTATTTCTATAGAAAATTTGGCCAAATTTTATTCCTATAGAAATTTTTGTAAAAATTTTATTTCTATTTGTGTAGAAAATTTTCTATTTTTATAGAAAATTTTGTCAATATTTAATTTCTATAGAAACCCATAGCAAAATTTTTTTCTTTAGGGAATTTTGTCAAAATTTTATTTCTATAGAAAATTTCGTGTAGCGTTTGATGTCTTTATCTGTTGTTTTAATGCCATAATTCGTTTCAAAGGAAGACAATTCAAACAAATCAAAAGAGATTCTAGCATTTGTTGATATTTCCGACATGTTTTGCTTCTGAACAAGAAAATTTACCTTAATCTCTAAAATGCCCATTCAAACGGATTGAGGTCCGAAGATTCTGGTGACCATTGTGTGTTAAAAATGAATTGTGGAACCTTATTGCTAAGCCATTCTAGCTTAGTGCGATGCTGCTGGGTTCTTTTGTTTATCAACCTAGTGCTTCAATACTGTCTTTAAGACATTTTCCCGATAATTTTCGAATTTTTTTTTGTCCCCACGGTCGATGAATACATGTGTAAATCGTTAAGGCCTTGAATTTTTTGAAATATCTATGGCTAAGGCCCAAGCTCATTTTCTTCGTTCTCGCGATAATTTCAGCTCTCGAATAAGTTTTCGAATAAATACCAATAATTTTTTTCAATGGTGAATTATTCCCTCTCAATAAAGCTGGTGACATTTCTGAATGTTTTAAAGTTTCTCTAAGTGACTGCACTGCAATAGGGAATGCCGTTCGGACTGGGCTATAAAATTGAATGTTACTTGACATTGAGCTAAAAATAGAATCGAACAGCACTTAGTGAAAAGCAAAATCCACAAAGGGGCCTGAAATATCGGGCTGTCACTATAGCTTTCCTAACCTAACCTATCCTATTTGTGTTTATTATTTATAGTTTCCAATATGGCTGTAGTTGTTTTGAATTGGCACACAAATATTGGAAAACATTACAATTATTGTGATTTATGAAAATTCTTTCTACTGAAAATGAGGCCATCCTTCGATTGGTCAGAAAAGAATTTTCACATCAAATCTTTACATTTAAATCATGGAAATTGTCATATCACTTATATCCATTTCATATTGCATACGTTTCTGTATCCAATTATCGCTTCTTAAAAAAAAAAAAAAATAACAACAACAGTTACACAACATAGGATCTTCTCCTACATCCTGAACATTGGCCGGAAACACTGCATGCCAACAATGATATTTGCATTGACATTTGCATCTACAGACCTGGTGGTTGTATCTACCATTGTCGATATTTGCATTTCGTTTTGTACATTTGTCGTGTTTCTCTTTTTCCTCTTCCACATTTCTGCACTCTAAATCGTGAATACGTGAGCAGCTATCACACTAGAGTCTGACCTAACCTCCAGTTTATGCAATACCAAGAACCAAGAAACATGCATAACTTTGTATTTGTTGCCAGCAGATGCGGTCGGTGTGAATGTGGGATGTGGCTTTTCTGAGGTACTTTGCAAATTTCCAAATTGGGAAAGTGTCATACCTCCTGCAATGCAAATACTCACCTCCTCCTCCTCCTCCTCACCCATTGATTTGTGGAGGAATCCTTGCCAAAGAGCTTCACAACAAATACTCGTTTATTCTAATATGGAATGTGTTTGGGAATCAAGTTAGAGTTGGTGGTCTAAGCCACAGGAGTTCTCTGGATGCAAATGCAATATGGAATATGGTAAGCAGGAAGGAAGAAAGGGAAAAAAGTCAGACCATGGCTTCTTGACTTTTGGTAGCCCCTGTTGGCTGTGTATAATGGTTTGGTGGGGTGTTTACTGTTTTGCCATTTTGTTCATTCAAATTCATATTTGTGGCACATGACATTTAGTTTGTTGTCATCCCTTGCCATTGTGTAGTCATACTTGTTGGCCGGAGTTGTATCCTATGGCATTTCTACCATTTGTGAGTTCATCCTGTAGCCAGAAAAAAAAAAACGAAAAACTCCCCATATAAAGTTTTTGGAAAAGTTTCCTTGGCCTTTTTCCATTGTCCCTAACAAATCCTAAAATTATGTTCAAAGAAACTTTTTGTTCTTTCTATAACTCCTTGGTCTACTAAGCAAGATTTGGATTGCATTGAAAACTCTTTGTAGCAGCAATTGTCAAGAAGCCCAGGTAGTTTTAAAAGGTTAAATGAATTCTTTTGCAAAAAAAAAAAAAATACACGAAACTTCCTTTGACTCGATATGAATTGAATATAAAGCCAACAATTTTTTCTCGAACTATTTAATGGAGTTTTTGGAAAACTTTTTTTTTTTTGGCTATCCATAACTCCAAATTACTTTGAATACTACTGGATGTGACCAGAATGGAAAAGGAAGCAGATGTCTTTGAGTCAACTATTTTGAAAGTGGATATTTTGTTCAACAGGAATCGAATGTTGAATTCGCTTGCGTAGATTTTTCTATGATTTTTTACAGTCTATATAGATATTCATAGTAGTGACTGCATTACATTTAAATTTATTTAAACCTAAAATCAGAAAACTAAATCTCAGAACTTTGCCCTAACTAGTTTTGCCAAAGGCACCACCGATTTCTTCTTTAAATCTTCAGTCAGAGTCTAATGAAAAGAGACGTGTTGGACCAGTAGCATTCATCTGCAGTCGATCGAGATCTGGTGATGTTCACTGAGATCTAGGAGTTGTTGAGTTCATGTTGATTGGTATGCAAACAGCTTCGTATGATTACAGCAGCTTCTGGGCAAAAAGAAATCATAAAGATGAGCTTTGTATTGGTAACAGCTTTGGTCTCTGGGGTAGGCTCTGAATCGATAGTACCTTTGAGTTTCGGTTGCCCTATTAGCGAATCAAATATGAAACGATGAAAATGTTACGAAAATGGACGGACACACGAAAAATGGCGAAACATCAACAATTTATAAATGAGACAGTTGGAGTAGCGGCTGATGGCGTTATAATCCATGTTCGTGTGACCACGACTGCCAAGATGTATGGCACTCGGGCGCCCGTGGTAGGTTCCTAGGATAATGGAACCTGAGTACAAAACATCAAAGGGAAAAATAACTGGCACGTATGTGGCAAAACGGTGATGATTGTACATGTTCTGAGAAGGAGAAGACCTTGAGTGGAGATGTTGGGAGAGTGAACGGAGACACAACACATGACGAACTATCACCGATTAATAAAGAAGACGTTAGGAGTAGCAGCTGATTCCATTATAATCCGAGATCGTATACCAGAGATGACCACAGTGGTGCAATGGTAAGCATGCCCACCTTGCATACAAAGGGTCGTGGGTTCAAACCCAGTTTCGACCAAACACCAAAAAGTTTTTCAGCGGTTGATTATCCCACCTCAGTAATGCTGCTGATGTTTCTGAGTGTTTCAAAGCTTCTCCAAGTGGTTTCACTGCAATGTGGAACGCCGTTCGGACTCGGCTATAAGAAGGAGGTCCCTTGTCATTGATCTTAGCATAAAATCGGGCAGCGCTCAGTGATAAGAGATAAGATCACCACTGTGGTATCTCAATGGACTGAATAGCCTAAGTGATCCTAACATATCGGGCTGCCACTATAACTAACCTAATCTACCAGAGACGACCATGACTACCGATTGTGAAATTTCGGCGCCTAAAGATGCTTCTGGGAGAATATGACGCCAGGGGGAATAACTGTAACATATGTGGCAAAACGGGGATGATGAGCATCTTTGCTATATTCTGAGCAAGAAAAAAATCTTAGGTCAGGATATGTATAACGGCAAGTTCATTGTGATACCATAGGGATAAACTTTCTGGAACTCAATGACAAGAGAAAACCTTGGCACGCTTTCTGTGACAATGTCTTGCCTGTAACCCCCAATATTGAGGAAAAATCGAATCGGGAAGTAGCCCAGAAAGAAACTGCGGAAAACAAAGGGAATTCGCTAAAGTCACAGAGTATACGGATGTTATGATATAGAGATGAAGATAGTAGTTCAGCCAACATGAAACGAGAAAACATGGATGGAACAAACAGAGTACCTTCTTCCCTATAACTTGTAATCTGGTTTTCTCGTCGGCTGAGGTAAGTTCTGCAATCTCCAGGGTCTTCTTAAGAACCCATGGAATAAAAATACAAATGTTTATCTTTATCGAGTACAATATTAAAGGGTGATACGGTCAAAATTTGGTTAATATAAACTTGACATATTTCTTTCAATTTTTTTTTTATTGAATGAAATTATTTTAAAATCTAATTTGATCAGAATCTGATGGTAGCAGGCATTCGGTATGTTGTCGATTTGTAGATAATCGGGAACTGGTATCCACGCTGAGATGAAGAAATTATTCGGTTTATAGTAAGTACTACGCCAAACTGTAAGTACTAATGATCATTGATGATCTGTAGTTGATAAGAAATGCCGTTGATGATCGATGGTAGATGAGAACGTCGGCTCGTAGAGATTTGGTAATTGATGAGGAATTCGGTTAGTTGGTAATCATTCGGTCTTCAAGCGATTTCAAGTTTTGATACAGTTGATTGTTGTAGAAACAGTGTGGTAACAGCTTCTGTAGCAGCAGTGTGCGATAGTTATCCGGGGGCAGTAATCGGTTACGGACGATTTTAGCATTACTGATGACTAGCATGCAAAGGTATCTAGGTAGGCTCAAAGGTCTATGAGGGGGAACTGTAGGCCCGAAGATCTCTGTGGAGGAATAGGAGTCTCAAAGGTCTCTGAGAGGGAACAGTAGTCCCGAAGGTCTCTATGGTGGAATAGTAGGCCCAAAGGTATATGTGGTGTGGAACAGTAGACCCGCAGCGACAGTAGGCCTCTGAGGGGGAGCAGTAGGTCCGAAGGTCTATGTGGTGGAACAGTACGCCCGAAGTTCTCTGTGATGGAGCAGTAGGCCCGAAGGTCTCTGTGGAAGATCAGTAGGCTCGAAGATCTCTGTGGTGGAAAAGTAAGTCCGCAGATCTATGTGGTGGAACAGTATGTCCCAAGGTATCTGTGGTGGAACAGTATGTCCCAAGGTATCTTTGGTGAAACAGTACGCCCCAAGATCTCTGTGGTGGAGCAGTAGGTCCGAAGGTCTCTGTGGTGGAGCAGTAGGCCCGAAGGTCTCTGTGGATGAACAGTAGGCTCGAAGTTCTCAGTGGTTGAATAGTAGGCCCGAAGGTCTATGTGGTAGAAAAGTTGGCCCGAAGGTCTCTGTGGTGGAGCAGTAGGCCCGATGGTCTCTGAGGTGAAACAAGACGCCCGAAGTTCTCAGTGGTTGAATAGTAGGCCCGAAGGTCTATGTAGTGGTGCAGTAGGCCCGAAGATCTCAGTGGTGGTGCTGTAGGCCCGAAAGCCTCTGTGGAAGAACAGTAGGCTCGAAGATCTCTGTGGTGGAACAGTAGGTCCGAAGATCTCTGTGGTGGAACAGTAGGTCCCAAGGTCTCTGTGGTGAAACAGTACGCTCCAAGATTTCTGAGAGGGAAGAGTATGCCCGAAGATCTCAGTGGTGGAATAGTAAGCCCGAAGGTCTATGTGGTGGAACAGTACGCCCGAGGTTGTCAGTGGTGGAATAGTAGGCCCGATGGTTTCTGGGGTGGAACAGTACGCCCAAAGTTCTCATTGGTTGAATAGTAGGCCCGAAAGTCTATGTGGTGGAAAATTCGGCCCGAAAGTCTCTGTGGTGGATCAGTAGGCCCGAAGGTCCCTATGGAAGAACAGTAGGCTCGAAGATCTCTGTGGTGGAAAAGTAAGTCCGAAGGTCTATGTGGTGGAAATGTTGGCCCGAAGGTCTCTGTGATGGAGCAGTAGGCCCGAAGTTCTCTGCGGAAGATCAGTAGGCTCGAAGATCTCTGTAGTGGAAAAGTAGGTCCGCAGATCTCTGTGGTGGAACAGTATGTCCCAAGGTATCTGTGGTGAAACAGTACACCCTAAGATCTCTGAGAGGGAAGAGTATGACCGAAGGTCTCTGTGGTGGAGCAGTAGGCCCGATGGTCTCTGAGGTGGAAGAGTACGCCCGAAGTTCTCTGTGGTTGACTAGTAGGCCCGAAGGTCTATGTGGTGGAAAAGTTGGCCCGAAGTTCTCTGTGGTGGTCCAGTAGGACCGAAGGTCTCTGTGGAAGAACAGTAGGCTCGAAGATCTCTGTGGTGGAAAAGTTGGCCCGAAGATCTCTGTGGTGGAAGGGTAGGTCCCAAGGTGTCTGTGGTGAAACAGTACGCTCCAAGATTTCTGAGAGGGAAGATTATGCCCCAAGGTCTCTGTGGTGCTACAGTAGGCCCGAAGGTTTCTGTGGCGGAACAGAAGGTCCGAAGTTCTCTGTGGTGGATTTCAAGCAATTGGCTTGAAACTTACACAATTAATTGTTACTATTATATGTGTTAGAAATAAGCCATATCGGTGCACTTTAATACAGCGACCACATAAACCGACACACAGTTGCCTTCTTTAGACTCCTCGGGAAGCAAATTTCACCCGATCTGGTTGAAATTATGGTATGTACTCGTAATATCAGTGTATGCCCTTTAGTAAAAATTCTCCACGCCGCCACATATGTCAGACCCCAGATTCAGCTTCGTGAGCCACATGGAGAAGCAAATTTAATCCGATCCTGTTTTAGCCCGTTGGAAATAGGACATATCAGTCCACTTTAATATTGGTCCCATATGAAAGATCCTCATTTGGTGTCTAGGGACTCTTCGAGGAGCAAATTTCATCCGATCTGATTGCACTTTAATATGTGATGTATGTATATGTCCTTTAGTGACAATTCAAAAAATTCTCCATATAGGTTAAGTTAGATTAGGTGGCAGCCCGATGTATCAGGCTCACTTAGATTATTTAGTCCATTGTGATACCACATTGGTGAATTTCTCTCTTATCACTGAGTGCTGCCCGATTCCATGTTAAGCTCAATGACAAGGGACCTTCTTTTTACAAAAATGTACACACCGTTTAGAAATTCTTAAAATTTATAAATTTTACGATAAATGCGACAATTTCGAGCCGTCTGTACTTATGGCCCAGTATGCTAGTTTCTCCCACTCTTATCTTATTTCTTGGGCTAAGAAAAACACACAAAAGTAATTTCGAACAATTCCACACCTCAATTGTCCCAGCAAACACTGTACATAATCACAAACAGTCTTTTATAATTAGTACCGTCATTCATCCACTTCTACTTCGCTCTCTACACCAAATCCCTAAAGTGTTGAACTTTCATAGGAATTCAACCACTGCCACCCATCCAATCCAGGATGCTGAGAGACCGGATGTAGCCAAAGAACAAAATAACACCATAAACACCTTTGAAATTATGGAGTAAAATGGAAGCGAGTGAGCCATAAAGTGAAGCTTTTGCAAGTTGTGGCTATAAATTTTATTGCACTTCTTTTCGACCTGTTGGAGCTGGGGTCGGTTGGTCGGTCGGTCGGTCGGTCGGTGGGATAGCCGCAATAACAACTTTGTGGTAGCATCACAAATGCAACATCAGTGTGAACAAAGTAAACATCAAGAACATTAACCAGCTAAAGGTTTGACCCTCTAGCACTAAATGACCCCAACGAAATTGCAGAGTTGAGGCAATAAAACTTAAATGCCTTTCTGACAACACAGTCGTGAGAGGGTAGAATATCTGCATCTAGCCAAATGAAGATGGTAAAAATTCAAAACGAATTTAGCAAATGTTCTAAATTAAATTACAAACAGCAATGCGAATAAAGCAATTCGGTGACTTCCTGCAAATGTTTGCTTAATTTAACTTGGTCCTTAATGTTGCGGCGATACAGTGTCGAATGTAGGTGATACTGTTTTGAATGCAGTTGTAAACAAGAACATAATGACTTCAAATAACGATGAAAGGACTTAGATTGCGAAAGCTATGGGGGTCGAGGGTTTACAGATCTGTTACATTATGGACGTTCATTAAAGGGTGAATGGACCTGAGAGAACTGTTGGAAGGCAACTGACAAGCAAATGGTTCTGTACCATGCAAAATTGACTATTCTGCGTTGTTCTAGTGGTAGTTGCGATATCTCTTGTTTTTCCAAAAAAAAAAAAACACAGGCTATCATTTTCTTGGAAGGGCTTCGTGTGCGAGCAACTTTTGTTGGATTTGACTCATCTTGACACAGCCATATATTCGACAGTTGTCTACTGTTTGGAGAAAATGTAACAAAAACTACGAAACAAAAAATCTTATTTTGAACAATTTTATTTTCATAGAAAATTTTATCAAAATTTTATTCCTATAGAAAATTTTGTCAAAATTTTATTTCTATAGAAAATTTTATCACAATGTTATTTCTATAGAAAATTTTGTCAACATTTTATTTCTATAGAAATTTTTTTAAAAATTTTATTTCTATAGAAAATTTTATTAAAATTTGATTTCTATAGAAAATGTAGTCAAAATTTTACTTCTATAGAAAATTTTGTTAAAATTTTATTTCTATAGAAAATTTTGTCAAATTTTTATATCTATAGAAAGTTTTGTCAAAATTTGATTTCTATAGAAAATTTTGTCAAAAATTGATGGCATTCCCTATGCTATTTTCACAAAATTTTACTTCTATAGAAAATTGTGTCAAAATTTTATTTCTATAGAAAATGTTATCAAAATTTTTTTTCTATAGAAATTTGGACAAAATTTTATTTGTATAGAAAATTTTGTCAAAATTTTATTTCTATAGAAAATTTTGTCAAAATTTTATTTCTATAGACAAATCAAAATTTTATATCTATAGAAAATTTTGTCAAATTTTTTTTTTCTATGGAAAATTGTCAAAATTTTATTTCTATGGAAAATTTTGTCAAAATTTTATTTCTATAGAAAATTTTGTCAAAATTTTATTTCCATAGAAAATTTTGTCAAAATTTTATTTCCATAGAAAATGTTGTCAAAATTTTATTTCTATAGAAAATTTTTTTTGTATAGAAAATTTTGTCAAAATTTTATATCTATAGAAAGTTTTGTCAAAATATTATTTCTGTAGAAATTTTTTTCAAAAATTTATTTCTATCGAAAATTTAGTTAGAATTTTATTTTCATACAAAATTTTCGCAAAATGTTATTCCTATAGAAAATTTTTTCAACATTTTCTATATACAGAAAATCTTGTCAAAATTTTATTTCTGTAGAAAGTTTTGTCAAAATTTTATTTCTGTAGAAAATTTTATCAAAATTTTATTTCTACAGCTTTTATCTGAAGAACCTCTTAGTTGGAGAGGATTATTTTGCAACATTTTTGGTAAAATTTTGCCAACTATGGCAACCTTGAAATTGATGGTCAATGTAATTCATGCAATATTGAATATATGTTGAAGGATCACTTGAAAATCTTGCACTATCAGTTAACGCACTGCATTAGTAGATTCCGAAACAAGAAATGACGACCATCACGATATTTTTCTTGGAGTGATTTCACCATACCACCGATAAACACACGTCCTTAACGGAGCTTCATCGACAAAAAATGAATTAAGTTCATTGATGATTTCTATAGATAGTTTTAATATTTTTAATATTAATATATTTAATATTTTTTAATATTTGAAATCTATAGAAAAATGTTGTCAAAATTTGATTTCTATAGAAAATTTTGTCAAAAATTTATTTCATTCGTTTTGTTTTGTTATTGTTGGTTTTGTTCTTTAAGCATTGTTGTTGTTTTTTGATTTCAGCTTAAAAAGCATAGGAAAAGAGATATGTTTGTACGAATTTATTTCGGCATAAGCCGGTTTTCATGCAAAACCTTTTTTCGGAAGGTTCAAGTGTGGTTCATTGTTGGGTTTAATGAACTGCCTGAATTTATTCTGATAATTGGTTGATAGTTTTGCTGCAAGTAGAGGATGCTGATGAGGAATGTGGTAATTCCGAAACGTGCGTCCATCCAACCATCTTGCAGTCTATAGGGCTTTGCCCAAATAAATTTGACAAACATTCTTTTCCTCTGTTGGTTAAGCTACACTTGTAGTTAGTCAATGCATGGTTTTAAGCTGACATCAATAAACAACAACAAAAATTTATTTCTATAAAATTTTATCAAAATTTTATTTCTATAGAAAATTTTGTCAAAATTATATTTCTAAAGAAAATTTTGTCAAAAATTTTATTTTATTTATTTATTATTTAAGCTATACAAAACTTATAGTAAATATAAGATGAGTATGGAAAAATAGAGGGAAGCTTTAGCAAATATATACAATTATGAACTTGATATGGACCAATTTTTGTGTGATTGGTGATAGATTTATCTGAAGGCTATTATAACTATAAACCGATATGTACCTAGTTAGGCATGGTTGTTAATCTCCACATATTAGCACAATGTACCAAATTTCAACTGACTCGGATGAAATTTGCTCCTCCAAGGGGCACCAAAACCAAATCTAGGGATCGTTTTATATGGGGCTATATATAATTATGGACTGATATGAATACCTGCATGGTTATTAAAGACCATATACTAACACCACGTACTAAATTTCAACCAGATTGGATGAATTTTGTTTCTCCAAAAGGCACCGGAGGTCAAATCTGGGGATCGGTTTATATGGGGGCTATATATAATTGTGGACCAATTTTTGCATGGTTTTTAGAGACCATATACCAACATCATGTACCAAATTTCAGCCGGATCGGATGAAATTTGCTTTTCTTTGAGGCTCCGCAAGCCAAATTTGGGGATCGGTTTATATGGGGGCTATATATAATTATGTACCGATGTGAACCAATTTTTGCATAGTTGTTAGAGACCATATACTTATACCACGTACTAAATTTCAACCGGATCGGATGAAATGTGCTTCTGTTAGAGGCTCCACAAACCAAATCTGAGGGTCTCTTTATATGGGGGCTATACGTAAAAGTGGACCGATATGACCCATTTGCAATACCATCCGACCTACATCAATAACAACTACTTGTGCCAAGTTTCAAGTCGATAGCTTGTTTCGTTCGGAAGTTAGTGTGATTTCAACAGACGGACGGACGGACGGACATGCTTAGATCGACTCAGAATTTCACCACGACCCAGAATATTCCATTTATGGGGTCTTAGAGCAATATTTCCATATGTTACAAACAGAATGACAAAGTTGGGGGGCATCCACATCCTATGGTGGAGGGTATAACAAATTTAAATTATGAAATTCAATTCGGAGATAAATATGTTCATATTTTTGATATTTTTTGCTGTAGGAGATTTCAAGATGTCCAATCCATTATTATTGAGCCATTTGTAATGTTGTAAACTTAAGATGTGAGCAGGAATTTAATATGTGGTCCACAGTTTTGCAATTGCCGCAATACTGACATTTGTTGTCTAAGGAATCATCAAGTAAGTGTTGATGGGTTGAGATAGTGTGGCCCATTCGAAGCCCAAAAATTATGTAAAAATTGTAACAAATTTTGTTTTTTTCTGTAGAAAATTTTGTCAAATTTTTTTGCTATAGAAAATGTTGTCACTTTTTGTTTTTGTTCTGTAAAAATTTTGTCAAAATTTTATTTCTATAGAAAATGTTGCCATAATTATATTCCTATAAAAATTTTTTCAAATACTTTTTGTTCAATAGAAAATTTTGTACAGTTGTATTTCTATAGAAAATGTTGTCAAAATTTTATTTCTATAGAAAATATTGTCACAATTTTTTATTTCTATAAAAAATTTTGCCAAAATTTTGTTTTTATAGAAAATTTTGTCAAAAATTTATTTCTATAGAAAATGTTGTCAAAATTTTATTTCTATAGAAAATTTTGCCAATATTTTATTTCTACAGAAAATTTTGTCAAAATTTTAAATCTATACAAAAATTTTTTCAAAATTTCATTTCTATAGAAAATTCTGTCAAAATTTTAAATCTATACAAAAATTTTGTCAAATTTTTAAACCTATACAAAAATTTGGTTAAAATTCTATTTCTGTAGGAAATTTTGGCAAATTATTATTTCTGTAGAAAATTTTGTGTCTAGGATGGGGGATTTATTAACCTTGTCATTCTGTTTGTAACACATCGAAATATTGCTCTAAGAACCCATAAAGTATATATTCAGGGTCGTGGTGAAATTCTGAATCGATCTAGCTACGTCTGCCAGTTCGGTTCTCAAAATAATGCCAGATGTGCCTAACGTAGTGGATTACACTTTGGCAAGTCCACTTTTCGACAAAAAGTTTGAGATTCTAATCCCCAACAGTGAGGCGTGGTGCACACAGATCCCGGGGAATAAAGAATATATAGATTTCTACACTGATGGCTCCAAATTGGATGGACAAGTGGGGTTTGGAGTATATTCTAATGATCTGGAACTTCGAATAGCGAAAAGATTACCTAATCACTGTAGTGTTTTTCAGGCTGAAATATTAGCAATAAGAGAGGTGGCGAATTGGCTGAGAAGTAATGTTCCAAAAAATGTGGACATTAATATATACTCAGACAGTCAACCTGCAATAAAATCCTTGGACTCTGTGTTCCTCAACTCGAAAACGGCCATCGACTGCCGCAAATCTCTCAATGAGATGGCTGAGCAGCACAATATTCACCTAATATGGGTGCCTGGCCATAGGAACATACCGGGGAACTGCGAAGCGGATGAGTTGGCAAGGCTAGGGGCTACCTTACATATTCCAGGGGAACTAGAATCTGTTGGTATGCCTCTGGCTACCTGATTTAGCTTTAGCGGATCTGGAAAACGTTAACTGAAGTAGTCTGCTAATGTTTTTGGAACAATCTGGTTGGTTCAGCGAAGAAAAATAATCGAGAAGGTTCAGCGGTTAAAACTAGAAGTGCCCATATGTAATAGGTACTTTTAGTTAATGTGGTATCACAATGGACTGAATAGTCTAAGTGAGCCTGAATCTTAATCGGGCTGCCAGTTTAACCTAACCTAACCTACGTCCGTCCGTCTGTTGAAATCACGCTAATTTCCGAATGAAATAAGCTATCGGACCACTTTTACCTATAGCCCCCATGTAAACATATCCCCAGATTTGGTTTCCGGAGCCTCTTAGAAAGGAAATTTTCATCCGACCTGGTTTAAATTTTGTACGTGATGTTAGTACATAGTCTCTAACTACCATTCAAAAATTGGTCGATATCGTTCCATAATTATATATAGCCCCCATATAAACCCATCCCCTCTAGATTTAGATATATAGCTCCCATATATATCCTTCGTCGAACATGCACTTATATTCGTCCGATATACATCAGATTCTTATTGATGTCCTCAAAATTTTGCACAAAGAGTAGGTTTGATATCATCGCCAGGTATGCCAAAGTTGATTTAAATTGGTGCAGATTTAGATATAGCCCTCATATATATCATTCGCACGATTTATAATCTTATGACCACAGAGGCCAAAGTTTTGCTCTGATTTACGTGACAATTTGCGTGTCAAATATTGTTACGACCGATTTAGATTTAAATAAGACCACCAGAAACTAAAGTTTCATAGCGCTTTACTTGGAATTTTGCTCTGATTGTATAATTTAATATCTTGGCAATGTGTGACAAATTTGTTTCAAATCGGTTAAGATTAAGATATATACGTTTTCCCAATTTGGGTAAATATGGCCAGAATACCCACATGTTATACGCACCTTTATTTATGATTTTCCAATATTCTAGTCATATCCTGCTCACCGCAATTGCATACAGAATCGGTTAAGATTAAATTAAGCTATAAATATCGCCCGATTTGTTCAAATATTGTCTCAAAACCTATAACTGTCCACCTATCTTGGCGAGATCTACTCTTAGATCTCTTACAAAGTGGATCAGGGTATAATAAAGTCGTCTCCGACCGACTTTATACCTGTTTCCTTTACTTTTAGTTCAGTTTTGTTTTTATGAAAATGTAAAATTTCATAAATTTTAGTTAAAAAGTCAATAAGTTCCAACAAGTTATTTGAACAACTCATTATGGAAATCTCACAAAATGGATTACAATTTAGTTCATATGGAGAACGACGTACTTTTTCTTCTCATAAAATCGTTCACTTTTTTTCTGTGTAGACATCCATCCTAGAATCTCACTTCAAGTATTCTTCGTCATCATTTGAGAACTTTTTATTTAAACTATACCACACAACAAACAACAAAGTTCTTAAAACATTTTCACTTTCTCCAAGGACATGATGAACACACTCACTCACTCACACATACGTAGTAGTTCAGCAGAGCACCAGTGATGAACCCTAGCCAAGAAATACAACGAAGAGAGTCCTTGGTTAAACAATTCCTGTTAAGCAAACATTTGAACAAACATCACTCTGTTAATGGTCATTCATTTGGCTTAAATGTACACATTCACATAATGTCAAATAAAGCTGCACCACCACCAGCAATGGACCGACCACAAATTTATTCAAGGAGTAAAATGTAGCCATAGAGCACAACCACTATAACGAGACTACGCAAACGAAGAAGAATGAAAAGAAATCTAGAAAAACATAAACTACAAGAGTAAAATGTTTTCTTGGTTTTGCAATTATTTGCAGGAGAAATAATTAAATTTCATAGCAATTACTGGGAAGTACTTCATTCGTTGGTCTTTGGGCCATATGGTTTACTCAGATCAAGAGGATCATAACTCAAGGCTAAAAAATTTTTTTTTTTCAAGATATATGTAAATTTGGCAAAAAAAAAGTGAAAGTTATGAAAACATTTGATTTAGGTCTGAGCTACGGAGATAGCCATCATGTGAAAAAAAGAGATTATTTGCCTAGTGATTGAGGGTTTGTGTTTCAATTTTTATCAAATAACCAATTTCCAATTCTATTATGAGTTATACCACTCTTGAAAAAAATACGATTACATTATGTTGTTTGATTTCTTGTATATCCCATTTTTAAGTGCATTTAATACCACCATCTTTATATGTATGTATGTTACTTTAAATACTTCTCACTAATGTTGCTGGTTCTTGAAAATGAATAGTTTCATGGGTGGTGACAATGATAATTGCATGGTATTTTTCTTAAGAGGTTACTGCTGCCCCTTGTATGACTATTAATTTTCCAAAGTTAACCAGTGACGACCAAGGACATACCGCAGCAAACAAACACAACAAGGTAAAAGGTGTTTTTATGATAATCGTCCACTGAGAGTAAGGATACTAGAGCAAACTTCGTCTACATTACTGCGAAGCAATTATAGCCTACACAATAGTGTAGGAAATTTTTGCTAGTATGTGGTCCTTTAAGTATTTTAATGAATCGAAAGAGTGGTGCTCTAAACTTCATAATATTGTTTGGTCACCCCAAACATGTTTCAAGAGCAAAATGATGTCGAAAATTTTGACAAAATTTTATTTCTATAGAAAATTTTGTCAAAATTTTATTTCTATAGCAAATTTTGTCAAAATTTAATTTTTTCTATAGAAAATTTTGCAAAAATTTTATTTCTATAGATATTATTGTCCTAATTTTATTTCTATAAAAGATTTTTTCAAAATTTTATTTCTATAAAAATTTTTCCCAAATTCTCATATCTATAATTTTCCATAATTAGAAAATTTTCTCATATCTATATTTTTATAGAAAATTTTTTTAATATTGTATTTCTATAGAAAATTTTACCAAAATTGTATTTTTGAAAAATTTTCTCAAAATTTTATTTCTACAGTAAATTTTCTCAAAATTTTATTCATATAGAAAATTTTGTCAAAAATTTATCCCTATAGAAAATTTTGTCAAAATTTTATATCTATAGAAAATTTTGTCAAAATTTTATTTCTACAGAAAATTTAGTCAAAATCTTATATCTATGGAAAATTTTTTCACAATTTTATTACTACAGAAAAATTTTTCAAAATTTTACTTCTATAGAAAATTTTGTCATAATTTTATTTCTATAGCAAATTTTGTCAAAATTTATTTTTTTCTATAGAAAATGTTGCCAAAATTTTATTTCTATAGATATTATTGTCCTAATTTTATTTCTATAGAAGATTTTCTCAAAAATTTATTTCTATAAAAATGTTTGCCAAATTCTCATATCTATATTTTTATAGAAAATTTTGTTAATATTGTATTTCTATAGAAAATTTTATCAAAATTGTATTTTTGTAAAAATTTTCTAACAATTTTATTTCTAAAGAAAATTTTCTAAAAATTTAATGCTATAGCAGATTTTCCCAAAATTTTATTTCTATAGGAAATTTTCTCAAAATTATTTATATAAGAAATTTGGTCACAATTTTACTTCTATAGAAAATTTTATCAAAATTTTATATCTATAGAAAATTTTGTCAAAATTTTATTTCTACAGAAAATTTAGTCAAAATCTTTTTATCGAAAACTTTTTCACAATTTTATTACTACAGAAAAATTTCTCAAAATTTTATTTCTTTAGAAAATTTTGTCATAATTTTATTTCTATAGCAAATTTTGTCAAAATTTATTTTTTTCTATAGAAAATGTTGCCAAAATTTTATTTCTATAGATATTATTGTCCTAATTTTATTTCTATAGAAGATTTTCTCAAAATTTTATTTATATAAAAATTTTTGCCAAATTCTCATATCTATATTTTTATAGAAAATTTTGTTAATATTGTATTTCTATAGAAAATTTTATCAAAATTGTATTTTTGTAAAAATTTTCTAACAATTTTATTTCTAAAGAAAATTTTCTAAAAATTTAATGCTATAGCAGATTTTCCCAAAATTTTATTTCTATAGGAAATTTTCTCAAAATTATTTATATAGGAAATTTGGTCAAAATTTTACTTCTATAGAAAATTTTATCAAAATTTTATTCATATGGAAAATTTTGTCAAAATTTTATCCCTATAGCAAATTTTGTCAAAATTTTATTTCTACAGAAAATTTAGTCAAAATCTTATATATGTGGGAAATTTTCTCACAATTTTATTACTACAGAAAAAGTTCTCAAAATTTTATTTCTATAGAAAATTTTCTCAAAATTTTATTTCTACAGAAAATTTTGTCAAAATTTTATTTCTATAGAAAATTTTGTCAAAATTTTATTTCTACAGAACATTTTCTCAAAATTTTATTGATATAGAACAAAAATTTACAATTTTCTAAAAATTTAATTTCTTTAGAAGACTCTCTCAAAATTGCATTTCTGTAGAAAAGTTAGTCCAAATTTTTAAAAATTGTATTTATTAAGAAAGTTTTCTCAAAATTGTATTTCTACAGAAAGTTTTGTTAAAATTTTATTTTTATAGGAATTCAGCAAAAATTTTAATTCTGTAGAAGATTTTCTCAAAATTGTATACCTATAGAAAGAACATTTTCGCAAAATTTTATTTCTATAGCAAAATGTCTCAAAATTGTATGTCAATAAAGAATTTTCTCAAAATTGTATTTCTGTAAACAATTTGGTCAAAATTTCCATTCTGTAGAAAATTTCTATAGAAAATTTGGTCAATATTTCATTTCTGTAAAAGATTTTCACAAAATTGTATTTCTATAGGAAAGTTTGTCAAAATATTTATTTCTTAGAAAATTTTATCAACATTTTATTACTATAGAAATTTTGTCAACATTGTATTTCTACAGAAAATTTAGTCAAAATCTTATATCTATCGAAAACTTTTTCACAATTTTATTACTACAGAAAAATTTCTCAAAATTTTATTTCTATAGAAAATTTTGTCATAATTTTATTTCTATAGCAAATTTTGTCAAAATTTATTTTTTTCTATAGAAAATGTTGCCAAAATTCTTTAGCAAACTTTCCTAAAATTTCATTTCTTTAGAAGACTCTCTCAAAATTGCACTTCTGTAGAAAATTTAGTCAAAAATTTATTTCTATATAAAAGTTTGTCAAAATTTTATTTATTTAGAACATCTTGTCAAAATTTTATTTCTTAAGAAAGTTTTCTCACAATTTGATTTCTAACTAAAAGTTTTCTGAAAATTTTATTTCTACAGAAAGTTTTGTTAAAATTTTATTTCTATAGGAATTTAGTAAAAATTCTAATTCTGTAGAAGATTTTCTCAAACTTGTATAGAAAGAAAATTGAGCAAAATGTTATTTCTATAGAACATTTTCTCAAAATTTTATTTCTATAGAATATCTTCTCAAAATTTTATTTCAATAAATAATTTTCTCAAAATTGTATTTCTATAGAAAATTTGGTCAAAATTTCAATTCTGTAGAAAATTTTCTCTGTAAAAATTTGGTCAAAATTGTGTTTCCATAGAAAATTTGGTCATAATTTTATTTCTATAGAAAATTCGGTCAATATTTCAATTCTGTTAAAGATTTTCGCAAAATTGTATTTCTATAGAAAAGTTTGTCAAAATTTTATTTCTTAGAAAATTTTATCAAATTTTTTACAAAAAATTTTGTTAAATTCTTTTTTCTATAGAAAAATGGGTAAAAATTTTATTTCTATAGGAAATTTTGTCAAATTTTTATTTCTATAGAGAATTTGGCCAAAATTTTTTTTCTATAGCATATTTCGTCAATATTTCGTCATTTTATATCTATAGAAAATTTCCTCAAAATAGGGAACATCTTTGGGAGGACTTTGTTGGAAGTGCTTTAAAGTTGTGCCTTTGGAACAACTTCAACATTTTTTTGCTGGGTATTAACAGAAAAAGCTGTTAATCCAAATTCGGATAATATAATCGGTGATGTAAAATACGGGCTCCCACGATAGCCTGCTGCATTGAAGCCGCAACGATGTGATCATGAATTGAAGAATTATCACATGAGCGACTTAAGATGTGAACAGTATCACCTCCCTTATCATCATTGGAGAACATTTGCATCAGTGTCATAATAGCTCCCATCAGCATTGTCATCTTTTCTTATAGATAGCTTCCACCATTACCAAACCCTCTCACACATACATAGGTTTATGAATACGGTTGCCACAGTTTGTAGAATTCTAATGCAAGTGGTAGATTTTTTACTGTTTGACAAAAATTGCTATAGAAACAAAATATAAATGAACTTTTGACAAAATTTTCTATAGAAATAAAATGTTGACAACATTTTCGTTAGAAATAAACTTTTGACAAAATTTTCTATAGAAATAAAATTTTGCCAGAAATGCCTATAGAAATAAAATTTTGACAAAATTTTTATAGAAACAAAATGTTGACAACATTTTCTATAGAAAAAACTTTGATAAAATATTAGTTAGAAATAAAATTTTGACAAAATTTTCGTTAGAAATAAACTTTTGATTGATTTGATGAATTTTAAACTTAAAAATAAACTTTTGCCAAAATTTTCGATAGAAATAAACTTTTGACAAAATGTTCTATGATATAAAATTTTGACTAAATTTTCGTTAGAAATAAAATTTTGAGAAAATTTTCGGTAGAAATAAAAATTTGACACATTTTTTATAGAAATAAAATGTTGACAAAATTTTCTATAGAAATAAAATTTTGTCTAAAATGTCTATCGAAACATAAATTTTACCAAATTTTCTGTAGATATAAAATTTGTACAAAATTTTCTATAGAAATAAAATTTTGACAAAATTTTCGTTAGAAATAAAATTTTGACAAAATTTCCGTTAGAAATAACATTTTGACAAAAATTTCGTTAGAAATAAAGTTTTGACAAATTTTTCGTTAGAAATAAACTTCTGACAAAATTTTCTATAGAAATAAAATTTTTGTTGCTTTTTTTGATTTCAGCTTAAAACCATACATTGACTAAACTACAAGTGTAGCTTAACCAACAGAGGAAAAGAATGTTTGTCAAATTTATTTGGACAAAGCCCTATAGACTGCAAGATGGTCCATCCAACCACGTTTCGGAATTACCACATTCCTCATCAGCATCCTCTACTTGCAGCAAAACTATCAACCAATTATCAGAATAAATTCAGGCAGCTCATTTAACCCAACAATAAACCACACTTGAACCTTCCGAAAAAATGTTTTACATTGATAGCCGGCTTATGCCGAAATTTGACAAAAGTTTCTTTAGCATTAAATTTTGATAAAATTTTCGTTAGAAATAACATTTGCAAAATTTTCGTAAGAAATAAAATTTTGACAAAATTTTCGTTAGAAATAAAATTTTGGCAAAATTTTCGTTAGAAATACATTTTTACAAAATTTTCTATAGAAATAAAATTTTGACAAAATTTTCTATAGAAATAAAATTTTGACAAAATTTTCTATAGAAATAAAAGTTTGACAAAATTTTCTATAGAAATAAAATTTTGACAAAATATTTGTTAGAAATAAAATTTTGACAAAATTTTCTATAGAAATACAATTTTGGTAGATTATTTTTGGCTCTAGTGGCAACCATGATTATGAACCGATATGGACCAATTTTTGTGTGATTGATTTTCGTTAGAAATAAACTTTTGACAAAATTTTCTATAGAAATAAAATTTTGACAAAATTTTCTCTACGAATTCCTTGACCAAGTTTTGTTTATATATAATAATTTTAAACTTATCAAGTATATACGGCCGTAAGTTCGGCCAGGCCGAAGCTTATGTACCCTCCATCATGGATTGCGTAGAAACTTCATCTAAACACTGCCATCCACAATCGAATTACTTAAGTTTCGGTAACGCTTGCCGATGGCAAGGTATCTTAAAAGCTCCTAACACCATCTTCTAAATTGTATGTAAGTCCATACGTGGTATATATTAAATCAAAAAAGATCGATCAAATACGTCAGTTTTACAAAATAGACATAAAATTTTGACAAAATTTTCCACAGAAATAAAATTTTAAAAAAATGTTCTATAGAAATAAAATTTTCACAAAATTTTTTATAGAAATAAAAATTTTGACAAAATTTTCTATAGAAATAAAATCTTGGTAGGTTATTTTTGGCTCGAGTAGCAACCATGATTATGAACCGAATAAAATTTGAACAAAATTTTTGTATAAAAATAAAATTTTGATAAAATTTTCTATAGAAATAAAATTTTGACAATGATGAAAATTTTATTATGAAACGAATAAAATTTTAACAAAATTTTCTCTAGGAATAAAAATTTTGACAAAATTTTCTATAGAAATACAATTTTGGTAGATTATTTTTGGCTCTAGTGGCAACCATGATTATGAACCGATATGGACCAATTTTTGTGTGATTGGACCAATTTTGGTATGGTTGTTAGCGATAACACCACGTGCCTAATTTGAACCGGATCGGATGAATTTTGCTCCTCCAAGAGGCTCCGGAGGTCAAATCTGGATAATGTTTTATATGGGGGCTATATATAATTATGGCCCGATATGGACCAATTCTGGCACGGTTGTTAAAGATCATATACTAACACCATGTTCCAAATTACAACCGGATTGGATGAAATTTGCTTCTCTTGGAGACTTCGCAAGCCAAATCTGGGGATCGGTTTATATGGGGGCTATATATAATTATGAACGGATGTGGACCAATTTTTGCATGGTTATTAGAGACCATATACCAATATCATGTACCAAATTTCAGGCGGATCGGATGAAATTTGCTTCTCTTTGAGGCTCCGCAACCCAAATCTGGGGATCGGTTTATATGGGCGCCATATATAATTATGAACCGATGTGGACCAATTTTTGCACGGTTGTTTGAGACCATATACCAATACCATGTACCAAATTTCAGCGGGATCGGATGCAATTTGCTCCTCTTTGAGGCTTCGCAAGCCAAATGTGGAGATCGGTTTATATGGGGTCTATATATAAATATGGACCGATGTGGACCAATTTTTGCATGGTTGTTAGAGACCATATACCAACATCATGTACCAAATTTCAGCCGGATCGGATGAAATTTTCTTCTCTTTGAGGCTCCGCAAGCCAAATCTGGGGATCGGTTTATATGGGGGCTATATATAATTATGGACCGATGTGAACCAATTTTTGCATGGTTGTTAGAGACCATATACCAACACCATGTACCAAATTTCAGCCGGATCGGATGAAATTTGCTTCTCTTTTAGGCTCCGCAAGCCAAATCTGGGGATCGGTTTATATGGGACTATATATAATTATGGACCGATGTGGACCAATTTTTGCATGGTTGTTAGAGACCATATACCAACACCATATACCAAATTTCAGCCGGATCGGATGAAATATGCTTCTGTTAGAAGCTCCACAAGCCAAATCTGAGGGTCCCTTTATATGGGGGCTATACGTAAAAGTGGACCGATATGGCCCATTTTCAATACCATCCGACCTACATCGATAACAACTACTTGTGCCAAGTTTCAAGTCGTTAGCTTGTTTCGTTCGGAAGTTAGCGTGATTTCAACAGACGGACGGACGGAAGGACGGACGGATATGCTTAGATCGACTCAGAATTTCACCACGACCCAGAATATATATACTTTATGGGGTCTTAGAGCAATATTTCGATGTGTTACAAACGGAATGACAAAGTTAATATACCCCCATCCTATGATGGAGGGTATAAAAATAAACATTAGACAAAATTTTCTACAGAAATAAAATTTTGACAAAATTTTCTATAGAAATAAAATTTTTGACAAAATGTTCTATGGAAATAAAATTTTGACAAAATTTTCGTTAGAAATAAAATTTTCTATAGAAATAAAATTTTGACAAAATGTTCTATGGAAATAAAATTTTGAAAAAATTTTCGTTAGAAATAAAATATTGACAAAATTTTCGTTAGAAATAAAATTTTGAGAAAATTTCCGTTAGAAATAAAATTTTGACAAAAATTTCTTTAGAAATAAAATTTTCACAAAATTTTCGTTAGAAATAAAATTTTGACAAAATTTTCGTTAGAAATAAAATTTTGACAAAAATTTCTTTAGAAATAAAATTTTGACAAAATTTTCGTTAGAAATAAAATTCTAACAAAATTTTCTATAGAAATAAAATTTTCACAAAATTTTTTATAGAAATAAAATTTTAAAAAAATTTTCTATATAGGTAAAATGTTGACAAAATTTTCGTTAGAAATAAAATTTTAACAAAATTTTCTATAGAAATAAAATGTTGACAAAATTTTCTATAGAAATAAAGTTTTGACAAAATTTTCTATAGAAATGAAATTGTGACAAAATTTTCTATAGAAATAAAATTTTGACGAAATTTTCGTTAGAACAAAAATTTTAACAACATTTTCTTTAGAACTAAGGTTTTTTACAAAATTTTCGTTAGAACTAATATTTTGACAAAATTTTCTTTATAAATAAAATTGGTAAAATTTTTTAGAAATTTTGGTTGATTATTTTTTGCTGGTGTGGCAACCGTGTTTATGATCCTTGTAAGAAAGCAAATCAATTCCGATGAAGCTGGTATTTCAGCAGTCAAATGAATGAAACTTGAACCAAGGGAGAAATCATTATGTCATTACACTGAAATCATTGCAACAAATGTATGAAAGGGGAGTGGGTTGGTTAAGAGACTCGCCGTATCACTATGGCAATTCGGGAAAATCTTTTGATACGTTCATTATATAACCACGAACGCCATCATTATGGTCATCCATAAATAACAAGGCCTAATAATTAAATGTCGATATTGAATGTTCTTCGTTACCATGCCCGCAAGGATCTCACAAATAATTAAGGACTAATACCGCAGTGTGCATTTCGATGGAGTGAAGACAATGAATGATTCTCTCTGTTGTCATAAGGTTATGGTATCAATTTCGTGGTATATGTAGTCAGACAGATATATTAACATTAGGTTTATTGTCAAATATAATTCGAACAAATATTTTGAGTTAAGAGGTAAACATGAAATGTGAAATATTATTTTCCTTGAAATATCATACAGAGAAAAACACATTGGGGCTATGGTTATTGTCAACATATCATGTTTCTTGGAAAGAATTATTTTTGCTATAGCTTTGATAATTTTGTTTCTAATGGACACCTGCTCATAGGAAGGAAACCCAAAATTTAGCTACTGGAAATATATCCCCTAGGTTAGGTTAGGTAGGTTAGGTGGCACCCCGATGTATCACTCACTTAGACTATTCAGTCCATTGTGATACCACATTGGTGAACTTCTCTCTAAAAGAGTCAGAGAAATTGTCCACATTAAATTTAATCTTAATTTAGAGCAGCTAAAATTTCCTCAATGTGAAAAAAAATTCGTATTATAATAACTTGACGGTCTAGTGCAAGCTTATGAATTAGGGATGATACTGAGTGCGATACTGGAGCGCATAACAAACAAAAAAACAAAAAAATATTACAAAACGCTAATATGAAAAAAGTAAATATTGTTCGACAAATCCACGAAAATTTGTTTCATATTTTTAAGGAAATGATTGGAGTTTGCTGTTGCAAAAAAAAATCCTATAACATCACACGCAATTCAATGTGGAAATTTTTTTTTGTAAAAATTTACAAATTGTAGGAAATGCTGAATTATTTTGTGAGAAATTAGTAAATTTCTGTACACATTTTTATATCCTCCACCATAGGATAGACAGTATACTAACATTGTCATGACGTTTGTAACACATAGAAATATTTGTCTAAGACCCCGTAAAGTAATTAAATTCTGAATCGTGGTGAAATTTTAAGTTGATTTAGCAATGTCCGTCCGTCTGTTGAAATCACGATTGTTGCCGAAAGCAATAAGCTCTAGACTTGGCACAAGTAGTTGCTATTAATGTAGGTCGGATGATATTGCAAATGGGCCATATCAGACGACGTTTAGGTATTTAAAACCCGATCCTCAGATAAGATTTATGGATCCCCATGAAAGAGTAAATTCCATTCAAGCCGGTTGAAATTTAATACATTGTAACTTGGTTTTGTCGTCGGCTGAGATAGATCAGTGGTCTTCCAGGGTCAACTTTAGTGACCCACGAATCACAAATTAAACAAGTATATATGGCTGTATGTTCGGCCAGGCCGAATCTTATGTGTATGTAAAAACAAACACACGATTTGTTATAGGTCACAGGATAAGAGTACAAGTTTTATTTGTTTGGCCTTATATGGGTAAAATGATTATAACTGTCGTGCAATGTATGTTGGGTAGTCGGTTTCTTATTTTGTGGGCTTCTTAGTTGCGCAGTGAAGTCGTCGGCTGTTCGCATATTATTTGGTTGTTGACGATCTGGATCGGCTGTAAAAAAGTTGATGCAGAAAAGGTGGTTTCGGTTATGCTGATTCGGATTTGTCGTTGACGAGTTGTTGGTACGGCATCGGTTACTGTTCGCTGTCACTGATTCGATGAATCGGGATGTTCGTTGATACGGTTAAAGTTGGCGAGTTATTCGGCGTTGGTGATTTTTGGATGTTGGTGAATCGGTTTCGTTGATTCGGGTTGTCGTTGGTGATTCGTTGATATGCCCTCGGCGACTGTTCAGTGTTGATAGTTGATACGACGTGATACGGCGCGCCTATTGCCAACATTACTGCCCAAAATTCCTAAAGCTGAAGAGTCCAACAGATTGAGAACCGAAGATTTAGATGGCGATTGTGAGGTATAAATGAAACGAGGAACCTTCTTTTTAAGCCATTCTTGGTTGACGCGTGCTAAGTGTGCTGGTGGTGAGTCCTATTGAAATGTCAATGGTCTGTGGCCGAAATATCTGTCTGCCCAGGGCTTAATTACTGTCTCTAGGGTTTATTCCCGATAATATTCGACATTTATTTTGACCCCAAGGTTGATGAATGCGAACGGGGAGGACCATCGTCCGTAACGGCTGTCTACACCTTTACCATCAGTGGCGCTTGAGTTCTGGCGGTCACACGAAGGTGTTAATTTGCTGCTGACCTCTATGGCCAGTAAAACAACAAACTTTGTTCACAAACTTCTCAATTTGGAAAAAAAAACCCTAACTAGGCATTTGGCAACAAAGCAATTCCTAGGCTCTTTCCAGTCTAACTGACGGTGAGCTCTTGCATTTTTGTAACTTCTATGGCTTTAGTCCAACCAAATATATTGCATTCTTTCTCGCGATACGTTCAGCTAATGGGAATAATTTCAACCACTACGGCATTTTGAGAAAATTTTAGCTATAGAAATTAAATTTTGCAAAATTTTCGTTAGAAATAAACTTTTGACAAAATTTTCTATAGAAATAAAATGTTGACAAAATTCGTTTTGTTTGCTATTGTTGGTTTCTCTTCAATTATTATTGCTGTTTGTGATCTCAGCTAAAAACCATGCACTGACTAAACTACAAGTGTAGCTTAACCAACAGAGGAAAAGTATGCTTGTCAAATTTATTTGGGCAAAGCCCTATAGACTGCAAGATGGTTGGATGTACAGCTGTTTCGGAATTACCACATTCCTCATCAGCATACTCTACTTGCAGCAAAACTATCAAACAATTATCAGAACAAATTCGGGTAATTCACTCAACCCAAAGTGAACTACATTTGAACCTTCCGAAAAAAGGTTTGATAGTCGGCTACTGCCTAAACAAATTTGCAAGAATATCTCTTTTCCTTTGCCAAACTCAAATCATCGATTTGAATGTAGTTGGTTGGGTTTGTTTTTGAGCGTGCTTCCTCTATCTTCATTCATTTTGTTTGTTATTGTTGGTTTCTCTTCAATCATTATTGTTGTTTTTGATCTCAGCTTAAAACAATGCATTAACTAAACTACAAGTGTAGCTTAACCAACAGAGGAAGTAGAGGATGCTGATGAGGAATGTGGCAATTCCGAAACAGCTGTACATCCAACCATCTTGCAGTCTATAGGGCTTTGCCCAAATAAATTTGACAAGCATACTTTTCCTCTGTTGGTTAAGCTACACTTGTAGTTTAGTCAATGCATGGTTTTACGCTGAGATCAAAAACAACAATAATGATTGAAGATAAACCTACAATAACAAACAAAACGAATAAAATTTTGACAAAATTTTATATAAAAACAAAATTTTGACAAAATTTTCTACTGAAATAAAATTATGACAAAATTTTATACAGAAATAAAATGTTGACAAAATATCCCATAGAAATAAAATTTTGACAAAATTTTCATTAGAAATAAAATGTAAACAAAATTTTATACAGAAATATAATTTTGACAAAATATTCTATAGAAATAAAATTTTGACAAAATTTTCGTTAGAAATAAACTTTTGACAAAACTTTCTACTGAAATAAAATGTTGTCAATATTTTCTACAAAAATAAAATTTTGATAAAATATTCGTTAGAAATAAACATTCTACAGAGATAAAATGTTGACAGAATTTTCTATAGAACTAAAATTTTGACAAACTTTTACATAGAAATAACATTTTGACAAAATTTTCTATAGAAATAAAATGTTGACATAATTTTCTATAGAAATAAAATTTTGATAAAATTTTCGTTAGAAATAAACTTTTGAAAAAATTTTCTACTGAAATAAAATTATGACAAAATTTTATAGAGAAATAAAATTTTGACAAAATATTCTATAGAAATAAAATTTTTACAAAATTATCGTTAAAAATAAACTTTTGACAAAATTTTCTATAGAAATAAAATTATGACATAATTTTCTATAGCAATAAAATTTTGACAAAATTTTTGTTAGAAATAAACTTTTGACAAAATTTTATATAAAAAAAATATTTTTAAAAAATATTCTACAGAGATAAAATGTTGACAAAATTTTATATATAAATAAAATTTTGACAAAATTTTATTTCTAAAGAAAATTTATTTCGTTAGAAATAAACTTTTGACAAAATTTTCTACAGAAATGAAAGTTTGACAAAATTTTCTATAGAAATAAAATTTTGACAAAATTTTCTATAGAAATAACATTTTGACAAAATTTTCGTTAGAAATAAACTTTTGACAAAATTTTCTACTGAAATAAAATTTTGACATAATTTTCTATAGAAATAAAATTTTGACAAAATTTTCGTTAGAAATAAACTTTTGACAAAATTTTCTACTCAAATAAAATTTGACAATTTTTTTTATAAAATTAAAATTTTGTCAAAATTTTATATAGAAATAAAATTTTGAGAAAATATTCTATAGAAATAAAATGTTGACAAAATTTTATATAAAAATAAAATTTTGAGAAAATATTCTACAGAGATAAAATGTTGACAAAATTTTATATAGAAATAAAATTTTGACAAAATTTTCTGTAGAAATAAAATTTTGACAGAATTTTCTATAGAACTAAAATTTTGACAAAATTTTCTATAGAACTAAATTTTGGACAAAATTTTCTATTGAAATAAAATGTTGACATAATTTTCTATAGAAATAAAATTTTGACAAAATTTTCGTTAGAAATAAACTTTTGACAAAATTTTCCACTGAAATAAAATTATGACAAAATTTTATACAGAAATAAAATTTTGACAAAATATTCTATAGAAATAAAATTTTGATAAAATTTTCGTTAGAACTAAACTTTTGACAAAATTTTCTATAGAAATAAAATTGTGGCATAATTTTCTATAGAAATAAAATTTTGACAAAATTTTCGTTAGAAACATACTTTTGACAAAATTTTATATAACAATAAAATTTTGTGAAAATATTCTACAGAAATAAAATTTTGTCAAAATTTTATATAGAAATAAAATTTGACGAAATTTTCTTTAGAAATAAAATGTTGACAGAATTTTCTATAGAAATAAAATTTTGTCAAAATTTTATTTCTGTAGAAAATTTTGACAAAAATTTCTATAGAAATAAAAACTTGACAAAATTTTCTATAGAAATAAAAATTTGACAAAATTTTCTATAGAAATAAAGTTGTGACAAAATTTTCTATAGAAATAAAATTTTGACAAAAATTTCTATAGAAATAAAATTTTGACAAAATTTTCTATAGAAATAAAATTTTGACAAAATTTTCTATAGAAATAAAATTTTGACAAAGTTTTCTATAGAAATAAAATTTTGACAAAATTTTCAATTATAAAGCAATTTTCTAAAAATTCAATTTTTTTAATTTAAAAAAATGCTTTTGTAAGCTTTTAAAAAATTAAATTAACTGTCACTGCAATAAATCTCTCTGCTGTCAGACGAGCGTATTACAATGGTAGGAAGGGTAAATTGGAATTCATCCATTTCACAGCCGAATATGTTCTGGTTTTGCCTTATATGACTATGTCTCACTTTTTTGATTTTCTTATAATCATGTATGTAGAAATATTATTAGCCATATATGGGAAGGGATATGCGGATTTTCTTCAATACCATTAAGAGCAAACCATTTGTACTTCGTTCTAATTGTAAAATAGTACAACGGTGTCACTCCAAATTTCAAATTGATCACTTGATGATCAACACATAATCTTAACTAATCTCTCCATTCCCCTGAAAAAAAGCAAAAACACGTAGCAAGCTCTATTCAAACATTCCCATTAGTGTTCTATGACATCCATTAGATTTGATTTCGGAAATTTTCACAAAAAAATATCTATCTCCTGGGCCACAAATGCAATTGGAACAATTTTCATCTTTTACCAGAGCATTGTTGGAAAACATAAAATAACGGAGAATGTGGGAACGTGGGAACGTGACTTGGGCGTTGAACAATGTCCAACTAAATATGCAGTCTATTTGCAGCAAATAAGATAAACTACCAGCTTTGATATTCCCATACTTCAGATGAAATTCCCATATACCACAATACAGTGGTTACCAAATGAAATGCGAAACACTTGCAAAGAACTTGTGACCATTATTGGTATGATTGGAATAACGAATTTCAGTATCCTCAGTTTTAGTTTTTGTCGGAGAGAAATTTTGGGGTGATTTAAAGTAATTTTCGAAATGATTCAAAGTATTTTACAAAAATCCTTCAATTTTTTTTCCCAAGAGCATGGAAAAGCAGAACCAACAAAAAACAAACGCCAATGGACCAAAAGAAAACATGACCAAACAATGTTCATGAGTTTGAGGGATGTTACTATGTGTGGGTGTGTATGTGTAAGTGCAAATGCAATTGTGTGTGAGTGATTGTAGAGATGCACGTACGCTATTCGAACAGTGGTTGTCGCCACAAATAGTTGTACAACCCATCTGACATGAACATGACTAGATTTCGTCTTTTCTATTTTTTCCCTCATTTTTCTAGTATTTAGGATCGCATCTTCCATACCAACTCCTCCCTGTTGGAATGAGTGAACATAACAAAACTGGAAAAGTCGGTCGGAATTTGCACTAGTTTCCACCTATACCAACATGTATTTCAGTCAAGAGCGCAACAAGAGTTTTAAGCAAACGTGAATTCCAAGTTAACACCATTTCCGGTATATGGTATATATGGGTTAAGGGGTGTGCGATGCGGGATGCGGGAGTGAGGGAAACAAAAACATGGCCTGGCTATAAATCGTTTTTCTATGTAACCGGCTATTGGATTGGCATAGACATGTATGTATGCTTTGTTGCAACACCCATTGTGAAATTACAAGGATATGCATCCTTGAAAATGCATTTGAATTTTTACACTCTGAAAATTTTGTATCTATACATCAGAGATTCTGCATAAACATATTCACTACCGAATATATTGCTGTTTTTTATGTGATTCACGTGAAAAAAATCGGTTTGATGGAAGAATGATACATACAGCACTAAATTGATTTGACATCCTGGGGTTATATATTTGCATGGACTTTTTACATATTCAATATGATTTTTTTGGCCAAGATTTTTTTCAGAGAAAAGAGGCTAGTGCTTCCACAAACATTTCTTTTAAACAGCATTCCGGGATCCATGTCAAACTTTTTCCACTTCCAAAGAAGGAGTTAAATCGGGAGATCGTTCTTATAGGGTCTATACTAAAACATGGACCGATACTCACAGTTTTCGGCACACCTATTTATGGTCCGATTTCCAATTCCAGGCAAATTGGATACAATCTTAGAATTCTAGAAGCCCAAGAAGTAAAATCGGAAGATCGGTCTATATGGGGGCTATACCAAAACATGGACCGATACTCACCATTTTTGGCACACCTCTTTATTGTTCTAAAATACCTCTGGAGTTCTAATTTCAGGCAAATTGGGTAAAAACTACGATTTCTATAAGCCCAAGAAGTAAAATTGGAAGATCGGTCTATATGGGGGCTATACCAAAATATGAACCGATACTCACCATTTTTGGTGCACCTCTTTATGGTCCTAAAATACCTCTAGACTTCCAATTCCAGGCAAATTGGATACAAGCTTCGGAATCTAGAAGCCCAAAAATAAAATCGGGAGATCGGTCTATATAGGTGGTCTATATCAAAACAAGGTCCAATAATGACCATTTTCGACACACCTCTTTATGGTCCTAGAAAACCTCTAGATTTCCAATTTCAGGCAAATTGGGTAAAACCTACGGATTCTAGAACCCGTGAAAGCATAATCGGAAGATCGATCTATATGGGGGCTATACCAAAACATGGACCGCTACGGACCATTTTCGGCACACATCTTAGTGGTCCTAAAATACCTCTAGACGTCCAATTTCAGGCAAATTGGATAAAAACTACGGATTTTAGAAGGCCAAAAAGTAAAATCGGGAGATCGGTCTATATGGGGGCTATACCAAAACATGGTCCGATACTTAACATTTTCGGCACACCTCTTTATGATTCTAAAATACATCTGGATTTCCAATTAAAGGCAAATTGGATGAAAACTACGGTTTCTATAAGCGAAAGACCCCAAATCGGGAGGTCGGTTAATATGGGGGCTATACCAAAACATGGCCCGATATAGCCCATCTTCGAACTTGACCTGAGCGCAGACAAAAGACGATTCTGTGCCAAATTTCAGGACGATAGCTCCATTATTGAATGCTGTAGCGTGATTACAACAGACGGACATGCTTATATCTTCTTAGAATTTCTCCCTGATCAAGAATATACTTATATAAACTTTATACAGTCGGAAACCGATATTTCGATGTGTTAAAACGGTATGACAAACTTATTATACCCCCTTCACCACTCTATGGTTGTGGGTATAAAAATATAAATTATTTTGAGTTTCTTTATTGCTGCTTTTTTATTCGTTTAGAAATGAAAAAAAAATATACGGCCGTAAGTTCGGCCAGGCCAAAGCTTATGTACCCTCCACCATGGATTGCATAGAAACTTCTACTGAAGACTGTCATCCACAATCGAATTACTTGGGTAACGGTAACTTTTGCCGATGACAAGGTATCTTAAAACTTCCTAATACCGTAATATTTACCAAGTAGTCCATACGTGGTATATATTAAACTTAAAATGGCCGATTTTAACAAAATTTTCTATAGAAATAAAATTTTTAGAAAATTTTCAAAAGATTTAAAATTTTGACAACATTCTCTATAGAATTAAAATTTTGACAACATTTTCTACAGAAAAAAAATTTTGTATAGAAATAAAATTTGAAAATATTTTCTATAGGAATAAAATTTCGACAAAATTTTCTATAGAAATCAAATTTTGCTACATTATTTTTACTCGCGTGGCAAGCATGATTATGAACCGATATGGACCAATTTTTGTGTGATTGGGGATCGACTATATATAACTATAGACCGATATGGACCAATTTTGGCATGGTTATTAGCGGATCGGATGAATTTTGCTCGTCCAAGTGGCTCCGGAGTTCAAATCTGGGGATCGGTTTATATAGGGGCTATATAAAATTATGGACTGATATGGACCAATTTTTGAATGGTTCTTAGAGACTATATATACTAATACCATGTACCAAATTTCAGCCGGATCGGATGAAATTTGCTTCTCTTAGAGGATCCGCAAACCAAATCTGGGAATCGGTTTATATGGGGGCTATATATAATTATGGACCGATGTGGACCAATTTTTGCATGGTTGTTAGAGACGATATATCAACACCATGTACATAATTTCAGCCGGATCGGATGAAATTTGCTTCTCTTAAAGCAATCGCAAGCCAAATTTGGGGGTCCGTTTATATGGGGGCTATACGTTAAAGTGGACTGATATGGACCAATTTTTACATGGTTGTTAGATACCATATACTAACACCATGTGCCAAATTTCAGCTGGATAGGATGAAATTTGCTTCTCCTAGAGCAATCGCAAGCTAAATTTGGGGGTCCGTTTATATGGGGGCTATACGTAAAAGTGGACTGATATGGACCAATTTTTACACGGTTGTTAGAGACCATATACTAACACCATGTACATAATTTCAGCCGGATCGGATGAAATTTGCTTCTCTTAGAGCAATCGCAAGCCAAAATTGGGGGTCCGTTTATATGGGGGCTATACGTAAAAGTGGACCGATATGGACCAATTTTTGCATGGTTGTTAGAGACCATATACTGACCCCATGTACCAAATTTCAGCCGGATCGGATGAAATTTTCTTCTTTTAGAGCAATCGCAAGCCAAATTTGGGGGTCCGTTTATATGGGGACCCCCATGTACCAAATTTCAGTCAGATCGGATGAAAGTTACTTCTCTTAGAGCAATCGCAAGCCAAATTTGGGGGTCCGTTTATATGGGGGCTATACATAAAAGTTGACCGATATGGCCCATTTGCAATGCCATCCGACCTACATCAATAACAACTACTTGTGCCAAGTTTCAAGTCGATAGCTTGTTTCGTTCGGAAGTTAGCGTGATTTCAACAGACGGGCGGACGGACATGCTCAGATCGACTCAGAATTTCACCACGACCCAAAATATATACACTTTATGGGGTCTTAGAGCAATATTTCGGTGTGTTACAAACGGAATGACAAAGTTAATGTACCCCCATCCTATGGTGGAGGGTATAAAAATAATTATATACTCGTTTCTGCACGTCACTGTATATGGGAGCTGTATCACAATCTGAACTGATTTAAACCAAATTTAACAAGCATAGTTAGAGTATTAATTCTACTCCCTGTGCAAAATTTCAAGCTAATCAGAATACAACTTGGCTCCGTGGTCATATTAGTGCAAATCGGGCGAAATATATATATGGAAGCTATATCCAAATCTGAACCGATTTCAATAAATTTTCGCACTTGACTATACTACAAATTGTACTCGTAGTGAATAGTATCAATCAAATTGGGGTAAAACTCTGGCTACTGAGGTCATATAAGTCCATATGGGGCGAAAGATATATATGGAAGCTATATCTAAATCTGAACCGATTTCTATCAAATTTGGCACACTAATACTAATTTTTGTCCTTGTGCCAAATCTCAAGCAAATCGGGATGAAAATCTGGCTTCCGGGGTCTTATAAGTGCATATCGGGCGAAAGATGTATATTGGAGCTATATCTAAATCTGAACCGATTTCAACCAAATTTGGCATACATTACGACACTAGCGATATTGCTAAATACACCATGTGTCTATCTCGTCTCCTTCTGTGTGTTGCAAACATATGCACCAGCTTATAATACCCGGTAACACAGTGTGGCGCAGGATATAAAAATATTTAAATTATAGTCTTTATTTGGCAAAAAAGCACAAAATTTTTTAATACACATCTAAAACACTGAATTCGGAGTACACCTTAAGAAATGATGCAAATTCAGTGCAATGGCTGTTGAAATGATGGATATACGTTCTATGACAAGCCCATGTTGAATTTATCGCTTCTGTGCTTGTAGTTAAATTTTATTATTTTTATCGAAATTTTCCACAGCTTACTTTTTTTAAGTATGTCTCAAAAATTTTATGAACTAAACGTGAGTATAAAGTTCAATGAACGTACACATAAGTTCAATATGAACTAAAGCAAAAGAAGATTTTCGTACGATAATAATTGTTTTTTGATCATTGGCCCATATATCAAATCGCCTCTGAAGAAGCAATTCAATGATAATTGCGAAATATTAGGAATGATGGATTAAAAATAAATAAAGGAAACTAAGATCTCAAGCTTAATAAAACTATTGACATTGATTCCCAAAAATAGTAAAAATGAACTACTGTATGGTTAAAATGGTCATGATTTGGCGCCAATGATTTTCTTCTTTACTTTTAGTTAATTTTTTCTTCTATGAGATGATGTAATTTCGTGAACTGCAGTTAAAAAGTACAACAGGGGATTAAAATTTCCTGGTTTTAACAATGCTTTGTGGAAATCTCAAAATGTGGAGTAAAATTTAGTTCAATTTTCGTGCGAGGTAGTTCATTCTTCCTATAAAACAGTTCACTTTTTTTGTCGTTGTGGCAATTTTTCACCACTTACGGATCCAAAAAGAACATTATCACTACTTTATTGGCGACGCTTTGTTTGCTGAGTAGTTATAAGATACCTTGTCATCGGCAACTCTTACCTCTGGGAATCTTCAGGGTTTTCTGATTTCTTGTATCAAAGTGAGATGAGATGAATGGTATGTACTTCCAAAATAGTTAAACCTACTTGAACATACTACATTTTCTTATCCGTAAATTATTGCAAAAGAATCCTCGTACTTATAACAAAATTTTATTTTCAGTGTACAATTTTCGATTCTTATAATGCAACTTTTTCTACTTTGACCAAATAGTAGCAATTTTCAATGCGGTCGTTTCTTGAAAAAAAAAAAATTTCCTACTTTAGCATCGTTAGATGGAAATCACGTGTTGGCAATAAATAGAATTGTTAACATCTTGTTCAAGAAAAGAAAAAAAAAAAAAACAAACTCACAAACACATTGTTGAAATTTTGTTGTGTTCAACCAAAAATTGGCTTTTTGGTATTTGCGAATCTTTAAAGGAATGTACAAATTGCGAAGGGCTTTCAAATATGACTAAATAATGTTTTCATTTGGGAACTAATGGATTTATATAAATAAGTAATTAGATCTGCCCGTATATTCCTGAATTCAGTGAATTTGGTTTGTATACCATAAACCAATATAAAAGTGTTAAACCGTGGTCTCCCAGTATATCAATTGAACATGTCAGAGTCACTTTAGTTTGGTTAGTGCACTCTTGTATGGCCATCCAAGCATCCATCCGCCAGTCCATATATTTGTCAATTTCTAGATAAAAGAAACAATCTGATATTCAGGATATTATGTAGAGGCATTTATTTTTGTAACAACAAGGCATCGAATAGAAATTGGAACAAATCTATAAATTGATAGATACACGCTCACAAAAAATCGCTTCTGTAACATATACTCCCAAACATATTTTGCTTCAAGCATATACATTTTTGGCTATTGCCCAAACATTTATATGTTTGATCTCTTCCAATATATAATATGTTTGAAAGCATATTGGTCTAAACAATATATGTTTGGGTAGTCAATTTCCAAACATTTTGTATTTTTGCATCCAATATCAATATGTTGTCTTCCAAAAAACAATATGTTATTATGTGAACATATAATATGTTTGGAAGCATTTTGCACCCAAAAATATTATATGCTTAAAAAAATTCTCCCAAACAATATTTTGCTCAAAATTTTATTTATTTATTTATATATTTACAATCATAATGAATTATGAAAATAAACAGGTAATATAGGTGATAACAACATAGGTTTTCGACCTGAATGCTCAAAATTTTGTTTCTGCCCAATTGTACTAAACACATATATGTTTATAGGCTATTTCTAAATTAATATATGTTTGCATCCAAGCATATTATATTTACAAACATTTTATGTCCCAAACATAATATGTTCTAACATATTAACATATATGTCCCAAACATGTTATGCTAGTTTATGAACATTATATGCTTGCACTCAAAAATATTGTGTTTAAAAATTTGTGTTCCAAACATATAATGTTTATGGCCAAACATATGAAAAACAGTCTTTTTCATCCGTGTAGTAGCAAATAAAAACCGGAGGTATATCTAAGTCGATCAGTATATAATGCAGGAATTAGGACAATTTTATTTGGTTACCTCATTTTTACGTAAATAAATACTTTAGCTTACGCGAAACAAAACATTATTTTTGCATTTAAAATATTTAAGTTTATTTCCAAAAATCTTAAGCATTTACACATTATTTGGTTTTATTTCTTTACAGTTTTGGGCTGCCTACGTGCCCTGTGAGGCGCAACACCGAGATGCAGTACAATTGACATTAGAACAAATCGATGTGATCAAACGATTAACGGATCGATATTCTCCGCAGCTGACAACATGTACTTCAGCACAAGGTAAGGGGAATTAAAAACAAATATATAGGGTCATAAGTTTGGCGAGGTCGAATCCTATGTACCCTCCACCATGGATTGCATAGAAAGTTCTACTAAAGGTACTCTCCACCATGGATTGCATAGAAAGTTCGATGTCAAGGTACTTAAAAACTTTGTAACATTGTCTTCTAAATTGTTAGTTAGTCCATATGGTGTCTATGTTAGACAAAACAAATATATACGGCCGTAAATTCGTCCAGGACGAATCTTATGTACACACAAAAAAATTTCACAAAAATGTTTCCAATTAAAATATTAATTGAGTTTTAAAAAATATTCAATCAAAAATTTAATTGATTCCACAAATTTATTAATTGAAACAAAAATCAATCACAAAAATAATAGTATCAATTAATTTTTTGATTGGATCAATTAACTTTTTAATTGACCTTCAATTAATTTTTTAATTGATAGTATCATTTCTGTGATTGAAGACATTTCAATTAAAAATTAATTGGATCAATTAATTTCGTGACTGAATCAGAAATTTTTTTTTGTGTACCCTCCACCATGGATTGCGTAGAAACTTCTTCTAAACACTGCCATCCACAATCGAATTACTTGAGTTGCGGTAACGCTTGCCTATGGCAAGGTATCTTAAAACCTCCTAACACCGTCTTCTAGATTGTAAGTAAGTCCATACGTGGTATATATTAAATCAAAAAAGGCCGATTAAATACGTCTATAATTCAATATGACAAAATTTTCTATAGAAATAAAATTTTAACAAAATTTTCTATAGAAATAAAATTTTGTCAAAATTTTCTATAGAAATAAAATTTTAACAAAATTTTCTATAGAAATAAAAATTTCACAAAATTTTCTATAGAAATAAAGTTTTGACTAAATTTTCTATAGAAATAAAATTTTGGTAGATTATTTTCGGCTCGAGTGGCAACCATGGTTATGAACCGATGTGGACCAATTTTTGTGTGATTGGAGATCGGCTATATATAACCATAGACCGATATGGACCAATTTTGGTATGGTTGTTAGCAGCCATATACTAACACCAAATTCCAAATTTGAAACGTATCGGATGAATTTTTCTCCTTCAAGAGGCTCCGGAGGTCAAATCTGGAGAACGGTTTGTATGGGGGCTATATATATAATTATGGACCGATATGGGCCAATTCTGGCACGGTTGTTAGAGACCATATACTAACACCATGTTCCAAATTTCAACCGGATCGGATGAAATTTGCTTTTCATAAAGGTTCCGCAAGCCAAATCTGGGGATCGGTTTATATGGAGGCTATATATAATTGTGAACCGATGTGGACCAATTTTTGCATGGATATTAGAAATCATATACTAACACCACGTTCCCCATTTGAATAGGATCGGATGAATTTTGCTCATCCAAGAGGCTCCGGAGGTCAAATCTGGGGATCAGTTTATATGGGGGCTATATATAATTATGAACCGATATGGACCAATTTTTGCATAGATATTAGAGACCATATACTAACACCACGTACCAAATTTCAACTGAATCGGGTGAAATTTGCTTCTCTTTGAGGCTCCGCAAGCCAAATCTGGGGATTGGTTTATATGGGGGCTATATATAATTATGGACCGATGTGGACCAATTTTTGCATGATTGTTAGAGACCCTATACCAACACCATGTACCGAATTTCAGCAAGATCGGATGAAATTTTCTTCACTTTGAGGCTCCGCAAGCCAAATCTGGAGATCGGTTTATATGGGGGCTATATATAATTATGGACCGATGTGGACCACTTTTTGCATGGCCATATGCCAACACCATGTACCAAATTTCGGGCAGATCGGAGGAAATATGCTTCTGTTAGAGGCTCCGCAAGCCAAATCTGAAGGTTCGTTTATATGGGGGCTATACGTGAAAGTGCACCGATATGGCCCATTTGCAATACCATCCGACTTACATCAATAACAACAACTTGTGCCAAGTTTCACGTCGATAGCATGTTTCGTGCAGAAGTTAGCGTTATTTCAACAGACGGATGGACGGACATGCGTAGATCGACTCAGAATTTCACCACGACCCAGAATATATATAGACTCTATGAGGTCTTAGAGCAATATTTCGATGTGTTACAAACGGAATGACAAAGTTAATACACCCCCCCATCCTAAGGTGGAGGATATAACAAGTATATACGGTCGTAAATTCGGCCAGGCCGAATCTTATGTACCCTCCACCATGAGTCAAATAAAATAATTTCCTTTGAAAACTCTTCGTCGTAGCAGGTTAATTAGTAATACAGTGAAACCTCTGAAAGGTGGACTCCCACGGTCACCAACATTTTGTCCACGTTTGAAAATTGTCCAGCTACGAGAGTTTTATGTTAACTTTTGAAATACATGAAAAACAGATTAAGAATTAATAAAATTTTACAAATTATTCAAATAATTTTGTCGTAAAAAATGTTAAATGCATTCCAGAAGAATTGCAAACTTATTAAAATATTTGAAGCCAGGCGTTTCATGTAAGCGTTCCAATGCATTAAAAATCATAAAACTAAATTGTAAAAAAATATTTATTTGGAAAAATATCACAAAAGTTCTTAATTCACATCCAAAACGCTGAATTTGGATTAAATCTTAATCTTAGTTATGCAAATGGTGGACATCCATCCTATGACAAGCTCATGTTAAATTCATCGCTTCTGCGCCAATTTTGCATCACTTCTGGATCCAAAAAGAACATTTTGGTTACTTTTTGGGCGACGCTTTTTTGGTGAGTTATTCAACACACCTATTTAGAGTCCTACAAAACTTGCATATTTTCAATTTTAGGAAAATTGAATAAAAACTACGGTTTCAACAATCACAAAAAGTAAAATCAAGAGGTCGGTCTATATGGGGAAATACCAAAACGTTAATCGATACACGTCATTTTCGATACATGTATTTCTGGTCCCACAATACCTCTAGATTTCCAATTTTAGCCAAATTGGATAAAAACTAAGGTGTCTATAAGTTCAAGAAGTGAAATCGGAAGATCGATCTATATGAGGACTATATCAAAACATGGGCCGATACTCACGATTTTCAGGACACATCTTAAAATAATTCGAGATTTCAAATTTCTGGAAAATTTGATAAAAGCTACGGTTTCCATAAACCCAAGATCCCAAAGTGGGAGGTCGGTTTATATGGGGACTATATCAAATCCTGGACCGTTATAGCACATCTTCGAAGTTGAGCTGTCTGCGGACAGAAGACAAGTTTTTGCAAAATGTAAGCACGATAGCTTCATTATTGAAGACTGTAGCGTGATTACAACAGACAAACAGAGAGGAAGACAGACAGACGGACATGGTTATATCGTCTTAGAATTTCTCCCTGATCAAGAATATATATACTTTATATAGTCGGAAATTGATATTTCGATGTGTTACAAAGGGAGTGACAAACTTATTATACACCCCGTCACCATTCTATGGTGGGAGGGTAACTAGGACATTAGCCAAATGTCTAATTGCTTCTTACTGGTCTGGCCCACGGTACGTATGACGAATTTTTACATACAGAAATATGATATAGTAATCATACGCTCTAATGTCCTTCTACTACCTTATTATAGCCTGCGCCACACTGTGGAACAGGGTATTATAAGTTAGTGCATATGTTTGCAACACCCAGAAGGAGACGAGATGGTGTCTTTGGCAATATTGCTCAGGATGGGAGAGTCTAGGTTGCAGTTTATGTCCAATCGACTTTAAATTTGTCACAAATAAATGGTTTTGGTCAGAAAAGGACCCTATTGATTTGGTTCAGATTTAGATATAGCCTCTATATATAACTTTCGCCCGATTTATTCTCAATTTTTTAATCCGATTTATGTAAAAGTTTGTACAGGGAGTATAGTTAACATTCTTACTGCGCATTCCAAATTTGGTTAAAAGCGGTTCAGATTTAGGTATAGCTCCCATTTATATCTTTCGCCCGATTTACACTCACATGCACGGTTGCCACAGTTGGTAGAATTCTACTAAAAATGGTAGATTTTTTTACTGTTTGGTAGATTCGTGGAATTCTTGATATTTTGATAGATTTTGCAAAGTATTCCTCACCAATTAAGAGGTATAATTTTCTATAGAAATAAAATTTTGGAAGAGTTTACTATAGAAATAAAATTATACAAAAATGTTCTGTAGATATAAAATTTTTAAAAAAATTTTTACAAAATTTTGTATAAAATTAAAATGTTGACAAAATTTTCTACAGAATTAAAATGTAGACAAAATTTCTATAAAAATAAAATTTTGACAAAAATTGCTTTGGAAATAAAATTTTGACCAAAATTGTTACGGAAATAAAATTTTGACAAAATTGTCTATAGAAATAAAATTTTGAAAAAATTTCCTATAGAAATAAATTTTTGACAAAATTTTCCATAGAAATAAAATTTGAACACATTTTTCTTTAGAAATAAAATTTTGACAAAAGTTTCTATATAAATAAAATTTCGGCAAAATTTTCTATAGAAATAAAATTTTAACAAAATTTTCTGTAAATTTTTGCAAAATGTTCCTCACTTATTAAGAGGTATAGTTTTCTAAAGAAATAAAATTTTGCACAAATGTTCTATAGATCTGAAAAAAAATTACAAAATTTTCTATAGAAATAAATTTTTGACAAAATTTCTATAAAAAAGAAAATTGGACAAAATTTTCTGTAGAAATAATTTTGACAAAATATTATGTGACTAAATTTTCTATAGAAATAAAATTTTGACAAAATTTTCTATAGAAATACATGTTTGTTGTTGTTTGTGATTTCAGCTTAAAACCATGCATTGACTAAACTACAAGTGTAGCTTAACCAACAGAGGAAAAGAACGTTTGTCAATTTTTTTGGGCAAAGTCCTATAATCGGAAGGTTCAAGTGTGGCTTACTTTTGGGTTTAGTGAACTGCCTGCATTTATTCTGATAATTGGTTGATAGTTTTGCTGTAAGTAGAGGATGCTGATGAGGAATGTGGTAATTCCGAAACGTGCGTCCATCCAACCATCTGGCAGTCTATAGGACTTTGCCCAAATAAATTTGACAAACGTTCTTTTCTGTTGGTTAAGCTACACTTGTTCTTTAGTCAATGCATGGTTTTAAGCTGAAATAAAAAACAACAACAATGATTAAAGAGAAAAAAAACAACAATAACAAAACAAAACGAAATAATTTTTTGACATAAATATTGACAAAAATAAAATTTTGACAAAAATAAAATTTTGACAAAATTTTCTATAGAAATAAAATTTTGACATTTTTTGTAGAATTAAATTTTGACTTTTTCTACAAAAATAAAATTTTGAAAAAATTTTCTATTGAAATAAAATGTTGAAAAAAGTTTTTATAGAAAAAAATTGTGACAAAATTTGTATAGAAATAAAATGTTGACAAAATTTTCTATAGAAATAAATTTTAACAAAATTTTCTATAGAAATACAATTTTCATAAAATTTTCTATAGAAATAAAATTTTGACAAAATTTTCTATAGAAAAATAAAATTTGTGACACAATTTGTATAGAAATAAAATGTTGAAAAAATTTTCTATAGAAATAAAATTTTAACAAAATTTTCAATAGAAATAACATTTTGACACACTGTTCTATAAAAATAAAATTGTTACGAAATTTTCTTAGATATAAAATTGTTTACTATAGAAATAAAATTTTACAAAAATGTTCTGTAAATATAAAATTTTTTACTATAGGAATAAAATTTTACAAAAATATTCTGTAGATATAAAATTTTTAAAAAAAATTGACAAAATTTTGTATAGAATTAAAATGTTAACAAAATGTTCTACAGAAATAAAATGTTGAAAAAAACTTTCTATAGAAATAAAATAAAAAAAACAGTCAATAGAAATACATTTTTGACAAAATTTTCCATAGAAATAAAATTGTGACAAAATTTTCTATAGAAATAAAATTTTGACCAAATTTTCTATAGAAATAAAATTTTGACAAAATCTTCTATAGAAATAAAATTTTGACAAAATGTTATATAGAAATAAAATTTTGGCAAAACTTTCTATAGAAGTAAAATTTTTACAAAATAAAAAAAGAAAAGAAAATTTTGACATTTTCTACAGAAATAAAATTTTTAAAAAAATTTATATAGAAATAAAATTTAAAAAAAAAATTCTATAGAAAAAAATATGACACAATTTGTTTAGAAATAAAATGTTAAAAAAAATCTATAGACATCGAATCTTGACAAAATTTTCTATAGAAATAACATTTTGACAAACTGTTCTATAGAAATAAAATTGTTACGAAATTTTCTTAGATATAAAATTTTTTACTGTAGAAATAAAATTTTACAAAAATGTTCTGTAGATATAAAATTTTTAAAAAATTTTTGTCAACATTTTGTATAGCATTAAAATTTTCTATAGAAATAAAATTTTGACAAAATTTTCTATAGAAATAAAATTTTGACCGAATATGCTATAGGAATAAATATTTTACAAAACTTTCTATAGACAACATTTTCTATAGAAATGAAATTTGGACAAAATTTTCTATAGAAATAAAATTTTGGCAAAAATTTCTATCGAAATAAAATTTTGATAAAATTTGTATAGAAACAAAATTTTGACATTTTCTACAGAAATAAATTTTTAAAAACTTTTAGATAGAAATAAAATTTTTAAAAAATTTTCCATAGAAAAACAAATTATGACACAATTTGTTTAGAAAAAAAAATGTTAAAATAAAATTCTATAGAAATCGAATTTTGACAAACTTTTCTATAGAAATAAAATTGTGACCAAATCTATAGATATAAAATTTTTACAAAACTGTCTATAGAAATAAAATTTTTCTATAAATTCAATATAAAACATTTGTTTCGAGAAAAAAAAAACATTTTTGTCCGCAAAAATTTGATCAACAACTTCAGAATAAGATATTTTTTAATTTGGTAAATTTTTTGTAAAAATTGCTTCAAATTTCTGTAGATTAGCACGAGTGGCAACCGTGCTCACATGACCACTGACGCCAGAGTTTTAATCCTATTTATTTACATGAAATTTTGCACAAAGAGTTGAATTCACATTCTAGCTGTTCATGCCAAATTTGGTTGAAATCGATTCAGATTTAGATATAGCTCCCATATATATGTTTTTATGATTTGCTAAAAAATTACCATAATACCCACGTTGTCCTTCTAAAATCGTCACAGCCTATACTTCAAATACAAATCTATCAACCGATATGTACTTTTGCGAAATTAATGGCGAGATTGATATGCTAGGATACTGGTTTAAGAATCTAGGGATTGAGCAAACATATCGATGCTGAAAATTCAGTCTCGCAAATTTGGCTTTATTTCCCTTATAGACATTTGGGCTTAAACCGTTGACTATCTGTTTTCAGTTAATAAATACATGAAGGTAATTAATACCCATAAAAATAAACAGAAATTTCTTTACAATCAGGCCAATTATGTGATTTTGGGAGAACTTGAACCAATATCAAGGCTTACAGTAAAAGTTACACTGAAGATGCCCGATGAGTCCTTTGAGAGAAATAAACCCTAGACTCATATTTCGAAAAGCCTTTTTGTACCTACATTTCCCCCATTTTGTCAGTAGCAAACTGCCATTACAACATTCTCTGGCATAATTGCGAAAATGTCAACATTTGCTTCATAAAATTTTTGGCTTTACTTCAAGCCTCCATTTGGTTAGAAGGGAAACGTAGTGCAACTCCCCCCACAAAAAAACCAAATGCTTAACTGCTTTACCGTAAAGGAATATCCAGCAAAGGCTTTACCATGATTGCACCATCAAGTGTTTACTATACGTTTTTGTTCCATATGGCCTTTGTGCCTGAGATATGGGCTGGATTTTCCTTTAACAAACTTTGTTGGTACCACCTTTTTCTTAAAATATTAACAAACCAAAAAACAACAAGTAAGGAAAGTCTAACGTCGGGCGGGGCCGACTATATTATACCCTGCACAACTTTGCAGATCCAAATTTTCGATACCATATCAAATGCGTCAAATGTGTTGGGGGTTATATATAAAGGTTTGTCCCAAATACATACATTTAAATATCACTCGATCTGGACAGAATTTGATAGACTTCTACAAAACCCATAGACTCAAAATTTAAGTCGGCTAATGCACTAGGGTGGAACACAATGTTAGTAAAAAAATATGGGAAACATTTAAATCTGAAGCAATTTTAAGGAAACTTTAAGAAACAATTTAATTATTATATATCGCTCGATATATATGTATTAGAAGTTTAGTAAAATTTCATTTTTACAACTTTTCGACTAAGCAGTGGCGATTTTACAAGGAAAATGTTGGTATTTTGACAATTTTTGTCGAAATCAGAAAAACATATATATGGGAGCTATATCTAAATCTGAACCGATTTCAATCAAATTTGGCACGCATTGCTACAATGCTAATTCTACTCCCTGTGCAAAATTTCAACTAAATCGGAGTAAAAAATTGGCATCTGTGGTCATATGAGTGTAAATCGGGCGAAAGCTATATATGGGAGCTATATCTAAATCTGAACCGATTTAAACCAAATTTGGCACGCATAGCTACATTGCTAATTCTACTTCCTGTGCAAAATTTCAACTAAATCGGAGTAAAAAATTGGCCTATGTGGTCATATTAAAGTAAATCGGGCGAAAGCTATATATGGGAGCTATATCTAAATCTGAACCGATTTCAACCAAATTTGGCACGGATAGCTACAATGCTAATTCTATTCCCTGTGCAAAATTTCAACTAAATCGGAGTAAAAAATTGGTCTCTGTGGTCATATGAGTGTAAATCGGGCGAAAGCTATAAATGGGAGCTATATCTAAATCTGAACCGATTTCAACCAAATTTAGCACGCATAGCTACAATGCTAATTCTACTCCCTGTGCAAAATTTCAACTAAATCGGAGTAAACAATTGGCCTCTGTGGTCATATGAGTGTAAATCGGACGAAAGCTATATATGGGAGCAAGGCCGTATTCAGGGGGGGGGGGGTGAGGGGGATCAAACCCCCCCCGAAATGAATGAATATTTTTATATAAATAAATATATATTTTTAGCTGTATAGAAAAATCTTTTCGAAGATGTTGAAGGAAAACTGAAGGTTTTATTTTGAAAACGCATATCTATAAAACTTGCACAAATCCTAGAATACTAGTTGAAAAGCCCGTCAAACGAGGTCGAAAAAAACAAATTGTTTTTGTTCTCGCACCACAAATTTCATTTTTGGAAAATGTATTTCTGCTTTTTATGTGTGTTTGTTGTTCTTTTTGTGAACATGACTCGCTTTGTTTGGCCATAGCAACAACAAGGAAACAGCCAAACACACATGTGTAAATGAAATGGCGCAAAACCTGTGAAAAGAACCTGCCTAATTCAGCGGTTGAAGCACTTGGAGAGTGCAATAAAGAGATATTTCCAAACGTGCATATTCTTTTAAAAATTTTGGTCACTTTGCCAGTAACTCAGGGATGGAAAATACAATTTTTAAGAAAGTACAAAAAAGGTATTTTTTGAGCGGAAAGGTACTTTTTACTACACTTGTAGTTTAGTCAATGTATGGTTTTAAGCTGCAAAAAAAACAACAACAATGCTTAAAAAACAAAACCAACAATAACAAAAAAAAACGAAGGGAAATAAAATTTTGCAAAAATTTCCTATAGAAATAACATTTTTACAAAATTTTCAATTGAAATAAAATTTTGACAAAATTATCTATAAAAATAAAATTTTGCAAAAATTCTATATAGAAATAAACTTTAGACAACATTTTCTACCGAAATAAAAAATTGATAATATAGAATCGCATTCTTTTTTGACTAAAACATTCTTGAAGTTCAATAAAATCCTGTTTTTGACTATATCTTTTACAAAATCGAGATTTTCTTCCCACATGAGTCTGTTTTGCCATATTTGTAAAAGACTATTAGCAAATAAGGTTGATAAAGACTTTCTCAAAATATTAAAACATTTTGTCAAAGCTATTGTACCATAAATCTGATATCGACTCAAAAATGTCTACACAAAAGGTACTAAATCATTCGCGGGGGTACTACGGTACTGACCGGCGTGAAAAAGTATTGAAAAAAGTACTTTGGTATTGCAATTTTCATCCCTGCAGTTACTACGTGCTCATCCGAACGTTCATTTTCAAAAATGAAGAGATTAAAGACGTATCTTAGAAATTCGACTGGCGAGAGTAGACTCAATGGATTGGCATTAATGCCGGTTCATCGCCGAATAGATGTGCCGACTGAAGAAGTAATTGATTTATTTGCTGCCAAAAAAAGCCCGTCGGCTCAATTTAATATTATAAAACAAGTAAGAAAAGTCTAAAGTCGGGCGTGGCCGACTATATTATACCCTGCACCACTTTGTAGATCTAAATTTTCTAAACCATATCACATCCGTCAAATGTGTTGAGGGCTATATATAACGGTTTGTCCCAAATGCATACATTTAAATATCACTCGATCTGGACAGAATTTGATAGACTTCTACAAAATCTATAGACTCAAAATTAAGGTCGGCTAATGCTCTAGGATGGAACACAATGTTAGTAAAAAAATATTGGAAACATTTAAATCTGAAGCAATTTTAAGGAAACTTCGCAAAAGTTTATTTATGATTTATCGCTCGATATATACGTATTAGAAGTATAGGAAAATTAGAGTCATTTTTACAACTTTTCGACTAAGCAGTGGCGATTTTACAAGGAAAATTTTGGTATTTTGACCATTATTGTCGAAATCAGAAAAACATATATATGGGAGCTATATCTAAATCTGAACCGATTTCAACCAAATTTGGCACACATGACTATATTACTAATTGTACTCCTAGTGCATAATTTCAACCAAATTGGGTCAAAACTCTTGCTTTTAGGACCATATTAGTCCATATCGGACGAAAGATATATATGGGAGCTATATCTAAATCTGAACCGATTTCAATCAAATTTTGCACACTTAACTTTACTACTAATTGTACTCCTAGTTCAATATTTCAACCAAATTGGGCCAAAACTCTGGCTTCTGGGGCCATATAAGTCCATATCGGGCGAAAGATATATATGAGAGCTATATCTAAATCTGAACCGATTTCAATCAAATTTTGCACATTTGATTATACGACTAAGTGTTATGTTTGTACAAAATTTCAAGCAAATCGGCATAAAACTCTGGCTGCTGGGTCCATATTAGTGCATCTCGGGCGAAATATATATATGGGAGCTATATCTAAATCTGAACCGATTTCTTCCAAAATCAATAGGGTTCTATTCTGGCCCAAAGTAGGAACATGTGCCAAATTTGAAGGCGATTGGACTTAAATTGCGACCTAGACTTTGATCACAAAAATGTGTTCACAGACCGACGGACGGACGGACGGACGGACAGACGGACATGGTTATATCGACTCAGGGACCCACCCTGAGCATTATTGCCAAAGACACCATGTGTCTATCTCGTCTCCTTCTGGGTGTTACAAACGTATGCACTAACTTATAATACCCTGTTCCACAGTGTGGCGCAGGGTATAAATATTGTATACATACCATGCATAAATAAAATTTTCTACACATGAGATTATATGAATATTTTTTTTTAAAGTTGAACCCCCCCCGAATTAAAATCCTGGCTACGGCCTTGTATGGGAGCTATATCTAAATCTGAACCGATTTCAACCAAATTTGGCACGTATAGCTACAATGCTAATTCTACTCCCTGTGCAAAATTTCAACTAAATCGGAGCTAAAAATTGGCCTCTGTGGTCATATGAGTGTAAATCGGGCGAAAGCTATATATGGGAGCTATATCTAAATCTGAACCGATTTTAACCAAATTTGGCACGCATAGCTACCATGCTAATTATACTCCCTGTGCAAAATTTCAACTAAATCGGAGTAAAAAATTGGCCTCTGTGGTCATATTAAAGTAAATCGGGCGAAAGCTATATATGGGAGCTATATCTAAATCTGAACCGATTTCAACCAAATTTGGCACGGATAGCTACAATGCTAATTCTACTCCCTGTGCAAAATTTCAACTAAATCGGAGTAAAAAATTGGTCTCTGTGGTCATATGAGTGTAAATCGGGCGAAAGCTATATATGGGAGCTATATCTAAATCTGAACCGATGTCAACCAAATTTGGCACGGATAGCTACAATGCTAATTCTACTCCCTGTGCAAAATTTCAACTAAATCGGAGCTAAAAATTGGCCTCTGTGGTCATATGAGTGTAAATCGGGCGAAAGCTATATATGGGAGCTATATCTAAATCTGAACCGATTTCAACCAAATTTGGCACGCATAGCTACTATGCTAATTATACTCCCTGTGCAAAATTTCAACTAAATCGGAGCAAAAAATTGTCCTCTGTGGTCATTTGAGTGTAAATCGGGCGAAAGCTATATATGGGAGCTATATCTAAATCTGAACCGATTTCAACCAAATTTGACACGTATAGCTACCATGCTAATTCTACTCCCTGTGCAAAATTTCAACTAAATCGGAGCAAAAAATTGGCCTCTGTGGGCAAATGAGTGTAAATCGTGCGAAAGCTATATATGGGAGCTATATCTAAATCTGAACCGATTTGGCTGATATTTCGCAAGTTTTTCGAGACTCATAAAATATTCGGATGTACGGAATTTTAGGAAGATCGGTTGATATACACGCCAATTATGACCAGATCGGTGAAAAATATATATGGCAGCTATATCTAAATCTGAACCGATTTTTTCCAAAATCAATAGGGATCGTCTTTGAGCCGAAACAGGACCCTATACCCAATTGTAGGACAATCGGACTAAAACTGCGAGCTGTACTTTGCACACAAAAATACATCAACAGACAGACAGACAGACAGACGGGCATCGCTAAATCGACTCAGAATTTAATTCTAAGACGATCGGTATACTAAACGATGGGTCTCAGACTTTTCCTTCTTGGCGTTACATACAAATGCACAAACTTATTATACCCTGTACCACAGTAGTGGTGAAGGGTATAAAAATGGATTTCACTGCATTCTACCATACATTTGCACATGATGAAAATCTCAAAAAATAAAACTCTGCTATCAACGGCAGTTGTTTTGGAACCAAAAGCTTAAAATACTTCAGCTTTTTACCCAACAAAAAAAAAACCAAAATCTCCAAAGATTATTCAAGAAATGTTTGTTTGTCGGCATGGTAGAAGTAGAAGCCATACAAAGAACAGAGACATGCCTTCACATACGTTTTCCGTTCTGCATAAAAACCTCACAGAAAGTTGGAAAAGACTTTTGACAGTGAACTGCCAACCAAAATAAAATGCAACTCATAAAGAGCTTCCCCGAAAGGAAACGAAGCCATTAAGAATTTTTGTGAAAATTATTAACAATTCAAAAAGGGAAGCGAAAACAGATATAGCGGGGAAAGCGAACAAGTGTCTCGCAAACGAATTATCACAGCATGAATAGAAGTTTTCAACATTGGAGTCATTGCACTCATGGAAAGATATTTTTTTAGCACACTGTCTCATAAGAATGACAAATCCATGATAATGTCAAGTATATGGCAAGACTTTAAACACATGTAAGAAAGTTGTAAAGTTGAATAGATTCTACAGATAAAACCAATTATAAGCTTTGTAGAATGAAATGTATATGACACGAATGCGATTGCTTCACATAACTCTTATATTTCACTGAGATTCCAATACAATCTTTACGGAAATACAGGGCTTACTTGGATCTTGAAAATGAGGCCTTTAGTTAGTGTGTTTATGAAGTGTTTTGTTTTTCTTTAAAATAAAGTCTCCCTTATGAACATTTTACATTTTTTTCTAAGAAAATGTTAACGAAAATTTTTACAACCAGTCCGTTAGTTCATCGATATTGAAAAATTATAGCTTGAAACTTATGTAGCTTCACTATGAAGGTTCAATATCGCCAGTGTAAAAAACTAGCATAAAAACAAGTAAGTAAAGTAAAAAGTCGGGCGGGGCCGACTATATCATACCCTAAACCACCCCTATTGAAGTAGTAAACATAAGCATTTGTGGGGTAACATTGGTATAGGTTTGAGCGATAAACCGCATTTCCATATTTAAGAACATTAAGGGGTACATTTTTATGGGAGTTTTTTCACGAGTATAACTAATATTGAGTCCATTATTAAACAAGTAAGGAAAGTCTAAAGTCGGGGCCTACTATATTATGCCCTGCACCACTTTGTAGATCTAAATTTTCGATACCATATCACATCCGTCAAATGTGTCGGGGGCTATATATAAAGTTTTGTCCCAAATACACACATTTAAATATCACTCGATCTGGACAGAATTTGATAGACTTGTACAAAATGGGAGCCACCGTGGTGCAATGGTTAGCATGCCCGCCTTGCATACACAAGGTCGTGGGTTCGATTCCTGCTACGACCGAACACCAAAAAGTTTTTCAGCGGTGGATTATCCAACCTCAGTAATACTGGTGACATTTCTGAGGGTTTCAAAGCTTCTCTAAGTGGTTTCACTGGAATGTGGAACGCCGTTCGGACTCGGCTATAAAAAGGAGGTCCCTTGTCATTGAGCTTAACATGGAATCGGGCAGCACTCAGTGATAAGAGAGAAGTTCACCACTGTGGTATCACAATGGACTGAATAGTCTAAGTGAGCCTGATACATCGGGCTGCCACATAACCTAACCTAACCTAACCTAACCTACAAAATCTATAGACTCAAAATTTAAGTCGGCTAATGCACTAGGGTGGAACACAATGTTAGTAAAAAATATGGGAAACATTTAAATCTGCAGCAATTTTAAGGAAACTTCGCAACAGTTTATTTGTGATTTATCGCTCGATATATATGTATTAGAAGTTTAGGAAAATTATAGTCATTTTTACAACTTTTCGACTAAGCAGTGGAGATTTTACAAGGACAATGTTGGTATTTTGACCATTTTTGTCGAAATCAGAAAAACATATATATGGGAGCTATATCTAAATCTTGACCGATTTCAACCAAATTTGACACGCATAGCTGCAATGCTAATTCTACTCCCTGTGCAAAATTTCAACTAAATCGGAGTTAAAAATTGGCCTCTGTGGTCATATGAGTGTAAATCGGGCGAAAGCTATATATGGGAGCTATATCTAAATCTAAACCGATTTCAACCAAATTTGGCACGCATAGCTGCAATGCTAATTCTACTCTCTGTGCAAAATTTCAACTAAATCGGAGTTAAAAATTGGCCTCTGTGATAATATGAGTGTAAATCGGGCAAAAGCTATATATGGGAGATATATCTAAATCCGAACCGATTTCAACCAAATTTGGCACGCATAGCTATAATGCTAATTCTACTCCCTGTGCAAAATTTCAACTAAATCGGAGCAAAAAATTGGCCACTGTGGTCATATGAGTGTAAATCGGGCGAAAGCTATATATGGGAGCTATATCTCAATCTGCACCGATTTCAACTAAATTTGGCACGCATAGCAACAGTGCTAATTCTACTCCCTGTGCAAAATTTCAATTAAATCGGAGTAAAAGATTGGCCACTGTGGTCATATGAGTGTAAATCGGGCGAAAGATATATATGGGAGCTATATCTAAATCTGAACCGATATCTTCCCAAATTAATAGGGATCTATTCTGAGGCAAAACACATACTTGTGCCAAATTTGAAGTCGATTGGACTAAAACTGCGACCTAGACTTTGATTTGATCCGGAGGTCAGATTTGACCTCCGGAGCCTCGTGGATGAGCAAAATTCATCCGATTTCGTACATGGTGTTAGTATATGGTCTCTAATAACCATGAAAAAATTGGTCCACATCGGTCCATAATTATATGTAGCCCCCAAATAAATCGATCCCCAGATTTGTCCTCCGGAGCCTCTTGGAGGAGTAAAATTCATCCGATACGGTTGAAATTTTGAACGTGGTGTTAGAATGTGGTATCTAACAAACACGCAAGAATTGGTCCATAGCGGTACATAATTATATATAGCCCCCATATAAATCGTTCCCCAGATTTGTCCTCCGGAGCCTGTTGGAGGAGTAAAATTCATCCGATCCGGTTAAAAATTGTAACGTGGTGTTAGTATAAGGCCGCTAATAACCATGCCAAAATTGGTCTATATCGGTTATATATAGCCGATCCCCAATCATACAAAAATTGGTCCATATCGGTTCATAATCATGGTTACCACTCGATCCAAAAATAATCTACCAAAATTTTATTTTTATAGAAAATTTTGTCAAAATTTTATTTCTATAGAAAAATTTGTCAAAATTTTATTTATATAGAAAATTTTGTCAAAATTTTATTTCTATAGAAAATTTTGTTAAAATTTTATTTCTATAGAAAATTTTGTTAAAATTTTATTTCTATAGAATTTTTTTCCAAATTTTACTTCTATAGAAAATGTTGTCAAAATTTTATTTTTATAGAAACTATAAACTTAATTATATACGTATTTAATCGGCCTTTTTTAGTTTAATATATACCACGTATGGACTATGTGGTATATATTACGGTGTTAGGAAGTTGTGAGATACCTTGCCATCGGCAAGTGTTACCGCAACCCAAGTAATTCGATTGTGGATGACAGACTTCTGTAGAAGTTTCTACGCAATCCATGGTGGAGGGTACATAAGCTTGGGCCTAACCGAACTTACGGCCGTATATACTTGTTTTCGATTAAATCTCAACGAAAAGTTATCGTAATTTTCAAAACCTTCTCAGACGAACTTCCATGGATGTGAAAAAGTCAAACGACACAGGCTTACATCCTACCGGGGATGAATTTTCTTATTTATTTATTGATTTTCTATTCTTTTTTGCCAAATATAATTGTCCAAAACTTTAATTTGCACTTAAAACGGCCTACTTCCGTACTTTCTAAAACTTGTTCAAAAGGACTGCATCGGAAGGGGAAAAAATCGATAAGGCATCCCGGGATGCGCTTTAAAAGAAATGTTTGCGGTCTTGTCCAAAAGGACTGCATCGGAAGTGGAAAAAATTTTTGTGGCACAACCAACTTCCAATCACAAATTGGGGGACTAAGTACTTCAGCATCACAAATTGGTTATCCAATCTACTTTTTTTTGGGGCTCTTCGTTTGCAGGGGATACATACTAAGCAATTTTTCTTTAAAGTTATAAATTATTTATGGGAATGTCATCATAAATTGAAAAAAAAAGTCTTATGCAAGTAATAACAACATTCTGTCGGAGCATTATAATTTTTCCCTTGAAATTTCCATTTTTCTATTAATAGATATGCGTTTGGCAAACCCCGTAGTGGCAATGCAGAAAAAACGAAAAATGAAAATATGAAAAATAGAGAGAGCTCTACTCGAGAGTATATTTCTTCACCCTGCCAAAAAGAAATACTAGGGGATTTAAAACTTTCACCCTTAAGAGTATTTAAAGTTGCCTTGTGCAAATTCCTGTTTGCTTTTATTGTAGTAATGGCATAACTTGGCAAGTGCACTCCAATAAGATGGACACAATTTTGGCAAATTTATTAGAAAAATTTTTAAGAAGCTAAAAACTATAGTTTAAGTTTATATAGGAAAACGATAAAAGTTTTTTGGTTATATAAATAAATATTTTCGCAAATTGTTGTGAGAGCCTTAAAAATAATTTTTTCATAAGAAACTGACTCTGGAAACTAAATCACTATAGAAAACAAAAAACTGCAGGCATGTGTCTGCATTTTGTTTTTTTTTTTTCAAAAGCTAACGAAGAAAACACAAATATTTTAGTAAAAGTAAATATTGACATAACTAATATTGCAAACAGCCAAACTAGAAAACATGATTTTTTTTTATTCCATACCACCACACCCATCTTTACCACCTACACAAATGAAGAAAAAAAAGAAATCATTCTTTAGCATATGCCCACCTAGTTTCCTTAGACTCCTTCACATAAGTGAATTTGAAGTGCAACGAATAGGTAAAAGTGAAATATATGGCAAAATGGAAAACCAGCACAACAACAAAAAAAAAAATTCCAAACCAAATTGAAAAGTGTAGGGAAATGACTGAATGAATGAAATACGAAACACAGGAGATGCATAAAAGAGACTTCCCCAGTAAATGCATCCAAGCTTTTGTAGTTGTATCGATGCAGAAAATTACATATTGTTCGAGAGGGAAAACAAAACATTCATGTTTGACTGGTGTTTTACCCAAAGGATATAAGCTGAAGCACTAAACTGTTAAACGAGAAAACAAAATTCATGTTCCCAATCCTCCAATACACTGGAAAGAAATGGAAATAACATTTCTTTAGAAGATTTCTAAAATATTAAAGAATTATGGGGCTTACTGAGTGATGGTATTTTATGTACTTTTTCATCGTATTTATGGAAGATGTATCTTTTATTGACTGTTGAAATTGAATCGGGTAGAACATTTTGATTTGAGAGAGTGTAAGTTTGGCCACATTGTCACTTTTTTCAAACGGTCGAAAACTACATTTGTGAGCAATTTCCCTTTTTTATCGTAATGCTAGAATGCAAAGAATTTTTATACCCTAAACCACATAGTGCTCAGGGTATATATAATAAGCTTGATCTGCCAAAAAATGTGCCTACCAGAAATATTGATTTTAGACCCCATAAAATATATACCGATCGACTCAGAATCACCTCCTGAGTCGATCTAGCGCTTGGTGTCCGTCCGTCCGACTGTCCATGTATTTGTTGTTCACAGGATTCCGGTCGCAATTATTAACCGATTTTGATGAAATTTGGTACAGGGAGTTTTTTGGGCACAAGGACGAAGGTTATTGAATTTGGAAGAAATTGGATCAAATTTAGATATAGCCCCCATATATATGTATCGCCCGATTTCGCCAAATGGGGTCACGTTGCACGTTTTTTCAAACGGATCGTCACCAAATTTGGCAAAAAGGAAATCTTTTATATCGCCCTTCAAGTCTGCAAAATTTCATCCAAATCGGTTCAGATTTAGATATAGCTCTCATATATAGGTATCGCCCGATTTTCCCAAATTTGACCACGAAACCTTTATTTATCAACCGATCTTACTCAAAGTTGGCTAAATATAATCTTCTATAGCACTAACTATATGTGCAAAAAATCATCGAAATCGGTTCAGATTTAGCTATAGCTCCCATATATATGTACCGCCCGATTTTTCTAAATTTGGCCATAAAACCCTTATTTATCAACCGATCTTACCCAAATTTGGCTAAATGTAGTCTTCTATAGCACTAACTATATGTGCAAAAAATCATCGAAATCGGTTAAGATTTAGATATAGCTCCCATATATATGTATAGCCCGATTTTCCCAAATTTGGCCATATAACCCTTATTTATTAACCGATCTTACTAAAAGTTGGCTAGATCCAGTCCTCTATAGTACTAACTATATGTGCAAAATTTCATCGAAATCGGTTCAGATGTAGATATAGCTCCCATATATGTATCACCCGATTTTGAAAAATTCGCCCCTAATAAATTTATGTTTGACCATACAGGCCTCATTTCTTAACTTATCTTACTCAAATCTTGCATAAGGTAACCTTTTGTGGTATTAATTAAACCCGCAAAATATTATGCAAATTGGTTCAGATTTAGATATAGCTTCCATATATATGTATCGCTCGATTTTCCCAAATTTGGCCATAGTACTCTTATTTATTAACCAATGTTACTCAAATTTCAAATTTTGATGTACTAGCCGATCGTACTTATACGTACTTGTAGCTCTTACATAAGAATATTGCTCGATTTTTACAAATTTGTATTTATTACCCACACTAATTTAACGATTTTCTCTTTTTTAATAATGGGTTCAATATTAGTGGCATACCAACTCCGTAGGTGCAATATCAACACAGCCAGTGTTGCTAGAAGTAGGGGAAATTCCCTATATGTAGGGTTTTTCTAATATTTAGCGGCTTGTAGGGACGTAGGGCCACAATTTAGGACATTTTCACTCGACACAATTTATAATAATTTTTACATTTTGGTGGCTCTAGAGGAGGAAATTAGAAGCCGGCAAGGCTTGATCTTTAACAATGTGTGGTAAACTTTATTCCTGTAGAAAATTTTGTCAACATTTTATTTCTTTAGAACATTTTGTCAAAATTGTATTTCTATAGAAATTTTTTTCAAAATATTATTTCTACAGAATTTATTGTCAAAATTTTATTTCTATAGAAAAATTTCTCACAAAAATTTGTTTATAGAAACTTTTTCCAAAATATTATTTTTATAGAGATTTAACAAAAAAGATTACTAATTTGGGTAGAATTCTACCAACTGTGGCTACCGTGGTGGTAATACAAATTTATATTCTAAGTTATATACGTTGCATATTCATGTTTTAAGATAATAAAGTACTTAGAACCATTTTTGTTTTGTAAAATTTTTTAAATTTAACGAAAAATATAGTAGGGAAAATTGTTTGGGAATGTATGGGAAAGTAGGGAACTTTTTTTTTGTCCTTGTAGGATAAACCGAACATTTTCCCTGGCAATATTGACTATGAGCTATAGTCAGATTTACACAAAGCACCCATAGACATGTACCCCTTAATTTTTTTAAATATGCAACTGCGGTTTATCTCCCAGACCTATATGCTACCTCACAAATGCTTATGATTACTAATTCTGTAATGGTGGTTTAGGGTATGATATAGTCGGCCCCGCTCGACTTTCTACTTTACTTACTTGTTTACTTATTGGATAAGTCGAGTTAATCTTCTGAATATTAGATTTCAAGTATATTTTACTGAAAAAATATAAACTGATTGCTAGGTAAGTGAGGATCTAAATTAAACTAAGTTTTGACTTTTCGATATAAAAGGCGTTACTCTGTTTGTGCAACTTTTTCATGAGTAAGCCAGCTTTTATGACGATGACACTTTGTGAGCAACTTTTTGCAACTTCTCAACGAAAATAAATCAAATTACCTTTTTGGTAGATTTTCCAAAATATTCCTCTCCAACTAAAATTTTGACAAAATTTTCTTTTGAAATAAAATGTTGACCAAATATTCTATAGGAATTAAATTTAGACAACATTTTCTATAGAAATAAGGTTTAGAAAAAATAATATTCTTTTGTTTGATAGTTTTTTGGTAAATTTTGCTAAAAATTTTCGTAGATTATTTTTGGCTCGAGTGGCAACCGTGCTCTCCATCCAATATCGTTTGCAATTGGGCGTCTTCAAACTTTTTCGGTGGTTTCCACATTCTTCATTTCTCACATCAAAATCATTATTTCTGAATCGTTAAACACCTCTTGTGTGTTGCTTCTGATAGAGGATGTCTCGACATATGTCTCGACAAACATTCGATGCCACTCTAAAGCACTTTTCTTCAAATGAAAACAAAAAATTAATACTTTCCGCAAATCATCACTTTCTGGTTCAAAATTCGACATTTTTAACACTATGAAAAAATATGATGTTGCCTGTTCAATGACTTGATGTATACAAAATATTTTTCACAGATGTTATAGCAATCAAACAAAAACAAGTATATACGGCCGTTAGTTCGGCCAGGTCGAAGCTCCCCCCACCATAGATTACGTAGAAACATCTACTAAAGACTGTCATCCACAATCCAATTACTTGGGTTGCGGTAACATTTGCCGATAGCAAGGTATCTTAAAACTTCCTAACACCGTCTTCTAAATTGTAAGTTAGTCCATACGTGGTATATATTAAACTAAAAACAAGTATATACGGCCGTAAGTTCGGCCAGGCCGAAGCTTAGGTACCCTCTACCATGGATTGCGTAGAAACTTCTTCTAAACACTGCCATCCACAATCGAATTACTTGGGTTGCGGTAACGCTTGCCGATGGCAAGGTATCTTAAAGCCTCCTAAAACCATCTTCTAAATTGTATGTAAGTCCATACGTGGTATATATTAAATAAAAAAAGATCGATCAAATACGTCAGTTTGACAAAATAGACATACAATTTTGACAAAATTTTCTACAGAAATAAAATTTTAACAAAATTTTCTATAGAAATAAAATTTTCACAAAATTTTCTATAGAAATAAAAATTTTGACAAAATTTTGTATAGAAAGAAAATTTTGACAAAAATTTCTACAGAAATAAAATTTTAAAAAAATTTTCTATAGAAATAAAATTTTGACAAAATTTTCTATAGAAATAAAATTTTGGTAGATTATTTTTGGCTCGAGTGGCAACCATGATTGGAAACCGATATGGACCAATTTTTGTGTGACTGGAGATCGGCTATATATAACTATAGACCGATATGGACCAATTTTGGTATGGTTGTTAGCGGCCATATACTAACACCACGTTCCAAATTTGAACCGGATCCGATGAATTTTGCTACACCAAGAGGCTCCGGGGGCTATATATAATTATGGACCGATATGGGCCAATTCTGGCACGGTTGTTAAAGATCATATACTAACACCATGTTCCAAATTTCAACCGGATTGGATGAAATTTGCTTCTCTTGGAGACATCGAAAGCCAAAACCATGTACCAAATTTCAGCCGGATCGGATGAAATTTGCTTCTCTTTGAGGCTCCGCAAGCCAAATCTGGGGATCGGTTTATATGGGGGCTATATATAATTATGGACCGATGTGGGCCAATTTTTGCATGGTTGCTAGAGACCCTATACCAACACCATGTACAAAATTTCAGCCGGATCGGATGAAATATGCTTCTGTTGGAGGCTCCACAAGCCAAATCGGAGGGTCCCTTTATATGGGGGCTATACGTCAAAGTGGACCGATATGGCCCATTTTCAATACCGTCCGACCTACATCAATAACAACTACCTGTGCCAAGTTTCAAGTCGATAGGTTGTTTCGTTCGGAAGTTAGCGTGATTTCAACAGACGGACGGACCGACGGACGAACATGCTTAGATCGACTCAGAATTTCACCACGACCCAGAACATATATACTTTATGGGGTCTTAGAACAATATTTCGATGTGTTACAAATGGAATGACAAAGTTATTATACTCCCATCCTATGGTGGAGGGTATAAAAAGGTCGGTTAAATACGTATATAATTCAGTTTAACAAAATTTTCTATAGCAATAAAATTTCGACAAAATTTACTATAGAAAAAAAATTTTACAAAATTTTCTATATAAATAAAATTTTGCCAAAATTTTCTACAAAAATAAAATTTTGACAAAATGTTCTATAGATATACAATTTTGACAAAATTTTCTATTGAAATAAAATTTTGACAAAATTTTCTATAGAAATAGAACTGTGACAAAATTTTCTACAAAAATAAATTTTTGACAAAATTTTCTATATACATACAATTTTGACAAAATATTCTGTAGATATAAAATTTTTCAAAATTTTCTATAGAAATAAAATGTAGACAAAATTTTCTATAGATATAAAATTTTGACAAGATTTTAGATAGAAATAAAATTTTGACAAAATTATCTATAGAAATAAAATGTTGACAAAAATTTCTATAGAAATAAAATTTTAAAATTCTGGGGATCGATTTATATAGGGGCTATATATAATTATGAACCGATATGGACAAATTTTTGCATATTTATTACAGACCATATACTTACACAACGTACCAAATTTCAACCGGATCGGTTGAATTTTGCTCCTCCAAGAGGCTCCGGAGGACAAATCTTGGTATCGATTTATATGGAGACTATTAATAATTATGAGCCGATATGGACCAATTTTTGCATGGTTGTTAGAGACCATATACCAACACCACGTTCCAAATTTAAAACGAATCCGATGAAATTTTCTCCTCGAAGAGGAACCGGAGGCAAATCTGGGGATCGGTTTATATGGGGGCTATGTATAATTATGGACCGCTGTGAACCAATTTTTGCATGGTTGTTAGATACCATATATTTACACCTCGTACCAAATTTCAACGAGATCGGGGGTCAATTCTGGGGAGCGGTCTATATGGGGGCTATACATAAGTTGTCCAATATGGCCCATTTGCAATGCCATCCAACCTATATCAATAACAACTATTTATGCCAAGTTTCAAGTCGATAGCTTGTTTCGTTCGGAAGTTAGCGTGATTTCAACAGACGGACGGACATGCTTAGATAGACTCAGAATTTCACCACGACCCAGAATATATATACTTTATGGGGTCATAGAACAATATTTCGATGTGTTACAAACGGAATGACAAAGTTATTATACTCCCATCCTATGGTGGAGGGTATAAAAAGGTCGGTTAAACGCATATAATTCAGTTTAACAAAATTTTCTATAGCAATAAAATATCGACAAAATTTGACAAAATTTTCTATAGAAATAAAATTTTGACAAAATTTTCTATAGAAATAAAATTTTAACAAAATTTTCTATAGAAATAAAATTTTGGCAAAATTGTCTATAGAAATAAAATTTTGACAAAATTTTCTATATAAATCAAATTTTGACTAAATTTTCTACAAAAACAAAATTTTATTTTTATAGAAATTTTTGTCAAAATTTTTTTTTAGTAGAAAAATTTGACAAAATTTTATTTCAATAGAAAATTTTGACAAAATTTTCTATAAAAATAAAATTTTGACAAAAATTTCTGTAGAAATAAAATTTTGACAAAATTTTCTATAGAAATAAAATTTTGACAAAATTTTCTATAGAAATAAAATTTTGACAAAATTTTCTATAGAAATAAAATTTTGACAAAATTGTCTATAGAAAAAAATTTTGACTAAATTTTCTATAGAAATAAAATTTTGACAAAATTTTCTATAGAAATAAAGTTTTGACAAAATTTTCTATAGAAATAAAATTTTGACAAAATTTTCTATAGAAATAAAATTTTGACAAAATTTTCTATAGAAATAAAATTTTGACAAAATTTTCTATAGAAATAAAATTTTGACAAAATTTTCTATAGAAATAAAATTTTCACAAAATTTTCTATAGAAATAAAATTTTGACAAAATTATCTACATAAATAAAATTTTGACAAATTTTTCTATAGAAAAAACAATTTTTTGACAGAAATTTCTATAGAAATAAAATTTTGACAAAATTTTCTATAGAAATAAAATTTTGACAAAATTTTCTATAGAAATAAAATTTTGACAAAATTTTCTATAGAAATACAATTTTGACAAAATTTTCTATAGAAAAAAAATTTTACAAAATTTTCTATAGAAATAAAATTTTGACAAATTTTTCTATAGAAACAATTTTTTTTTTGACAGAAATTTCTATAGAAATACAATTTTGACAACATTTTCTTTAGAAATAAAATGTTGACAAAATTTTCTATAGAAATAAAATTTTGAAATTCTGGGGACCGATTTATATGGAAGCGATTAATAATTATGGACCGATATAGACCAATTTTTGCATGGTTGTTAGAGACCATATACTAACACCACGTTCCAAATTTCAACCGGATCGGATGAATTTTTCTCCTCCAAGAGGCTCCGGAGTTCAAATCTGGGGATCGGTTTATATGGGGGCTTTATATAATTATGGACCGATATGAACCAATTTTTGCATGGTTGTTAGATACCATATATTTACACCTCGTACCAAATTTCAACGGGATCAGAGGTCAAATCTGGGGATCGGTCTATATGGGGGCTATACGTAAGTTGTCCAATATGGCCCATTTGCAATACCATCCGACCTACATCAATAACAACTACTTATACCAAGTTGCAAGTCGATAGCTTGTTTCGTTCGGAAGTTAGCGTGATTTCAACAAACGGACGGACATGCTTAGATCGAACCAGAATTTTACCACGACCCAGAATATATACTTTATGGGTTCTTACAACAATATTTCGATGTGTTACAAACGGAATGACAAAGTTAATATACCCCATCCTATGGTCGAGGATATAAAAAAATAAGGGCTCGTTCACAACAAATGTTCTCTATCTGGACGCTCACTTCATACCGGTTTACCTGGTATATGTTTTAATATCGGATTTATTCACTCAATCGCTTATAACTTTGCCATTTTTTGGTAGATTTTCTTCGAGTTGGTCTTACGTTGAAGTATCGTGAAGAGAAGTCAGAAGTTCTTTCAATGGTTTATAGTTTGTGGTGGCACAGAATCTCTGTTAAATATTATTTTCTTCGATATATTTTCAACTTCTTAAGTTAACACAGATCCATTTTTATACGTTTGTTCGTCTCAATCTCAATACCTTGCACTTAAATACGACGATATAATTGGACTTTTTTGGCTTGAGACATGATTTGTCTAGTGAGAAAAGGAGTATCCTCTCATCCCATGTACATTTTTAGTCTAAACTTGTGTAAATATATATAGCTTCCATATCAGCCGACATCAACCGAGATTAGCCTCACAGAGCCTCCTGGAAGAGCAATTCTAATCCTCCCTCCCTTTGAAATCTTGAATGTGATGTTAGCATATGCCCTCTAACAATTCTTCAATTAAATGGTGGAGGGCTTAAAAAAAGCCACTCGTGGTTTTCCAATATAAAGCAATCACACTATCACGCTGAAATTCCATCACGAATAACACTATTCTAAAGGCAATAGATCAAAATATTTTCGTAAGCTTGTAAACTATAAAATAAACTGTCAGTGGAAAAAATATGTCAGCTATTAGACGACAGATTTTACTACGAGTAACCTAACCGTATCATCATACGACTTGAGAACCTAAAATACGAATTTTGAATTGATATGCTGACTTCACATGGGCTAACAATAAAAACTGTTATAATTTATCTCCCTTCTTTTGCTTTCCAAAAATTTCTACATGCAGTTTCCCCCTGTGTAAAAATAACTGATTATACTTAACCAAAAAACAAATAGAACAAAAAATCCCAAACAGATATATTCCAGATCAGAAAAAAAATTACCTAGGGAATTGGTCGCAAGGATTGTAGTTTAAACTGAAAATGTTTCACGTTTTCTCTTTAGTTCATAATGTTTCACAATTCATTTCATTTCGTTTTCTAGCAAATTCTCGTTTTTTTTTTTTGTTTTCAAAGTTTCAAATGCTCTGCCAGTTTCCCCTTCCCTGGCCTTTCGATTCGATTGCAATCGAAAGGAACATTTATTTCCATTTGCTCACACATAAACATTCTAATTCATGTAGTCAAATGCATTGCTAAAAGAGCAAAGAAGTGGAATAATAGCGAAGAATTCCATTTTCAACTGACTGCGTTATGCTATTGGCAACATGCTAAAATTTAAAGATGTTAGTTGAAGAGGGAAAAAATCTGCAATGCCATTTATTGATGTGGAAGAAATACTCTGATATGCCATGGTTGAAATGTCACTTCAAGAACAAAACTCTTCAATCATTTACCATGAAGAACAGAAACTTTAAAATTAAGACCTCTTACTCTTTAAGAAAAATTTTTTTTTTATATATTTGTTAAGTGGACTATGATTAGTCGCTTTTGTAGCAAATCTGCCCGGTCCCCCAGATTTCAGTCAATTTAGGCCTTCAATAATAAACAAACAAGGAATAAATAAACAAGACACCAATAAAGAGCTATAAATAAAACTAATCAACAGCACTTCGAGTGGGGAATAGGTTAGGTTAGGTGGCAGCCCGATGTATCAGGCTCACTTAAACTATTCAGTCCATTATGATACCACATTGGTGAACTTCTCTCTTATCACTGAGTGCTGCCCGATCCCATGTTAAGCTCAATGACAAGGGACCTCCTTTTTATAGCCGAGTCCGAACGGCGTTCCATATTGCAGTGAAACCACTTAGAGAAGCTTTGAAACCCTCAGAAATGTCACCAGCATTACTGAGGTGCGATAATTCACCGCTGAAAAACTTTTTGGTGTTCGTTCGAAGCAGGAATCGAACCCGCGACCTTGTGTATGCAAGGCGGGCATGCTAACCATTGCACCACGGTGGCTAGTGGGGAATAGTAGCGAAACTCCAGTTAACTAACAACAATTTCCGTTCATCCATTAACAAAAGCTGTCCAGATAATATAATCAGCGATGTAAAACACAGGTTCTTATCATAGTCGCCTTCATTAAAGCCTGAGCGAATTCACATCAGCTTCTTTAAGATGCTAGAACACCAACAACAGCCCTTCCCGAGTAAAAAACGTTTATGAACTTCAGTAAGGCTAACTGGTAGTTACTTACCTCGCTAACAGAGAAAGAGTTTGCTACTTCTACTTTTAGCATCAGCGCTGGCTGGAGTAAAGATTTTCAAGTATGTCTGCAAAAGATGCATTCTAGCGAATGGGATCCCGACTTCCGTCCGAACTTCCCTATGGCAGCATTAAGGATGGAGAGACAAAACTTGGAAAGAAAGCCAATTTGATCCATGGACTATGAGTCTCGCCGAAGAAATCGTGAAGCTTGTCACCACTCATAAGCGAGAAAAGTGGCGCAGGTCTCTTGAGGAGTGCGATCTTGGATCCAAACGGCTGTGGTTGACGATTCGAAATCTTTCGAATCCCAAAAGGAAAACCCCAACATCTCCATATTGTTTGGGCGGCAAACTCTGAAGAATGATACCCGTACAGCGAATGCCTTATGAAGACAATTTGTTGATCACCCCTAAACTACAGACCGTGCAAGCAGAAGGAGAGTTTTTCGTGCATTACAACCAGACAAACCCCTTATGGTTATCAGCTATAAAGGTTACTAAAAATTCCATCTTAATTGGTCCAGATGGTTTGGCACCGAGGATGTTGAAGCACATTGGAGAATATGGTGCTAGGTTTCTGACCCACACCTTCAATATTTAACTCAGAACCCTTGAAATATATCTCGAAAATTAGGAAAATGACTCCGGTTCTGAAACTACGGAAACAGTCACACATTGCAAATTCGTATTCACCAAAAAATCTGCTTTCCCTTGTTTCCAAGATTCTGGATGCTATTCTGGTTGGCTGATAAGTCCCCGGTCTGAGACATAGATGGCGTCGCTAGTATTAAATGCATATTATTTTTATATAGTACCAACCTTCAAATGATTTATGTCAAAATTTGACGTCTATAAGTCAATTAGTTTGTGCGATAGAGCGTCTTTTGTGAAGCAACTTTTCTTATTGTGAAAAAAATGAAAAAAAACGAATTTCGTGTTTTGATAAAATACTGTTTTCTGGAGGGAAAAAATACGGTGGAAGCAAAAACTTGGCTTGATAATGAGTTTCCGGACTCTCCCCCAGGGAAATCAACAATAATTGATTGGTATACAAAATACAAGCGTGGTGAAATGAACACGGAGGACGGTGAACGCAGTGGACGCCTGAAAGGGGTGGTTACCGACGAAAACATCAAAAAAATCCACAAAATGATTTTGAATGACCGTAAAATGAAGTTGATCGAGATAGCAGAGGCCTTAAAGATATCAAAGGAACGTGTTGGTCATATCATTCATCAGTATTTGGATATACGGAAGCTCTGTGCAAAATGGGTGCCGCGCGAGATCACATTTGACCAAAAACAACAACGTGTTGATGATTCTGAGCGGTGTTTGCAGCTGTTAACTCGTAATACACCCGAGTTTTTCCGTCGATATGTGACAATGGATGAAACATGGTTCCATCACTACACTCTTGAGTCCAATCGACAGTCGGTTGAGTGGACAGCGACCGGTGAACCGTCTCCGAAGCGTGGAAAGACTCAAAAGTCCGCTGGCAAAGTAATGGCCTCTGTTTTTTGGGATGCGCATGGAATAATTTTTATCGATTATCTTGAGAAGGGAAAAACCATCAACAGTGACTATTATATGGCGTTATTGGAGCGTTTGAATGTCGAAATAGCGGCAAAACGGCCCCATATGAAGAAGAAAAAAGTGTTGTTCCACCAAGACAACGCACCGTGCCACAAGTCATTGAGAACAATGGCAAAAATTCATGAATTGGGCTTCGAATTGCTTCCCCACGCACCGTATTCTCCAGATCTGGCCCCAGCGACTTTTTCTTGTTCTCAGACCTCAAAAGGATGCTCGCAGGGAAAAAAATTTGGCTGAAATGAAGAGGTGATCGCCGAAACTGGGGCCTATTTTGAGGCAAAGCCGAAGGAGTAATACCAAAATGGTATCAAAAAATTGGAAGGTCGTTATAATCGAATTATTCAATTCCAGCATAATAAGTACTTATTACGAATTTCAAGTGTGATGGTAAATTAAGGCACCATGCAGCGAAATTCAAAGTCATCTACTGGGTTGCTAACGTCAGGGCCCAGTGGACGGGTATCGACTGAAGTTATAAATTTGGGCAATGACCAAGAATTAGGCCCAATTGGTCGACCTGTAGACGGGTCCAGCCTTTGAAACCTGTCTCCCTAATAATCTTAAGAGATCGTTGGCTAACTATATGACTGGTAGACAATATTACACACCTCTAGGTGTACTGTCCCTCTCCATTTTATATATGTTAACCTATGCAGACGATTGTTCCATAGTAGCAGTTTGAGGTTAAGATTAATGGCTACCTCCTCTCCTTATTTGTCGACAGGAATCAAAAACTTTTTGCCGGCAAATCGAAGCATCCTGGATTAAAGAATAAACCATCGAAAGATTATTCCGCTTCGGTAACCCGGGAAAAAGGGGTCACCTTGGAAACTCGTATCGGCCGATTACTTTACTTTCCTTTATTTCCAAGACTCTGTCATTTTTCAAAGCACTCTTAATGTTGATCATAAATCAGCACAATTCCGCTCGGGCAGGAATTCGATCACTGCGTTGAGTGAATTGACAGTCAACATAACACAATGGACTGAATAGTTTACGTGAGCCTGAAAATAAATAGGGCCGCCACTTTAACTTAACTTTAACAACATGACAGAAAGAATTGAATAGTAAGAAGACGAAAAGCCACAATACTGCCTTAGGAGATTTTATGGAAACCTGCCTCCTCAGTAATCTTAAGATATCGTTGGATAACTATATGCGGAATTTAGGGGAAATGCATCTTCGCCCAAGAGAAATAAACAAGACATACCTCTTGGTGGTGTACTGTTTTCCTTCCTTTTACGCGACAGCAGCTCATCTGACACATGACGTATTCGGACGATTGCTCCTTTGTAAGAGCTTAAGGTGAAGATTAATGACTACTTCCTCGTACTTAGGGACTACTTTGTAGACAAGAATCAAAATCTTTCTGCCCCCAAATCGACATGTCGTAAACCAGGAGCTCGACATCCACATTTGAGGCAAGAGCATTCCCGTAGGCAAGTACCTCAAGTTTCTTAGAGTGACGTTTGATAACCTGTTCCTCTTTGGTAAACACTAAAACGTTTGGAGTAGCAATAAAATCCTGAAGGCTTGGGCTGGTAGCACTTGGGGGAAAGGAAAGAAAATTTATGAGGCGATTATGAGACCCCATTTTCGACTCCCGGTATATGTGACAGAATGTCAATACTATTCTCTGTGACACATTTGAAGTAAATACGAGCGAATCTTTGGTCTTTTGTAAATTGGGTGATTGCTATATATGGGAGTTAAATCTAAACCGATTTAATTAAATTAGGCGAGGTAAGGTTGAAAAGAGAATGCAGGTTACCCTGTCGCATTCCGTCTGATATACACATAAGTCACAATGCGGCCTATTAATCGCTCTATTTTTTTATCATACACTTCTTTTATGCCAGAAACTCAGTATTCTTAACGACTTCCCTAATTGGTTTCCATTCCCTGTTTCCAAGCTGGGCCAAGTCATGGATGACCTCTTCACCGATATGATGAACTCGTTGCCTAATATAGGCAGGGTAGTGATAAAGGTAGTGTTCTACACACAGAGAAGGAATATGATCACCTCAAACATGTTTCAAGAGCAAAATATTGTTTTTGTATGGTGACGATGTAACATGTTTGTCACTAAAATGTTATTTTCTCGTCAAATACAACCTGCTTGCCGAAATCAGATACATGATTTCCCAGAAAATAACATGGTTGCGAAAACCATGTTACATGGACACCACCCAAAAATAACATTTTGCTCTTAAAACATGTTTGAGATGATCATATTCCTTCTCTGGGTGTAAGGTCCCGTCATCCTCTGTTACTTCTATTCGGCACAGATGTGCTCTGAATTCTAGGTGCCCGGTTATTTATACCCAGGACCCTCCTAACTGTCGTCCTACTCTCCTTGAGTAGTTCCTCAGATTTTTGCTTATCTGGGTCAGCCCATTGCATTGGTTTTATTTATTCCGGTCGGTACAAATGGCCATGAGTTCAAAACTCACGACCATTCGGCTATAAAAAGGAGGTCCCTTGTCATTGAGCTTAACATGGAATCGGGCAGCACTCAGTGATAAGAGAGAAGTTCACTACTGTGGTATCACAACAGGTTGAATAGTCTAAGTGAGCCTGATACATCGGGATGTCACCTAACCTAACCTAACCTAAAGGTATACCCTTTTCAGAGTATCTAAGTTTTCGAGGTTTAAGAGGTCTCACTGTTTGCTCATATGTATGTATGGAAAACTCATTTATTTCTAATGCCAACGAGCATAATAACCCCCATTCTATTCACATTCATAACTATTGTGATTATATTAAGCAACGACAAGTGAAAAAAAAACTCAATTTTCTTTTAAAACAAATCCTTAATACATTGCCTTTCTCTCTATTTCACTTTTCTCGTTTTGTTTTATTCTCCATGTAGATATCATCGAAGCCCACAAAAATCACCAACTGTGTTCACTAACGGGTGTAGAAGGTGGTCATTCACTGGGCGGTTCTTTGGCTGTGCTCAGAACTTTGTATGCCATCGGTGTCCGGTATATGACACTGACATCAACGTGTCATACACCATGGGCGGATTCCAGTTATGCGGATGCACCATCATTCAACGTTAAACACGGAGGTTTAACGATATTTGGCAAGGTAAGTACTAGCACTTAAACATTCTCTAAAATGGACATCATTTTCTTTATCCTCCCACGTCTGATGGGGGGGTGGAGGTCGGAAGGTTACACCAATGCAATGCTGTGCATTGCTATTCTCTCCGGTATCGAAAGTATTGTTGAATATCACCATATAGATTTTATTGATGTGGACAGCATTGACACCGCCATTGAATATACCACAGTTCATGCAGGGCGAGGGTGAATATCGAACGCTAGAGTAAAAGGCAGGAATAAATTATCATTCACACCTTCCCCGATTCCCATGTATTTGCACACGTTTTGTATTAAATATGTCAATACTGTCGTCTATCATCAGCTTCATCATCAACAGCGTTATGCGATGAAATAAATAACTAATATTTCTAGGAAATCGTAGTAATTGCAGAAATCCATCCTTAAAGTATAACAAAGAAATATCATTTTAAAGTGAAGCATTATAATTATAAATGAATAATGAAGTAGTCATTTGAGTTCTAGAAATGCAATAAAAATTATAATCTTATAATCGCATTAAATACGAATAAGAAGCATAACTTCTTTTATCTCACATCCCCTTAGTGAAGCTAATTATTATTATTCTAAAAGTCAATAAATCAATAGTGTCCTACAAAGTATCTTCAATAATGTCAAAACCCAGGTTCTTGATTTTTGGTTAAGGTAAAAAAAGGTCAGTCACATGAAGTCATAGAAATAGTTACATTTTTAATTAAATCAATATTTGTTTTAATTGATAAATGATTTTATTATAGAATTTTATTCCTATAGAAAAGTTTGTAAACATTTTATTTCTATACAAAATTTTGCTACAAATTTTATTTCTATAGAAAATTTTGTCAAAATGTTATTTCTATTCAAAATTTTGTCAAAATTTTATTTCCATAGAAAATTTTATTTCTATAGAAAATTTTGTAAAAATGTTATTTCTATAAAAAAATTTAACAAAATTTTATTTCTATAGAAAATTTCAACACAATTTTATTTCTATAGAAAATTTTGCCAAAATTTTATTTTTATAGAAATTTTTGTAAAAATTTTATTTCTATTAAAAATTTTAACAAAATTTTATTCCTATAGAATATTTTAACTAAATTTTATTTCTATAGAAAATTTTGTCCTAATTTTATTTCTATAGAAAATTTTGTCAAAATTTTATATCTATAGAATTTTTTTTTTTTTTAATTTTATTTCTATAGAAAATTTTTTCAAAATTTTATTTCTATCGAAAATTTTATCAACATTTTATTTCTATCGAACTTTTTGTCAAACTCTTATATCTATAGAAATTTTTTTCCAAATTTTATTTCTATCGAAAATTTTATCAACAATTTATTTCTATAGAAAATTTTGTCAACATTTTATTTCAATCGAAAATTTTGTCAAAATTTTATTTCTTTCATTCGTTTTGTTTTGTTATTGTTGGTTTTTGTTCTTTAAGCATTGTTGTTGTTTTTTTGATTTCAGCTTAAGACCATACATAGACTAAACTACAAGTGTAGCTTAACCACAAGAGGAAAAAAATGTTTGTCAAGTTTATTTGGGCAAAGCCCTATAGACTGCACGATGGTTGGATGGACGCACGTTTCGGAATTAGCACATTCCTCATCAGCATCCCCTACTTGCAGCAAAACTATCAACCAATTATCAGAATAAATTCAGGCAGTTTATTAAACCCAACAATGAACCACAGTTGAACCTTCCGAAAAAAGGTTTATCAAAATTTTATTTCTATAGAAAATTGTCTCCAAATTTTATTTCTTAGAAAATTTTGTCAAAATGTTATATCTTTAGAAAATTTTGTCAACATTTTATTTCTATGGAAAATTTTGTCAAAATTTTATTTCTATGGAAAATTTTATCCAAATTTTATTTCTATGGAAAATTTTGTCCAAATTTTATTTCTATAGAAAATTTTGTCAAAATCTTATATCTATAGAAAAATTTTGTCAAAAATTTTATTTCTATAGAATTTGTCAAAGTTTTATTTCTATAAAAAATTTTAACAAAATTTTATTCCTATAGAAAATTTTAACAAAATTTTATTTCTATGGAAAATTTTGTCCAAATTTTATTTTTACAGAAAATTTTGTCAAAATCTTATATCTATAGAAAAATTTTGTCAAAATTTTATTTCTTTGGAAATATTGCCAAAATTTTATTTCTATAGAAAATTTTGTCAAAATTTTATTTCTATAAAAAATTTTAACAAAATTTTGTTTCTATAGAAAATTTTGTCAACATTTTATTTCAATCGAAAATTTTATCAAAATTTTATTTTATTTCTATAGAAAAATTTGTCCAAATTTTATTTCTATAGAAAATTTTGTCAAAATGTTATATCTTTAGAAAATTTTGTCAAAATGTTATATCTTTAGAAAATTTTGTCAAAATTTTATTGCTATAGAAATTTTGTCAAAATTTTATTTCTATGGAAAATTTTGTCCAAATTTTATTTCTATAAAAAAATTTGTCAACATTTTATTTCTATAGAAAATTTTGTAAAAATTTTATTTCTATAGAAAAATTTGTCAAAGTTTTATTTCTATAAAAAATTTTAACAAAATTTTATTCCTATAGAAAATTTTAACAAAATTTTATTCCTATAGAAAATTTTAACAAAATTTTATTTCTATGGAAAATTTTGTCCAAATTTTATTTCTACAGAAAATTTTGTCAAAATCTTATATCTATAGAAAATTTTTGTCAAAATTTTATTTCTTTGGAAATATTGCCAAAGTTTTATTTCTATAAAAATTTTTGTCAAAATTTTATTTCTATAAAAAATTTTAACAAAACTTTGTTTCTATAGAAAATTTTGTCAACATTTTATTTCAATCGAAAATTTTATCAAAATTTTATTTTATTTCTATAGAAACATTTGTCCAAATTTTATTTCTATAGGAAATTTTGTCAAAATGTTACATCTTTAGAAAATTTTGTCAACATTTTATTTCTATAGAAAATTTTGTCAAAATTTTATTTCTATGGAAAATTTTGTCCAAATTTTATTTCTATAAAAAAATTTGTCAACATTTTATTTCTATCGAAAATTTTGTCAAAATTTTATTTCTATAGAAAATTTTGTCAAAATCTTATATCTATAAGAATTTTTCCCAAATTTTATTTCTATCGAAAATTTTGTCAACAGTTTATTTCTATCGAAAATGTTGTAAACATTTTATTTCTATAGAAAATTTTTTCCAAATTTTATTTCTATAGAAAAATTTGTCAACATTTTATTTCTATCGAAAATTTTGTCAAAATTTTATTTCTATAGAATATTTTATTAAAATTTTATTTCTATAGCCAATTTTGTCAAAATTTTATTTCTATAGAAAATTTTGTAAAAATTTTATTTCTATAGAAAATTTTGTCAAAATTTTATTTCTATAGAAAATTTTGTCAAAATTTTATTTCTATAGAAAATTTTAACAAAATTTTATTCCTATAGAAAATTTTAACAAGATTTTGTCTAGATTTATTATTAAAATTTTATTTCTATAGCCAATTTTGTCAAAATTTTATTTCTATCGAAAATTTTGTAAAAATTTTATTTCTATCGAAAATTTTGTAAACATTTTATTTCTATACAAAATTTTGTCAATATTTTATTTCTATAGAAAATTTTGTAAACAATTTATTTCTATAGAAAATTTTGTCAACATTTTGCTTCATTCGAAAATTTTGTCAAAATTTTATTTCTATAGAAATTTTTTTCCAAATTTTATTTCTATAGAAAAATTTGTCAACATTTTATTTCCATCGAAAATTTTGTCAAAATTTTATTTTTATAGAAAATTTCGTCAACATTTTATTTCTATTGAAAATTTTGTCAAAATTTTATTTCTATACAAAATTTTGTCAAAATTTTATTTCTATACAAAATTTTGTCAAAATTTTATTTCTATAGAAAATTTTGTCAAAATTTTATTTCTATAAAAAATTTTGTCAAAATTTTATTTTTATAGAAAATTTTTTTTTATAGAAAATTTTGTCAAACTTTTATTTCTATATAAAATTTTGTCAAACTTTTATTTCTATAGAAAATTTTGTCAAAACTTTATTTCTGTGGAGAATTTTGTCAAAATTTTATTTTTATAGAAAATTATGTCAAAATTTTTTTTCTATAGAAAATTATTTAAAAATTTTATTTCTATAGAAAATTTTGTCAAAACTTTATTTCTATAGAAAATTTTGCAAAATTTTTATTTCCATAGAAAATTTTGTAAAATATTTATTTCTATAGTCAATTTGGTCAAATTTTATTTCAATTTTGCATCAGTGATTCGCATTCGAGACTGTTGTCCGAACTGGTTGGGAAGACCGTTGTTTCGGATTTCCGTCAGTTCGCTTTATCAAATGATCTACTCATTTCAATTATTAGACATATATTCTCATCCACATTTTTATAACGAAAAAATTCTGCTGGACTCTGTGCTGTTTTCTCATGTAGCGCGTCGTCTCCATTAATATCAACCAGACTATGAAAGCGTATGTGGCAATCGGCATAATTTCCATCAAATACATACGGAGTGGTATCCTTTCGATTTTCTGCATTGCAGAAATGATTCAAAATTTTTTTCTGCATTTTGTGTCGTTAAATGCCTACTAAAAAGAGTTTATAGATATTGTATAGCTCCTACACCTAAAGAAAAAATATTTTCCTCTGGAGCGAAATTTTAGACAAACGAAATTACCCTTTCATGTAATATATTACCTTTAAGGGCAAATGAATCCGAATCTGTTAACGAAAATATGTTAAAGAAAAGATGAAAACTTTGTCGAAAATTTCATTCCGCAGAAAAGAAAACTCTTCTTTCAGTGTATCTACTCTATCCGTTTTATTCAATTTCTTAGATTTACATTTGATTACACATTAATTATGTGAAAGTACATTTGAATTGATGATGATGATTTATTCTCTCATATTTCTGCTTTCTGGCAATAATACATTCTCAATTTCTTGGGCCAGTATAACGTACAGCCTCACATAACCTAAAACTTCTAAATCTTTTCAACAGTACATTCCAACCAATGAACGCGCATAACACCAAATGGTGGAGGGGAACTAAAAACTGATCCTCATCTACAGGCACGCATCCAGTGCATATGTATATACCAGTGCATATGTATATACCAACTAGCACAGTGGTCATACACATTCTCGGCCATGCTCCATTGTCTCATGGGGAGATCATAATATGGAGCAAGCAAATCATGAATTCCATATTACCATTGACTTTGATTATTTCTCTCTGCACAATGAATGAATTCCACAAAGATGTGAACATGTGTGAGCATCGACAACAACAATTCTGGTTCTCATGTGTGTATCTAGTTTTCCCCCACATAGCTCACCAACTAACTTAAAAATTTCCTATCGGATTGCGACGACGTCAGCAGCATTCCGATGATGATGACGACGATGATTATGAACATATTGCTGTTGTTGTTGTTGTTGTTCATGCTGGACTTGTCTTTTATTGCAATTGATGTCGGTCGAATGGGACATTCTCTTAGCCTGAAAATTATTTTGTTTATTATGCCTATGACCATACCGTGTGATGGGGGGGTTGGTGTCGTTGGTAGGCATGTCTATAATTATGTATAGCATTGTTGTTGAACCTAAATCCATACAAAAGCATATGTGCTGGTCTATGCTTGTGTTTATGCACATGCATAATAAGCATTTACGCATTTCATAATATCATGCTAGTGATGGCATTTTGAATGGCACCAGGGATGGGATGAAAATTGAATTTCACTTACAGGTAATGGGAAGGGAACCTGTGAAACATTTACTAGACAACGTAAATGTAAACAAAATTTAAAATTGAAAGAAAAACCAATGGTGAAATTTACTATAGGACATTCTGTTACTGGGAACACTGAAAAAAAAAAATTGTCGTGTGGTTAAAGATTTCATGTCTTTAAAATATGAATGCAAATTTTGCTTAGCATAGAAGACGCATTTCTCTAATATAAAGTTATTTTCCTTCTCCAAAAGTCGATAAACTTTTCAATGAAGTCGTATTGTCCTTATAATTAAGTGATTTCACTTAAAATGGGTATCGTAACATGAAAGAAAAAATGTTTGTGATAAGTTCAACTTGACTTTAATAATTCAGAAAAATTCTTTAAATTTAATTAAATTGTCTTTAAATTTGTTGTCTTTTTGCATCTTGACTACACGGATGAAAAAGACTGTTTTTCATATGTTGGGCTATAAACATTATATGTTTGGAACACAAATTTTTAAACACAATATTTTTGAGTGCAAGCATATAATGTTCATAAACTAGCATAACATGTTTGGGACATATATGTTAATATGTTAGAACATATTATGTTTGGGACATAAAATGTTTGTAAATATAATATGCTTGGATGCAAACATATATTAATTTAGAAATAGCCTATAAACATATATGTGTTTAGTAGCTTGGAGCGCTATTTAACAGGGAGCGATATTGAATTAAGTTGGTGGTTGTTGCTTGTTATTACAAAATTAACATTTTATTTTTCCTTGGGCAATTGATCAGTTACTTCTTTGATCCTTACAAACTGTGTGGTCCGCTGTTCGAATCCCCGTCCGGCAAAAGGTAAAATTAAAACAAAAAAATCATAAAATTGAATAATTTCTTCTACAATGTTTGTATTACAGAAAAAGGTGCTAAGAACTAAAAAATCTCGTGGAAGTGAGAAAGATGTCGGGGAATATACAATTGGGCAGAAACAAAATTTTGAGCATTCAGGTCGAAAACCTATGTTGTTAGCATCTATATTACCTGTTTATTTTCATAATTCATTATGATTGTAAATATATAAATAAATAAATAAAATTTTGAGCACAATATTGTTCGGGAGAATTTTTTTTAAGCATATAATATTTTTGGGTGCAAAATGCTTCCAAACATATTATATGTTCACATAATAACATATTGTTTTTTGGAAGACAACATTATTGAATTTGGATGCAAAAATACAAAATGTATGGAACTTAGACTACCCAAACATATATTGTTTAGACCAATATGCTTTCAAACATATTATATATTGGAAGAGATCAAACATATAAATGTTTGGGCAATACCCAAAAATGTATATGCTTGAAGCAAAATATGTTTGGGAGCATATGTTACAGAAGCGATTTTTTGTAAGGGTGTACAAAGCAAAAAATCGTTTAAATGTGGGACATGTTTTCAACGCTTTATTTTAAAGACTTTGTTTACTTGAAACATAGCATAATTTCTACTGGAAGTCGAGTCTTAGTTCGGAAAATAAAGTTATCGTTAACTCGTTAACATTGATAGCATATGAAGAAAAAAAAGCTGAAAAAACGAAAAGTTAAAATGTGCTTCCTAGAAGCAAGTACACAAAACCTAAATTTAAAAGAGAATTGCGTCTTAAAAGTATTCTTAGTTGTATTCTCCGCTTCTTTGGCTCGGAATCAAAACCAAAATTTTTAAAGTAAAGACAAAATTTTTGGAACAGGGCGTGCTGTTTTTTCAGTGAAGGAAACATAGAAACGGAATTTACAAAAAAAAATAAATTTAGACGAAATTATCTATAGAAAATAAATAAAATAGCAATAAAATAAAATTTTAAGAAAACTATCTATAAAAATAAAATGTAGACGAAATTTTCTATAGAAATAAAATAATGACAAAATAAAATAACGACAAATAAAGTTTTGACAAAATTTTCTATAGAAATAAGATTTTGACAAAATTACCTATCGAAAAAAAATTAACAATAAATAAAAATAAAATTTTAACAACATTTTCTATAAGGATAAAATTTTGAGAAAATCTTCTATAGGAAAAAAATTTTGTTAAAATTTTCTATAGAAATAAAATGTCGGCACAACTTTCTATAGCAAGAAAATGTTGACAAAATGTTCTATTGATATAAAATTTTGACAAAATTTTCTACATAAATGAAATTTTGTTAAAATTTTCTATAGAAATACAAATTTGACAAAATTTTCCATAGAAATAAAATTTTGAAAAAATTTTCAATAGAAATAAAATTTTGACACAACTTTCTATAGAAAGAAAATGTTGACACAGCTTTCTATAGAAAGAAAATGTTGACAAAATTGTCTGTTGATATACAATTTTGACAAAATTTTCTACACAAATGAAATTTTGTTAAAATTTTCTATAGAAATAAAATCTTGAAAAAGTTTCAAAAAAATTTTCCATAGAAATACAATTTTGTCACAACTTTCTATAGAAATAAAATATTGACTAATTTTTCTATAGAAATAAAATATTGACTAATTTTTCTATAGAAATAAAATTTTGACAAAATTTTTTATAGAAATAAACTTTTGACAAAATTTTCAAAGAAATAAAATTTTGACAAAATTTTCTATAGAAATAATATTTTGATAAAATTTTCAATAGATATTAAATGTTGACAAAATTTTCCATAGAAATAAAATGTTGTTAACTTTTTCTATGGAAAAATAATTTTGACACAAGGTTGGCTGATAAGTCCCCGGTCTGACACGTAGATGGCGTCGCTAGTATTAAATGCATATTATTTTTATATAGTACCAACCTTCAAATGATTCGTGTCAAAATTTGACGTCTGTAAGTCAATTAGTTTGTGAGATAGAGCGTCTTTTGTGAAGCAACTTTTGTTATTGTGAAACAAATGGAAAAAAAACGAATTTCGTGTTTTGATAAAATTCTGTTTTCTGAAGGGAAAAATACGGTGGAATCAAAAACTTGACTTGATAATGAGTTTCCGGACTCTGCCCCAAGGAAATCAACAATAATTGATTGGTATGCAAAATTCAAGCGTCGTGAAATGAGCACGGAGGAGGGTGAACGCAGTGGACGTCCGAAAGAGGTGGTTACCGACGAAAACATCAAAAAGATCCACAAAATGATTTTGAATGACCGTAAAATGGAGTTGATCGAGATAGCAGAGGCCTTAAAGATATCAAAGGAACGTGTTGGCCATATCATTCGTCAGTATTTGGATATGCGGAAGATCTTTACAAAATGGGTGCCGCGCGAGCTCACATTTGACCAAAAACAAAAACGTGTTGATGATTCTGAGCGGTGTTTGCAGCTGTTAACTCGTAATACACCCGACTTTTTCCATCGATATGTGACAATGGATAAAACATGACTCCATCACTACACTCCTGAGTCCAATCGACAGTTGGCTGCGTGGACAGCGACTGGTGAACCGTCTCCGAAGCGTGGAAAGACTCAAAAGTCCGCTGGCAAAGTAATGGCCTCTGTTTTTTGGGATGCGCATGGAATAATTTTTATCGATTATCTTGAGAAGGGAAAAACCATCAACAGTGACTATTATATGGCGTTATTGGAGCGTTTGGAGGTCGAAATCGCGGCAAAACGGCCCCATATGAAGTAGAAAAAAGTGTTGTTCCACCAAGACAACGCACCGTGCCACAAATCATTGAGAACGATAGCAAAAATTCATGAATTGGGCTTCGAATTGCATCCCCACCCACCGTATTCTCCAGATCTGGCCCCCAGCGACTTTTTCTTGTTCTCAGACCTCAAAAGGATGCTCGCAGGCAAAAAATTTGGCTGCAGTGAAGAGGTGATCGCCGAAACTTAGGCCTATTTTGAGGCAAAACCGAAGGAGTACTACCAAAATGGTATCAAAAAATTGGAAGGTCATTATAATCTTTGTATCGCTCTTGAAGGGAACTATGTTGAATAATAAAAACGAATTTTGACAAAAAATGTGTTTTTCTTTGTTAGACCGGGGACCTATCAGTCAACCTGTTATAGAAAGAAAATGTTGACAAAATTTTCTATAGATATGCAATTTTGACAAAATTTTCTACAGAGATGAAATTTTGTTAAAATTTTCCTTAGAAATAAAATTTTGGCACAACTTTCTATAGAAATAAAATGTTGACAAAATTTTCTATAGAAATAATATTTTGCCAAAATTTTCTATAGAAATAAAATTGTGACAAAATTTGCTATTGAAACCAAATTTTAACAAATTTGTCCATAGAAATACAATTTATTCACAACTTTCTATAGAAATAAAATATTGACAAACTTTTCTATAGAAATAAAATTTTGACAAAATTTTCTATAGAAATAAAATTTTGACAAACATTTTTATAGAAATAAAATTTTGACAAAATTTTCTATAGAAATAAATTGTTCACAAAATTTTCTATAGAAATAAAATTTTGACAAAATTTTCTATAAAAATAAAACTTTGACAAAATTTTCTGTAAAAATAAATTTTGACAAAATTTTCTATAAAAATAAAACTTTGACAAAATTTTCTGTAAAAATAAATTTTGACAAAATTTTCTACAGAAATGAAATTTTGTTAAAATTTCCCTTAGAAATAAAATTTTGACACAACTTTCTATAGAAATAAAATGTTGACAAAAGTTTCTATAGTAATAATATTTTGCCAAAATTTTCTATAGAAATAAAATTGTGACAAAATTTGCTATTGAAACCAAATTTTAACAAATTTTTCCATAGAAATACAATTTATTCACAACTTTCTATAGAAATAAAATTTTGACAAACATTTTTATAGAAATAAAATTTTGACAAAATTTTCTATAGAAATAAAATTTTAACAAAATTTTCTATAGAAATAAAATTTTGACAAAATTTTCTATAGAAATAAAATTTTGACAAAATTTTCTATCGAAATAAAATTGTGACAAAATTTTCTATAGAAATTAAATTTTGACAAAATGTTCCGTGGAAATATAATTAAGAAAAAAATTTCTATACAAATAACATTTTGACAACATTTTCTATAAAAATAAAACGTTAATAAAATTTTCTATAAATAAATAAAATAAATAAAGTTTCATCTGTGATTGAATTTCATCGAAATATGCTCATTAAAAATTAATCAAGATTTACTTTCTAGTTAAAACTATTTGTTCTAAAAAGTTTCCACAAAAAAAACAGTTCTCACCGAAATAGATTTTAATCGCTGTAGTTGTATCACACGCTCTCATACATTTCACATTTGTATTTGCAAACCGCCCTATTGGTGGTATGGGTTAATGACAAATTGACAGGTATTTACTTAAGGTTTTAGCCGAGAGAAAGAGAGCCTTTCAAATTGCAAAGCTGTGCATAATTTTGTAGATCGCATTGTATGTGGAAGAAACTTAATTGAGTATTTCGTATTCCATTTCATTTGACGTAAACACTCGACTCGACATGTGTCTGTCCAATAACTGGATGTGAATGGACTACAGACCATTATACCGAGAGGGAGAGAGAGAGCGACAAGAGGACGGAAGGACAAAGGATATGTTCAGACATCACATTAACACATCCACTTACGTCAACCAAATGCAATTTTAGCCCCACTAATTAGCTTCTCCCCATTTCGGGGCAAGATGATGAGGCTGACGATGATGAGTTCTTCACCATCACCGTGTGCAACTTGGCCATACCAAACAAATTACAACATTGGTTCCGCCTCAACTCAACTCTGGCAAGGGATTTACATCAAATATTTATTCAAATGGAATGTGGTTTTGTTTGTCCAAGGAAATGAGTAGGTGAAATTCTATTTTCGACAAAGCGAATGAGGTAGGTAAAAGGATTTGGATTCCAAAAATGAATTCGCTGAGGGGGGAAGGCAAATACGTAAGACCATTTGTACATGTATTGGGGAAGGATTGGTCAATAACATTTGGCATCGTAATATTTAGGATGTTTAGCCTTTTGTGCGAGAGAGTTTATTCAACTCTTGGAGAGGGGTGGGGGAGTTCGATTAATAAGTGACAACTTAATTACATTTTTAGTCAATTAGAGAGGTAAACTTATTGTAGTTTTATATTGATTGACATATGGAGGGATAAAATCAATCAAGGGATTGCGAAAAACCATTAACTTCAATCTATGTTCAGAGTTTCGTTGTTTGTTTTTGTTACGAATTTTAATTAGTTTACTTAACCTCTTCCTTAAAAACAAAACGAAAAAAATGCCAAATTAAAAAACGCGAGTATCTCAATACCATGTGATTTTCAATAAACGTATTTACTATTACGTTTGTTTTTTCATCTCTCACCACACGCAACCCAAAATTGCCAACTAAATCCCAATTATATTACTTGTCATACCAAATACTCCATCAATATGGCAACCCACAATAAAAACGTATCTGGTCAATATGAAATGTTTTATAGATACATTAGAATATTGTTAGCTGCAAGCAAACACATGCCATGTGTGGTATTTTAAGATGGATATACCCTCAAATATTTTTATTTTTCTTTTTTAAACTTGAGCTCCATCTACAATCAAGTAGAGCAATCACCCATATGGATCATAAATACTGCCTCATATTGAATCATAACACATGATATAAAAACATGATCAAATCATTTAAATACAGATGATAGTCCGGGCGGGTCAAATATTATCACGGATTACGTACAAAATTCTACTAACAATAAAAACGTAGACAAATTCCTAAGGGAAGGGAATGATTTAAGTTCTTAAATTTATATTTAAATTATACTTTAATAACTGAATTTTTTTTTTAAGTTTAATAACTTTAATCTGCAAACACATGTGCCTACACGCAAAAAAATAATTCTTTCCCCCCAAACGAAATTTTAGACAAACAAAGTTCGTTTCTCATTTGCTTTTCGTTGAAAGGAAGTGTATATGGAAGAAAAGTATATACTTTTTGTGATAAACGTTTATTCTTTTCCAGGATGTAAAAGCAATTTCATAAAGACTAACTCAAAAAAAAATTTTCTGGCTAATTGCATTTTCCCTCACATCTTTCTCACTTCCACGAAGTTTTTTAGTTCTTAGCACCTTTTTCTGTAATACAAACAATGTAGAAGAAATTATACGATTTTATAAATGTTTAAATTTTTTTTACCTTTCGCCTGGACTGAGAATCGAACCGCGGACCATGCAATTTGTAAGGCAGCACACTATCCACTGAGCTACGTAGCTGTTATTGTCATCAATAGCTAATTATCCATATAAGTTATATTAATATAGCATAGCTTACGGCGCCCACGAGCCGATTAAACAAAGTTTATTTAAAAGAAAAATACATTTAGTTTGGGACCGTGGAGCAGTGGTTGCTACGTCGGACTTGCATGACACGGGTCGTGGGTTCGATCCCTGCTTCGACCAAAGTTTTTTTTTTACATATATTCCAGATACGGTCGGAAGATTCCGAAAAAATGTTCAACATTACATTCTACTATATTAAATTATTACTATGAACTGTAAAATGTGTCTTAGTAAAGACATAAAGTCAGAAAAGAACAGTGTTTGATATAAACGAAATGGACCGTATTGTTGGTTCAAAAATAACTTTTTTATTGAAAAAATAAAAATTTTGTAACAAACGAATTTTTTTGGTGATAAAAGTGTATATTTTCGAAGCAATTCAAAAAACTCTAACAAAAGAAAAACGTTTTCGGAACACGCTTTCCAAACGTTTTTTTTTTTTCTTTGTGTGTACCAGAAATATTGATTTTAGACCACGGTTAAATAGATTTTTTACTATTTGGTAAATAGATTGGTAAAGTTTTTGATAATTTGTTAGATTTTGCAAAGTATTCCTTCAATTTTACTATATAAATAAAAAAATTTTACCGAATTTTCTACATAAATAAAGTTTTGAAAACAATTTTCTGTAGAAATAAAATTTTTACTCAATTTTCTATGGAAATAAAATTTTGGCAAAATTTTATATAAAAATAATTTTTTGACCACATTTTCTATAGAAATAATATTTTAAGAAAATTTTCTATAGAAATAAAATTGACCACATTTTATATACATAAAAAAAATTTCACCAAATTTTATATATAAATAAATTTTTAACCAAATTTCTATTGAAATAAAGTATTTACCCAATTTTCTATGGAAATAAAATTTTAACCAAATTTTCTATAGAAAGAAACTTTGAACGAATTTTCTATAGAAATATTTTTTTTACCACATTTTCTATAGAAAAAATATTTTGGCAAAATTTTCTATATAACATAAATTTTTAACCAAATTTCTATAGAAATAAAGTGTTTACCCAATTTTTTATGGAAGTAAAATTTTGACCAAATTTTCTATAGAAAGAAAGTTTTGATCGAGTTTTCTATATAAATACTTTTTACCACATTTTCTATACAAATTATATTTTGTTCAAATGTTCTATATAAATAAAATATTGACCAAATTTTATATATAAACAAGCATATACAGCAGTAAGTTCGGCCGGGCCGAATCTTAAACACCCACCACCATGAATCAAATATTAGGGTTTCCATTGAAATTTCAGAGGGTTTGAGGACAGATCAAGCAGAGCAGTTCAACCAGTACACTTCACGAAGATAAATTTAAATATTTTACCTATGAAGACTATATCAGATTCTGGATTTATAAGAACCATTTTGGTTTGAGTTTTAGAGGAATCATTAACATCTCTTGTAAGTGTGCAAGAAGATTATAAAATAACGTCTTGATTTGAATTTTGAAATCTGTAGATTTTCACCCGAGAAATAAAATCTGGAAATTTTACATTGAGTTTCAAGCAATTTTCATGATCAGTGCGCCTTCTATATTCTCAAGAAGTGAAATCGGTCAATATGGAGGCATTACCAAATGGACCGATAAAAACTTAATCCGATACACGTTTTTGTGAGCCTTAAATACCAGAATATTTACAATTTCAGGCAAATCGGATAAAAAACTAAGGTTTCTAGAAACCTAAGGAGTTAAATCGGGAAATCGTTCTAATGGGGGCTATACTAAAATACGGACCGATACTCACTGTTTTCGGCACACCTCTTTATGGCCCGAAAATACCTCTAGATTTAAAATTTCAGGCAAATTGGATAAAAACTACTGTTTCTATAAGCCCAAGAAGTAAAATCGGGAGATCGGTCTATATGGGGGCTATACCAAAACATGGACCGATACTCACAATTTTTGTCACACCTCGTTATGGTCCTAAAATACCTCTAGATTTCCAATTTCAGGCAAATTGGATAAAAACTACGGTTTCTATAAGCCCAAGAATTAAAATCGGGACAACGGTCTATATGGGGGCTATACCAAAACATGGACCGATACTCACCATTTTTTGGCACACCTCTTTATGGTCTTAAAATACCTCTAGATTTCCAATTTCAGGCAAATTGGATAAAAACTACTGTTTCTATAAGCCCAAGAAGTAAAATCGGGAGATCGGTCTATATGGGGGCTATACCAAAACATGGACCGATACTCACAATTTTTGTCACACCTCGTTATGGTCCTAAAATACCTCTAGATTTCCAATTTCAGGCAAATTGGATAAAAACTACGGTTTCTATAAGCCTATGAAGTAAAATCGGGAGATCGGTCTATATGGGGGCTATACCAAAACATGGACCGATACTCACCATTTTTGGCACACCTCTTTATGGTCTTAAAATACCTCTAGATTTCCAATTTCAGGCAAATTAGATAAAAACTACGGTTTCTATAAGCCCAAGAATTAAAATCGGGACAACGGTCTATATGGAGGCTATACCAAAACATGGACCGATACTCACCATTTTTGGCACACCTCTTTATGGTCCTAAAAGATTTCTAGATTTCCAATTTCAGGCAAATTGGATAAAAACTACAGTTTCTATAAGCCCAGGAATAAAATAGGGAGATCGGTCCATATGGGGGCTATACCAAAACATGGACCTATACTCACCATTTTTGGCACACCTCTTTATGGTCATAAAATACCTCTAGATTTAAAATTTCAGGCAAATTAAATAAAAAACTACGATTTCTATAAGCCCAAGACCCTAAATCGGGAAGTCGGTTTATATGGGGACTATATCAAACTTGACCTGCCTGCCGACAATACAGACAGCCAGACAGACAGCCAGACAGACAGAAAGACGGACATGGTCATATCGTCTTAGAATTTCTCCCTGATCAAGAATATATATAATTTATGTAGTCGAAAATCGATATTTCGATGTGTTACAAACGGAATGACAAACTTATTATACTCCCGTCACCATTCTATGGTGGTGGGTATAAAAAAATGAAACCAAATATTCTATATAAATAAAATTTTGAAAAAAATTCTGTAGAAATAAAAATTTTACCCAATTTTCTATGGAAATAAAATGTTTACCAAATTTTTTATAGAAATAAAGTTTTAACCGACTTTTGTATAGAAATAAATGTTTTACCACATTTTCTATATAAATAATAGTTTGAGAAAATTTTCTATAGAAATAAAATGTTTACCAAATTTTCTATAGAATGAAAATTTTGAAAAATATTTTCTATAAATTCAACATATTTCAATAGGTTAACGTCTGTGTTATTTCATACTATCAAAGTCCATTGTGAGGAAGGTCTCCCTTTTTGTAGAACTAGTAACTTTCCCTTGTTGGTGCAAGCTAAAATCGTTAAAACATTTAAACTTGGACACATTTACAGTTCAAGGGATATTTATATGATATTTATTATTATCATTCAAAACAATTATTTTTTTTCATTCAAACAAAAACATTTTTTAATACTAACTACAAACACTTGATCAAAAATTGCGAAATAAGATTTGTTTCAATTTGGTAGATTGTGGTAAAATTTTCTTCAGATTTTGGTAGATTAGTTTTGGAACGTGTGCCAACGTGTTATAGACCCCATAAAATATATGCCGATCGACTCAAAATCACCTCTTGAGGCGATCTGGTGTCCGTCCGTCGGTTCGCTTGATTCCGATCGCACATATTGAGCGATTTTGAAGAATTTTGGTACCACGTGTCGGAGAAGAAACGCTAATAAATTTGCAAAAAACACGGATCAAATTTAGATATAGCTACCATTTAGGTACCCAGCAAAAAAATTTGGAAGTTCTTCTAAAGGCAAAACTTTAAAAGCACTTCCAAAAATGTCCTCCCTAAGATGTTCTTTATTTTAACTGCACAGAAAGTTTATTTGAGTCAATTTTTTTATAACTCGTTTTTTCATATTTTTAAAGGGACATTTAAAATTTTATTGTTTCAAAAAGGTTAAAAATGGATTAAGAATTAATAAAATAGTGCAATTTATTTAAATTTTGCCGAAAAAATGCTAAATCCTTTTTAGAAAAATTGCGATCTTTTAAAAATATTTGATATCAAACGTTCCAGACAAGCGTTATAATGCATTAAAAATCATAAAATATTTTAAAAATTATTTATTCGTCAAAATATCACAAAATTTCTTAATTCACATCTAAAACATTGGATTCGCTTCACACCTTAAGAAGTGATGCAAATTCAGTGCAACGGCTGTTGAAGTGGTGGACATCCGTCCTATGACAGGCCCATGTTAAAATCATCGCTTCTGCGTCAATTTTGCACCACTTCCGGATCCAAAAAGAACATTTTCACTGCTTTTTGGAGACGCTTTTTTTGCTGGGGTATGGCCGAATTTTGATAAATGCACACAGAAAACAAATTTGCTGTGACAACAAATTTTTTTTTGCCAACCGAATTATTTCTCCGGGTGTTGGATCAGATTGCTCTTCTTTACTAAGCGATCGGCATCAAATTTGACAAAACTTAATCTAATTCAGCACCCTTCAATTGTGCACAATTTCATCGAAATCGGTTTAGATTTAGATATAGCTCCCATATATATGTATCGCCCGAGTTTGCCAAATTTGGCCTTAATACTCTTATTTATTAACCAATGTTTCGTTATATTAACGAAATGTGTCGTTAAAAGTCAGTCAGTTAATACAACGAAATTTTTCGTTATTATAACGAATTTTCTGTCAATCAACGTAACGTTTCGTACTATTAACGAATATTTTCATTGTATTAATGAAAATGTTTCGTTATATCAAAGAAAATTTTTCGTTGGTGGACTTTTAATGAAATTTTCTTTGTGTGTATTAAGACTTACATATAGCTCTTACATGAATACGTTGCCCGATGTTCACAAATTTGGCTTCATAACCCACACTAATTGAGCGATTTTCTCTTTTCGAATAATGGACTCAATATTAGTGGCCTACTAACCCTGGTTTTACTGCAATGCGGAACGCCGTTCGGACTCGGCTATAAAATGGAGGTCCCTTGTCATTGAGCTTAACATGGAATCGGGCAGCACTCAGTGATAAGAGAGAAGTTCACCAATGTGGTACCACAATGGACTGAATAGTCTAAGTGAGCCTGAAATATTGGGCTGCCACCTAACCTAACCTAACCTAACCTAACCCTGCAGGTATAAAATCAAGTATGCACACAAAAAGAAATTTTGATTCAATCATGAAATTAACTGATGCAATTAATTTTTTATACCCTCCACCATAGGATGGAGGTATAGTAACTCTGTCATTCCGTTTGTAACACATCGAAATATTGCTCTAAGACCCCATAAAGCATATATATACTGGGTCGTGGTGAAATTCTGAGTCGACCTGAGCATGTCCGTCCGTCCGTCCGTCCGTCTGTTGAAATCACGATAACATCCGAACGAAACAAGCTATCGACTTGAAACTTGGCACAAGTAGTTGTTAGTGATGTAGGTTGGATGGTAATGCAAACGATCCACCATATAAACGGAACCCCAAATTTGGCTTGCCGATCCTCTAAGAGAAGCAAACATCATCCGCTCCGGCTGAAATTTTGTACATGCAGTTAGTATATGGTCTTTAACAACCGTGCAAAAATTGGTTCACATCGGTCCATAATTATATATAGCTCCCATATAAACCGATCCCCCGATTTGGCTTGCGGAGCCTCTATGAGAAGCAAATTTCATCCAATCCAGCTGAAATTTGGTACATGGTGTTGGTATATGTCCTCTAACAACCTTGCAAAAATTGGTCCTCAGTGGTCCATAATTATATATAGCCCCCATATAAACCGATCCCCCGATTTGGCATGCCGAACCTCTAAGAGAAGCAAATTTCTTCCGATCCGGCAGAAATTTAGAACATGGTGTTGGTATATGGTCTCTAAGAACTATGCAAAAATTGGTTGAAATCGGTCCATAATTATATATAGCCCCCATATAAACCGATCCCCCGATTTGGCTTGCGGAGTCTCTAAGGGAAGCAAATTTCATCTGATCCGGCTGAAATTTGGTACATGGTGTTGGTATATGGTCCCCCAGAACTATGCAAAAATTGGTTCACATCGGTCCATAGTTATATATAGCCCCCATATAAACCGATCCTCAGATTTGACCTCCGGAGCCCCTTGGAAGAGCAAAATTCATCCGATTCGGTTGAAATTTGGTACGTGATGTAAGTATATGGTATCCAACAACCATGCAGGAATTGGTTCATATCAGTCCATAATTATATATAGCCCCCCATGTAAACCGATCCCCAGATTTGACCCCGGTGCCTTTCGGAGATGCAAAATTCATCCGATCTGGTTGAAATTTGGTACGTGGTGGTAGTATATGATATTTAACAACCATGCCAAAAGTGGTCCATATCAGTCCATAATCTTATATAGCCCCATATAAACCGATCCCTAGATTTGGTATTGGAGCCTCTTGGAGGAGCAAATTTCATCCGAGTGAGTTGAAATTTGGTACATTGTGCTAGTATATGGTCGTTAACAACCATGCCTAACTAGGTCCATATCGGTCTATAGTTATATATAACCCTCAGATAAATCGATCCCCAATCACACAAAAATTGGTCCATATCAAGTTCATAATTGTATATAGCCCACATATAAGCGACCCCCATATTTGAATTCTGGTTCTCTACGTACCGTGCAAAAGTCCATATCGATTCGTAATTATTTGTAGACTTACCTTTACATACCTTTTTTGTCTAATATATATCACATATGGACTAATTCACAATTTAGAAAACGATGTTGAAAAGTTTTAAGATACCACAACCCAATTAATTCGATTGTGGATGACAGTCTTTCGTAGAAGTTTCTACGCAATCCATGGTGGAGGTACATAAGATTCGGCCTGGCCGAACTTACGGCCGTATATACTTGTTTTTAATTGAAATGCCTTCAATCACGAAAATGATGGTATCAATCACAGTTTTAAATGGATATTAAAAAATACTTGATTAAACAACCAATTGATTTCATTTCATTAAAAAATTTTCCATAATTTTTTTAAGTGACTTAATCTTCCGAGTTTTGTTAAAAAGTTTATTGTATAAATTAATTTTTCAAACAAAAATATTAAATTACAAAAGTAAAAGTTTTCAATCATTGACTTAATTAATTGTATACTCCTTTATTGATTAAAAAGTTAATTGTCTCAATTAATTTATTAATTGAAAACAAGTATAAAAGGCCGTAAGTTCGGCCAGGCCGAATCTTGTGTACCCTCCACCATGGATTGCGTAGAAACTTCTACGAAAGACTGTTATACACAATCGAATTACTTGGGTTGTGGTATCTTAAATCGTTTTCTATATTGTGAGTTAGTCCACACGTGGTATATACTAGACAAAAAGGTATGTAAGTCTACAAATAATTACGAATCGATATGGGCTTTTGCACGGTGCGTAGGGAGCCAGAATTGAAATATGGGGGTCTGTTTTATGGGGACTATATACAATTTTGAACTTGATATGGACCAATTTTTGTGATTGGGGATCGATTTATCTGAGGGCTATATATAACTATAGACTGATATGGACCTAGTTAGGCATGGTTGTTAACGGCCATATACTAGCACAATGTACTAAATTTCAACTGACTCGGATGAAATTTGCTCTAGCAGAGGCTCCAAAACCAAATCTTGGGATCGGTTAATATGGGGGCTATATATGATTATGGACTGATATGGACCACTTTTGGCATGGTTGTTAAATATCATATACTACCACCACGTACCAAATTTCAACCAGATCGGATGAATTTTGCTTCTCCACAAGGCACCGGAGGTCAAATCTGGGGATCGGTTTATATGGGGGCTATATATAATTATGGACTGATATACACCAATTCCTGCATGGTTGTTGGAAACCATATACTAACATCACGTACCAAATTTCAACCGAATCCGATGAATTTTGGTCTTCCAAGGTGCTCCGGAGGTCAAATCCGGCGATCGGTTTATATGGAGCTATATATAATTACGCGCCGATGTGGACCAATTTTTGCATGGTCATTACAGACCATATACTAACACCATGTACCAAATTTCAGCCGGATAGGATGAAATTTGCTTCTCTTAGAGGCTCCGCAATCCAAATCTGGGGATCGGTTTATATGGGGGCTATATATAATTATGGACCGATATGGACCAATTTTTGCAAGGTTGTTAAAGACCATATACTAACACAATGTACCAATTTTCAGCCGGATCGGATGAAATTTTCTTCTCTTAGAGACTCCGCAAGCCAAATCTGGGGATCGGTTTATATGGGGGCTATATATAATTATGGACCGATATGGACCAATTTTTACATGGTTATTAGAGACCACCTACTAACACAATGTACCAAATTTCAGCCGGATCGGATGAAATTTGCTTCTCTTAGAGGCTCCGAAAGCCAAATCGGGGGATCGGTTTATATGGGGGCTATATATAATTATGGACAAATTTTTGCATGGTTGTTAGAGACCATATACTAACATCATGTACCAAATTTCAGCCGGATCGGATGAAATTTGCTTCTCTTAGAGGGTCTGCAAGCCAAATTTGGGGGTCCGTTTATATGGGGGCTATACGTAAAAGTGGACCGATATGGCCCATTTGCAATACCATCCGACCTACATCAATAACAACTACCTGTGCCAAGTTTCAAGTCGATAGCTTGTTTCGTTCGGAAGTTAGCGTGATTTCAACAGACGGACGGACGGACATGCTCAGATCGACTCAGAATTTCACCACGACCCAGAATATATATACTTTATGGGGTCTTAGAGCAATATTTCTATGTGTTACAAACAGAATGACAAAGTTAATATACCCCCATCCTATGGTGGAGGGTATAAAAATTTTCAAATTCAATCAACTTTTTTATTGGAAATATTTTTGTGATATTTTCTTTTTTTGTGTTCGGGTGTCTGTTCAGACTAACACCTTAATTTTCTTAAATAAGGAAATACGGTTTATCTCCTAAAACCTGTATGACTGATACCTCACGAATGCTTATATTTACTAATTCGGTAGGGGTGGTTTAGGGTAACATATGATATAGATATGATCGGCCCGGTACGACTTTCTATTTCATGATAGGAATGATTGTTTCAATCTGCCAACTGACAACTCCATCGGAAAGCTTGGCTTTTTTGAGGCTATGCATACTGTGAACGAGCGAGTTTTGTATTGTTTTCAGCAACTGAAAATATTCATCTCGCCCAAAAAATGGAACAACTTTCGACGTGGATTAACTCAATAACAGTGCATCAATGAACTTATGTATATTTTTAGCGATAAAGCTCCGTCAAGGACTGTGCTAATCGATGGTATGGTGAATTCAATCGAAGTTGAGTTCACTTCAAGGCGAATTTCGTGAACATAATCGAAAATCAGTTGTTATTCCTGAAACCATTAATGCTGTGTGCCAACTGATATTGCATCATGCATCATCATGAAACCTATCGCGAGATTGACATTAATGGGACCAACATATATTCAATATTGAATTGACCGTCAAAAAAATCTGTTTGCATTCAATCCCACACATTTTGTGTCAATTGGTCAAATGAAGTGTTGCAAAAATACGATCGCAATGCTTCGAAACATGTCTATGATATTGTGACAGGCGGCGATGAATCATGGATTTACGCGTTTGAACTCAAAAGTAAACATCAGTTGAAATTTCGACACCTAAAAAAGCGGATGATGTGATCAGAATGCATCTTGTGGATATGCCTCAATCTGTGTTCAAAAGTCTATAGATCTTAATGGGAAATATTTTGAAGAACAATAAGGCGATATTCGATGATTAATATTTGTTTTTATTCTCTAATCCTGAAATAGAAAAAGCAACCCCCGTATAAATCTTTCTGTGATCGTTATTTGGAAATTTCTTTATCCCATATAAAAAAAAATATATTTCAAATCTAATGACGTTTTTTCAATCCAGAAATCAAATGAATTCTAATTTTTAATGTGCTTGTGATAGCACTCGATTCATGTGAACAAATACAACCATGTGTATCGTTACCAAAGCCCCTCAAACCATGGGTCATTGCAGGCCAATGCTTTATACACTAAAGTGACAGTAGATATATTCGAAATTCAACAAGATCTAATTTTTTGTTCTTGCCTTCGAGCAAATGTCATCACAAAAGAGAATTCAACAAAAAGTGGAACAAAATGTGAAGAATTCATTCATTCCCACTCGCCCCAAAAAAACGGACGTTATTTGACAGAGCAAGTGGTGGCAGTGCGAAAAAACGACCAACAACGAAACCAAAAAAAGAAATAAAATTACCTCGAATTTTTTTTATAATTTAGTGCAAAAATATACCCAACGGGAAAATTTATTTCACACGGTGGCCAACAAAGTTTCAAAAACTAAATAGAAATGTCTATTCGCAAAAACCAAATCCTCAAAACGAATTACCAAGTGAAAATTTTTGCCAATACGAAAAAATCAGCTCGCCAAGTGAAACAGTGAAAATTGATGACCTACAAAATTACAAAATTAAAGTGAAAAGTGGAGAGAAAAAAACGGCGAATATTGAAGAAAAAGTATAAATTCGAAAATTACAAAAGTAAAAAAAAAAACGAAACGAAAAATTGTAAACAAACAATCGATTGATTTTCGCCCAGTTTGATATTGAAATTCATATGAGTAGTGGAAGAAGCACAGGAAAAAAATCCCTATAAAATTCTTTTCATCTGACAAGACGACGACATAGAGACGAGGTGTGATGTGCATGGAATTTTCGATTACACATTTCGAGGCTGCCGTCGTCCGTGGCTGGCTGCCTAGCTGGTGAATGAAAAATAGACCAGATGAGATGGTTTTTTTCTGCCTGCCACGGAGTTGGCGCAGTGAGCGTATGTGTTTGTGAGAATTAAAGGCTATTGAAAGAAATCACAAAAAATTTTCTCTTTCATTAAACGAAGAGAGAGCAAAAGTGTTAGAAAAATGAGCAGAATTTGAAATAAACAAAAATACAAGAAAACATACAGAAAACACTAACGATTATCAAAATATTTGCAAAAAAACACACAACGCATCATCTACAATAGCAATAAAAAGTTAAAACATAAATTCGAGGAAATTGGGAACATGATTTAGGAAAAACAATATACGAAAATATTTCGAATGATTAATAAAGTCTTTGCTCATAATTGCTTTCGGAAATGACAATAAAATTTGTGTTATGGAAATACTAAATCAATTCGTTGAATATAAATTTTTTGTGTCTTTTATTTGATTTTTTTATTTACAAAAAAAATAAATAAACAAACTAAAAATTAGCTATTGCAATAGTTCTTTGATACAATATAAATAAAAAAGCAAGCACTGAACTAGTATGAGAAATTTGCCAGACTCTTCCGCTATTTGGATCACAAACGAGTAAAGTGGAACCCCTACTCGCACTGTGGTAAATGATATTATAACTAGGGTTTTTCCCGGGATCCCGTTCCCGGGAATTCCCCGGAAACCGCTATTTTTTCGCTCCCGCTTTCCCTGGAATTCCCGGGAAGTTTTCTTTGCAGTATTTTATATAAAATGGAGGGATAAATACTACAAAAACATTATTTTTAGTACCATTAGTACCATAAATCATCATTCTCATTACACTTCCAAAATCTACTTTAATTATTTTCAACTGTCATTTTCTTTGTAAATAAAGGACTTGAAATCCATTTTTAGTGGATTTTGAGTCTCACGTGAATGGGGTATAACCTAGCCTATGTAGAGAAGAATATATATAAAATAACTTAATTGGTTTTGGTATTTTTGGTTAGATAAAATAATCTAAGAAATGAAATAAATTAAGTAAAAAATTTCAATTACTTTAGAAATTGCATTCTCCTATTTGAATGGTACCAAGTATTAATTCATTTGTCCAATGTACGGTATGACTGTAAATGAAAAGCAACTTCCAATTACGGAGATCATTTATTTTTCTTACAATGTTAGAGTAACAGATGGGCTGAATTCATCCATTTTAATGAAATATTTCGAACAATCAATTCTATTTTTTTTTAATTTTTATTTAAGAATATATACTTACGTATATACATATTTCGAATATTGGCAGATATTTTTCTATAAAATTTATTTCTATAGAAAATTTTGTCAAAATTTTATTTCTATAGAAAATTTTGTCAAAATTATATTTCTGCAGAAAATGTTGTCAAAAAATTTTGTCATAATTTTATTTCTACAGGAAATTTTGTCAAAATTTTATTTCTATAGAAAATTTTGTCAACATTTTATTTCTATAGATATTTTGCCAAAATTTTAATTATATAGATATTTTGTTCAAAATTTTATTTCTATAGAAAATTTTATCAAAATTTTATTTTTAGAGATATTTTGGTCAAAATTTTATTTTTATAAAAATTTTTGTGAACATTTTATTTCTATAGAAAATTTTGACAAAATTTTTATTCTATAGAAAATTTTGTCAAAATTTTATTTCTTTAGAAAATTTTCTCAATATTTTGTCAACGTCTTATGTTTCCAACATTTTATTTCTTTGATTTTTTTTTTGTTTTTCAAAATTGTGTTTCTATAGAAAATTTTGTCAAAATTTTATTTCTATAGATATTTTGTTCAAAATTTTATTTCTATAAAAATTGTGTAAAAATTGTATTTCTCTAGGAAATTGTGTAAAAATTTTAATTCTATAGAAAATGTTGTCAAAATTATATTTCTATAAAAAATTGAGTCAAAATTTTATTTTTATAGAAAATTTTGTCAAAATTATATTTCTATAAAAAATTTAGTCAAAATTTTATTTCAATAGGAAATTTTCTCAATATTTTATTTCTAAAAAAAATTGTCAAAATTGTATTTTTATAGATATTTTGATGAATCATAAATGCATTTTTGCGACATTGCCTAAAAATTAAAAAAAAATCCCATATTTATACCCTGCGCCACACTGTGCCCAAAGTATTAGCTGTACCCAAGATTTTGTAGAAGTCTGAGAAAATATTGTCAAAATCGGGTCAGTTTTAAATATTGGTTAATGGGAACATAAACCTTTATATAAAGCACTCAGCAAATTTGAAACATTTACTAAACTTGTGTTTCGTCTCATAACGTTAGATTTAAATTTTAAGTACATAGATTTTGTAGAAGTGTATACAATTTTGTCTAAATCGGATCAGTTTCAAGTTCATGCATATCGGAATATAAACCTTTATATAGCTCGCAACAAATTTAAAGGATTTGATATGGTATCAGTAATTTTGGTCCACAATGTGTTGAAGGGTATAATACAATGAGCCCTGTTCGAATTTGAACTCTCTTTACTTGTCTATAAATACATATACTGAAGACAGTTGTTATCTGCTCATATGATGGGTATTTATATCATTAATTGATTTATTAAACATGGGACTGACATTGCCTCAAATTTTAACTATAGAGTTCAATTGGCATCAGTTTTGAAATTAAGAACTTTTTTGCATACATAAGTAAATACGATAATTTATATCGATTCATTTACGTTACCCCCCATAATTGAACTACAAATTAGTGGTATTAAAATGAGATTTAGTTATATTACCCGGAGTCGACTCGGGAGTCGGAGTCGAGGCTGATGAAAAATACTGGAGTCGGAGTTGGCTCGACTCCACAGCAATGCTTTTGACCGAGATCCCGAGAAATTCGAAAAAATCCCGCTTTCCCGGGAATGGAAAAGTCCGGGAAAAAACCCATAATTACACACCAAGTCAGCGTTAGCGTTGAGAATTTCTAAAAAGTGGAAAAAGTGTCACTTGCAATAAAATGTGACACACCCATTTAAAAAAATGGCACAAAAATTGGCTCACTTTTTCGAACGGAAAATATCCATTATCCAAAACTCAATTTAATCGAAAGTCACTACTTGAAATTAATATTTCGGTGGAATATCTCAAATTTAGGTTTTAAGTGGCGGTGTGGAAAATAATACAAGATCAAAACCTCTCTCAGTAAAATTGATGAAATGTTTATATAGTTTCAGATGCAATGTGACTCGCTCTTCGTATTCAGATATAAAACGCCGTTCGAAAAATTTACATCCATAACGACTGTTTAAACAAGTATATACTGACTTAAGTTCGGCCGGGCCAATTCTTAAATACCTACCACTAGAGGTGTGCGCGTGACACGAAATTGTCGTGACACGCGTGAATCATGCGTGAATCACGTGAGCCGTGAATAAAATCTGAAGCAATTCTCGTGAATGGGACTAAAATAAATATTTCGTGCGTGAGCGTGCGTGAGTAATAATATCGGTTCGTTAATGTGCGTGAATACAATTTCTGCAAAATCACGCTCACGATAAAAATCAAGATTTAATTCTTAAAAATCAAGATTTAATTTTTACTTATGTTAAATTAAATTGATTTAGCTGTCGAACTATATTTCATTTATAAATTTTGTTACCTTAGGTTAGGTTAGGTTATGTGGCAGCCCGATGTATCAGGCTCACTTAGACTATTCAGTCCATTGTGATACCACAGTGGTGAACTTCTCTCTTATCACTGAGTGCTGCCCGATTCCATGTTAAGATCAATGACAAGGGACCTCCTTTTTATAGCCGAGTCCGAACGGCGTTCCACATTCCAGTGAAACCACTTAGAGAAGCTTTGAAACTCTCAGAAATGTCACCAGCATTACTGAGGTGGGATAATCCACCGCCGAAAAACTTTTTGGTGTTCGGTCGTAGCAGGAATCGAACCCACGACCTTGTGTATGCAAGGCGGGCATGCTAACCATTGCACCACGGTGGCTCCCTTTGTTACCTTAGCTCATTCCCGGTTGAGAAATGTGGTGAGTCTCGTGAATTTGTCGTGAGTCACGTGAATTGTCGTGAATCGTGCGAGAGCGTGAGTCTATAAAAGTAGTTCGTGCGAGTGGCTACAGCACTTATCGTGCGTGAGTGTGCGTGAATAAATATTTGACTTCGTGCACTCTTCGTCAGGTTACTTGCAAATGCATATATAAAATTTCAGATGAATTTGATGATACTCTGCCAAACAAGCATATATACCAACATAGAAATCGGGAGACTTAACACATGAGAGCCATACCAAAACATTCACCGATCGACACCATATTCGCTACACCTGTGTACGGACCGAAAATACCTCTAAAGTTTGAATATCCGGAAAAACGGATGTCTCGGAGTCAAATCGGGAGATTTGTCTATATAGGGGGTATATCAAAATCGATAGATATGCCCCGTATTCGTCTTACTTATGTAAGGACTCCAAAATACCTCTTGATTTTGAATTTGAATCAAAATCGATAGATATACCCCATATTCGGCTTACTTATGTGAGGATTCGAAAATACCTCTTGATTTTGAATTTGAGGCAAATCGCATACAAATTGGGATGTCTACGCACTTAAGAGGTCAAATCGGGAAATCGGTCTATATGAGTTAAATACGAAAACAAAATATTTCCAGATATGCGGTGTCTAGAAGCTCAAGAAGTCAAATCAGAAGTCGGGCTATATGGTGGCTATACCAAACCGAGGACCGACGGTCAAATCAGAAGTCGGGCTATATGGTGGCTATACCAAACCGAGGACCGACACAACATATTCGGCACACTTACTTATGAACCCAATATACCTCTCGAATTTGAATTTCAGGCAGAACGGATAAAAGTTCGGATATCTAGACACTCAAGAAGTAAAATCGGGAGATAGGGCTATATGGAGGCTAAACTAAACCTTGAACCTATACACGCCATCAGTGCTGCCGCTACTACTTCAATCGAAGTATTTTGCTTCATTTTCACAAAATTTACTTCGTCACTCCTTCTTCCAAAAATCTGCTTCACTTTTTGTTCTGCTTCAAATTTTTAAATTTTTCGCCATATTACCTAATTATTTTTCCTATTCCTTTAAATACGATGAACATAGCGGTTTTAGTCATTGAATTATTAACCGATGTGGACCAATTTTTGCATAGTTGTTAGAGACCATATACATACACCATGTACCAAATTTCAGCTGGATCGGATGAAATTTGGTTCTCTTAGAGGCTCCGCAAGCCAAATCGGGGGATCAGTTTATATGGGGGCTATATATAATTATGGACCGATGTGGACCAATTTTTGCATGGTTGTTAGAGATCAAATGCTGAAACCATGTACTAAATTTCAGCTGGCAAGCCAAATTTGGGGGTCCGTTTATATGGGGGCTATACGTAAAAGTGGACCGATATGGCCCATTGCAATACCATCCGACATACATCAATAACAACTACTTGTGCCAAGTTTCAAGTCGATAGCTTCTTTCGTTCGGAAGTTAGCGTGATTTCAACAGACGGACGGACGGACATGCTCAGATCGACTCAGAATTTCACCACGACCCAGAATATCTATACTTTATGGGGTCTTAGAGCAATATTTCGATGTGTTACAAACGGAATGACAAAGTTAATATACCCCTATCCTATGGTGGAGGGTATAATAAAATGAATTCTATTGTTTTGTTTTCAAAAATGTATGCTACTTCAATTTTATTCAATCTACTCCACTTTTTTTCCAAAAGCTACTTCACTCAATTTTTCTCTAGCGGCAGCACTGCACGCCATATTCGGCACTTTTTATAGCCCCAAAAGACCTTTATATTTTTAATTTCAGGCAAATCGAATAGAAAATACGGTTTCTAGAAGCTCAAAAAGCAAAATTGGGAGATCAGTCTATATTGGGGGCTATATAAAAAGATGGACCGATACTAACCATTTTCGGTAGACCTCTTTATGGCCCTAGAATATCTCTAGATTTCAAATACCAGGCAAATTGGATAAAACCTATGGATTCTAGACTCCCAAGAAGTAAAATCGGGAGATCGGTCTATATGGGGGTTATATCAAAACATGGACCGGTACTCACCATTTTCGGTACACCTGTTTATGGTCCTAGAATACCTCAAGATTTCCAATTTCAGGCAAATTGGATAGAAACTACCAAGAAGCAAAATCGGGAGATCGTCTATATGGGAGCTATATCAAAACATGGACCATTACTCACCATTTTTGGCATACCTCTTTATAGTCATCAAATACCTCTAGATTTCAAATTTCAGGCAAATTGGATAAAAACTACGATTTCTATAAGCCCAAGACCCCAAATCTGGAGGTCGGTTTATATGGGGACTATATCAAAACCTGGACCGATATAGCCCATTTTCGAACTTGACCTGCCTGCAGACAAAAGACGAGTTTGTGCAAAATTTCAGCACGATTGCTTCATTATTGAAGACTGTAGCGTGATTACAACAGACAGACGGACAGACGGACAGACGGACATCGTTATATCGTATTAGAATTTCTCCCTGATCAAGAATATATATACTTTATATAGTCGGAAATCGATATTTCGATGTGTTACAAACGGAATGACAAACTTATTATACCCCCGTCACCATTCTATGGTGGTGGGTATAAAAAAGAACCCATCATTAAATAATTCATTAATGAATATTTTTTTTTTTATTTTCCCAAAATATCTTTACCACAGTGTAGTAAGCATATGTCAAAGAAATTTGTAGGGCTAAAGTGAATGATTATTAAAAATATTTATGTTTAGATATAAAAATGCCACTTAAGACTTCGAGATTTCCTATTTGTGTTTCAAATTCTGCTCGATTTATTTTCTAAAAAAACTTTTTTCAGATAAATGTTTTCACAATTCGAATGAACAAATATTAACAACAAATGCAAATAACAACAATGGCAATGTATTTAGAAAAAATATGGAATAGTGTAGTGACAATAATTAATTGTAATAATATGAAATTAAACAACCAAACTAGAGATTATAATTAAATAACTAAATCGCAAATGAATTTAACATGGTGCCACTGTCCAACAATAAACGAAAACAATAAAAACAAAAAGGAAACAATTGTGTTTATACGACATCAACGACTTAAAAAAACAGTGAAGGAATTCCCTGTTCCTCTACTCAAAGAGCAGAGAACATTGTAAAAGAGAGAAAACAAAGAGGCTCTGAGTCAGAGCATTGAAAACAAAAAACGAATAAAAACAAAAACAGTGAGACACAAATTTAAGAAGAGATATCACATCATAGTTACCTACCAGTCTTTACACACCTCCTACATTTGTACTCTAACCAAATGGCAAAGAGTGCTGCCTTATGGCCAGTCGTTGTTTTTCATTCTCCCGTGTTGGCTGCAGACTAGAACATTTTCAAAGAAAATAAAACGAAAAATTATTTAAAATATCTTGACAACAAAAACAAAACTATTGAAATTGAAACAAAAACAAAAACAACAAAAGTGAGTGCGTGTGTGCGGGAGTGAGTGAATGAATGAGTAAAGACGAAACAATAACAACTACTTGTTTCGCCAAAGCCCTCGAATAAGAAAACAAAAAGGCCAAAACATTAACAAAAAGGCAGACGCACGGACGGACGGACATATAGACTAACTGTCAGCATAGATACTTTGTGGTTCATAATATCCCCCAAACCAAGAAAATTTTTGATTGGTATGAGTGGCTGTGAATGATGATGTGGAATGTTTGTGTGTGTGTGTGTGTACATGCTGCTTGGTGAATCTATGGGTCTCTGCATGCCTAGATAATTGAATCATAAAATACAGTGCCGCCATCCTCGTAAGTTAATCATCTGCGCTGGCCGTCAAACACCCAAACAGACATAAAATCTATAAGAAATTCACCAAGTTCCTTCACCTACGTCATGGCAAAGTGAAACGCTTCTCTCCCTCCCATTCGAGTGCCACAAATTCCACAACAACCACCCAGCTAACTGGAACAGCAACAACAACACCCCATAAAAGTCCCCACAAACCACCTACAGCAGCAGTGGCAGCATCAGCAGCAGCAGCGTTAACAGAAGCCAATATGTCACAAACTGATGAAAATCCAAGAGCCTCTACGTCCAGAGATGCAGCAACGGTGGCTACATTGAATGTCAATGGTAATGGCAAAGTCATTGCTCGAGGTAGTGCCAATGGTGGCGAATTGCGCAAATCTTCACCACAAAAACAACGCCGCTCCAAATCATCACCCCGCCATGGTACCATGGAGGTGAAACCGCGAAAGCGGTCCATGATATCCATACCCAGTACCATTAAACTGAGTATGCTTAACAGTGGCCTCTTATCGTTCGAGAAAATCAAATTAGAGGCCCGCGATGAAAACAACTCCCTAGCCAATATCATGCCCACCCATCCCATCGATACTCAACACTTTCTGAAGATGTGTGAGCTGAGGCGTAAATTTGCCGTCCTCTACAAATTGGAATTTCAAACCGCAGCCAAGGTGGAGACCAATACCTGTCGCCATGCCATGAAGAAGAGTAACCATGGCAAGAATCAAAACATCAAATGCATTCCCTATGACTACAATCGGGTTGTGCTGAAGAAGGTGGAGGGTGAACCCGATTCGGATTATGTAAATGCTTCCTATGTCGATAGTCTGCTGAAGCCCAATGCCTATATTGTTACCCAAGGTCCGGTGGAGGATACGGTTAATGCTTTTTGGCGTATGGTATGGCAGGAGAATGTGAGTGCCATCATTATGTTGACCAAGACTTTTGACTTTGCCAAAGTGATGTGTGTCCAATATTGGCCACCCAACAGGGAAGTCCATGAGACCTATGGCGATATCAATATCAACATTGTCCGCGAGGAACAATTGGCCAACTTCCATATACGCACATTTCGCCTATACAAAGTGAACGAAGCTAATCGCTCTGAGATCATTGAGGAGCGTCTGATATTGCAATTTCACTATACGGAATGGTATTCGCATTGTTGTCCTTTCTCCAATGCCTTGTTGGAATTTCGTAGACGAATCCGTTTGGTAGTGGGTAGCATTATCAAGGATAAAGACTCTCGAGGTCCTATGCTGGTGCATTGTGGTGATGGTGGAGGCCGTTCTGGCGTGTTTATTTCCATTGATGCCAATTTGGAGTTACAGGAAGAGGAGGAATGCTTCAATGTCTATGGCTATCAAAAGAAGCTACGTCAATCCCGCAAGGGCTTAGTAGAGAATGTGGATCAATATAAATTCATCTATGACACTTTGGAAGAGCACTTGGTTTGTGGTAAGACCTGGTTCCCAGTTTCCGAACTCTCCGATCGTTTGAAGGCTAAAGCTCGACGTAACTCACAAACCAAATTGAATGAATATCAAATGGAATACGACAAGATTTGCAAGCAGACACCACGTTTCAGCATTGGCGATTGTGCCGGTGGTCATCGAGCCGATAATCGTGAAAAGAATCGTGATGTCCTATGTGTGCCGCCCGATAATTTCCGCCCCTATCTCACCTCCTTCCAAGGTAATGCTTTTACAGACTATATCAACTCAGTGTTTGTCGATGGCTATACGAAACCGCGGGAATACATTGTCACCGAATGGCCCATGAAACATACATTGGGTGAGTTTTGGTCATTGGTCTACGACACCGAATGTTCAGCCGTGGTAGTACTCTGTCAACCCCCTACTAACTCACAAACCTTTCCCTCATTCTGGCCCATTAAATCCAAAATGGAGAAATACGGTCCCGTTTTCTCTGTGCACTATTCCTCAGCACGCAGTTACACTAACATCAAACAATGGGAATTCAAGATCAACAAGAAAATCGTCTCATTGACCGAAATGATGGCCGGCGTTAAGGCACCAACACGCACCGTACAGCTCTTCCAATTGACGTGTTGGCCCATGGGTCATAAAGTGCCCACATCGACCAATTCGCTGGTCTATCTCATGAACATGGTCGAATTGTGGCGCGCCAAAACGGACTATGGCCCTGTATGTGTTGTATCACCCGATGGTCGGAGCCGTTGCGGCGTGTACTGTGCCGCTAATGCTTGTATCGAACAGGTCATACAACATGGTGAAGTGGATGTTTTTCAGGCTGTCAAGACGGTCAGGCGTAATCGTCCGCATTTGGTGGAGAATATGACCGAATATAAATATTGTTATGATTTAGTTTTGCATTATGTTTTACATTTTCTCAACAAAAACGATTAAATTGCGCAGATATTTTTTCCGGGACTTCGTATGGAGGATTTCAACAGATATTGAAGAAGAGAAAAACGCGAAATTAATTTGGTGCGAGCGAGAGAGAAAGAGAGAGAAATTATTTCACCATAGCAAGCTATGGTCGCAAACTCCATAAAGTTTTGGAACTAATGAAGGTACCAAAGGCATATAAAAATAGATTGGAGATAAAGGGATGAAGGGATGATGAGGGATTTAGTTTTAAAATTTTTGGGGAAGAGGTCGGTTATTTAAAGATCAAGGATAAAAAGGAAAGGGGAAGAGAGATCTATATTTTAAATATGCCCAAGGGATATTAATGAAATGATATAAGATATAATGAACATTTCAAAATTTAACGGCTATAAATGAGAGAGAAAGAAGGGGAGAGTGAGAAAAATACTTCAGATGAGAGTATTTTAAAACGGCAAACTCGTGAATAATAAGGGATGGACCAGTTGCTTTTTATTGTTTAATTGATTAATTTTCATAGTTTTGAGTTAAAGAGAAAGGATAAATTAAGAGGTTAGCACTCCAGCTTTGGTATAAAGATGCCGATTATGGCACTTAAAGAGGACAACGGCAAATATCCCGGAGGAACAAAATAACTCCAGACATTTTCTATCTATCTATTTGCGATTGAATATACTGGAAGAACTTGAAAATTTCCTACTGCATATGTTGAAGTTCATGAATGCTTAGCGAAGATAAGCAGTTTTTACTAAGAACCATTGAAGATAAATGAGAGCGAATAAATTGAACAAAAGAATGAATTGTACATACGTTCTTTGTACCTCTTTAACTTGTCTTCCGGAACAACAAAAATGAATTAGAAAGGATGTACATAGCCTGATCATTTTCTTCTGCCATCATCTTATCTTCTATATAACCTCCCACAAGAATTTAACTTCATGGTAAGACAACTCTATGAATAGGTTTTTTTCTGATTTTATTACGACTGAGTTCGACTCATCTAGTAATTGAGTAGGTAAGAAATAAATGTAGTTGAAATCAGCTCAGTGATTATGGATGAGATACAAAGCTATACTGCTGGAAAAGCTATAGCAGCATGATCTATGCTTCAGAATAACACCTGTGTGTCCCACATCACCCTAAGGGAAATGGATAGACCCCAGGACTGGTACAGGATTCGTCGTTGGTGTATAGGGACTAGTCCCAGTTCTTGTCAACACGTATGGAAGGGACCCGTGACTTTAGCATGGTTTTGTCATTGATAGGGTACATTAGACTCATTCCCAAGGACACGTCGTGGGACATTTTAGTAGGACTACCTCGTAGGCAGTTCTCATAAACCTGGGTCTGTATCGAACTTTTAGGAACTTGGGTTAAACTCTTAGGAATCGGAAAACTTCTAGAATATATTGAACAATAGATTATTCTGATAAATGTATTCCAGAAAATGTGTAGATCCAATAAGATTTTAGTGACAACATAGCATAAAAATCAATAAATTATATGAAAATTTAAAAAATTCGACAAGCTCAAGTACTGGTACCAGTCCTCTGTCTTGTCCGTTAGGGGCAATTTGCATCAATTTCCCGTAGGACAGTTACTCATTATTACGTGGAATGAGTGGGGAAACTTTGAAAGTAGCTTCGCGATGTTCAAAACTCTTTGTGATAGGAGACTCTAGTACACATCAAATAGGTTAGATTAGATATAGTGGCAGCCTGTTATTTCAGGCTTACTTAGACCATTCTGTCCATTATGATACCACAGTAGTGAAGTTCTCTCTTATCAAGGCCCTGTTCCATATTTAACTCAGCAACAATAAACCTCGTTTTTATAACTGTTTCACATTACGGTAAAACGACTTAGAGAAGCTTTAATACACTTAGAAATGTCACCAGTATTACTAAGTTTGGTGTTCGGTCGAAACTTGTTTTGAACCCATGTCTCTGTGTGTGCAAGGCGAGCATGCTACCATGATGGCTCCCGTGGACATTATCAGCTTTAGTATTTTATGGTATCGTATAGTATACAATGATATCATAATGGTAAGAGGAGAATATACCTGGGAAGACATCAGTATTAAGTAAGACCGTAGAACTGCGACCAAACCTACCAGCGAACCTACAGTAAATCTTGTCAGGCCACCTTTGCATAAATCTGACCATTGACGAACCTTCCAAATTTGTCGCAATATTGATATATTTGGTTCAAACGATAGAAAAGAGGTAGGAAAAAAATAAGAAGTTATTTCAGTAATGCAATAAAAGCATCGAAGTTTCCTCAGGGTTCAAAATCGATTTAACTGGATGCTTGGTAAATGGGAGAAAAAAGATATTCCGCCCCTGAAGCCATACAAGGGTTTAAGAAGTAGTGTATCATGAGTATCTCAAAAAACCAATGATTTGTTGACAATTTAAAACGCTCTTAAATCTCTTCGCTTTCGTTAGAGGAATCCTTTCTATATAACTATTAGAATAAGGGAATTTTGGGAATAATACGTGGATGCATCTACCACTTATGGAAAATATACATGAACATAATTAATGCCAAAGAAATTTCTATATGACCTTGTAAAAAATGTTCCTTCTCTCTCAGACACATAGGCGCTAGTATTTATAGGAAGAATTCAGAGAATTAAATGTAAAAGGGCCAAACATTCTTTTTGTGATAGATAATTTAAAAATTAGTTTTTCCTAAAACATCGATGGAGTAAGAGATAAATTGTAACTAACTACAAAACATCAAAATTCGGTAGTGCTATAACCAATGTATGTAACAACCAATTTAGAGAACAAGCCTCAGCGACTAGTATATGTAAAAATGCTTGCTTGGTAGCTTAGAGCAGAGTATGCAACAAATTTTGCTTCATAATTCAGTAACGCCCAAGAGCATCATTAAAAATATCAAAAATATTTGGATATTGTATATCATAAACACACACACCCTTGATTATTTTTAATTATACTAATTTAAAGAAAATTAAATAATCTAATTTTTTTTAATAAAATTACAAATAAAATTAAAATAAATCAAAATTAAAATTAAAAAAATTTAAATTGATAATAAAATTTTAAATTAAAAGTTACAAGTTAAAAATTAAAACTTAAAAAGTAAAAATAAGAAAATTATAAATTAAATTAAAACCCGAAAAGTAAAATATTCAAAGTTAATATGAAATAAAAATTAAATGAAATAAAATAAAATACAATAAAATTAAATTTAAATTTAAATTTTATTTTATTTTATTTTATTTTATTTTATTTTATTTTATTTTATTTTATTTCTATTTTATTTTAGTTTAGTTTATTTTATTTTTATTTTATATTAACTTTGAATATTTTATTTTTCGGATTTTAATTTACTTTGTATTTTTTTATTTTTACTTTTTAAGTTTTAATTTTTAACTTATAACTTTTAATCTAAAATTTAAAATTTTATTATCAATTTAAATTTTTTCAATTTTAGTTTTAATTTATTTTAATTTTAATTTTATTTGTAATTTTATTTTTTAAGTTCATATTTTTAACTTGTAACTTTTACTTTTAATTCTAATTCTCATTTTACTTTTAATTTTAATTTTTATTTAAATTTAAATTGAAAGTTAAATTAAAATTAAAATTAAAATGAGAATTAGAATTAGAATTAAAATTAAAATTAAAATTAAAATTAAAAGTAAAATTAAAATTAAAATTAAAATTAAAATTAAAAGTAAAATTAAAATTAAAATTAAAATTAAAATTAAAATTAAAATTAAAATTAAAATTAAAATTAAAATTAAAATTAAAATTAAAATTAAAATTAAAATTAAAATTAAAATTAAAATTACAATTAAAATTAAAATTAAAATTAAAATTAAAATTAAAATTAAAATTAAAATTAAAATTTAAATTTAAATTTAAATTAAAATTTAAATTTAAATTTAAATTAAAATTAAAATTAAAATTAAAATTAAAATTAAAATTAAAATTAAAATTAAAATTAAAATTAAAATTAAAATTAAAATTAAAATTAAAATTAAAATTAAAATTAAAATTAAAATTAAAATTAAAATTAAAATTAAAATTAAAATTAAAATTAAAATTAAAATTAAAATTAAAATTAAAATTAAAATTAAAATTAAAATTAAAATTAAAATTAAAATTAAAATTAAAATTAAAATTAAAATTAAAATTAAAATTAAAATTAAAATTAAAATTAAAATTAAAATTAAAATTAAAATTAAAATTAAAATTAAAATTAAAATTAAAATTAAAATTAAAATTAAAATTAAAATTAAAATTAAAATTAAAATTAAAATTAAAATTAAAATTAAAATTAAAATTAAAATTAAAATTAAAATTAAAATTAAAATTAAAATTAAAATTAAAATTAACATTAAAATTAAAACTAAAACTAAAATTTATATTTTATTTTATTTTATTTTATTTTTATTTAATATGAATATTTTATTTTGAATATTTTACTTTTCGGTTTTTAATTTAATTTGTAATTTTTTTATTTTTATTTTTTTTTTAGTTTTAATTTTTAACTTGTAACTTTTAATTTAAAATTTTGTTATCAATTTAATTTTTTTTTCAATTTCAATTTTAATTTATTTTAATTTTATTTGTAATTTTATTTTTTAAGTTTATATTTTTAACTTGTATCTTGTAACTTTAATTTTAATTCTAATTCTCTTTTTAATTTTACTTTTAATTTTTATTTAAATTTAAATAAAAACTAAAAGTAAAAGTAAAATTTAAATTTAAATTAAAATAAAATAAAAGTAAAATATTAACTTTGAATATTTTACTTTTCGGTTTTTAATTTAATTTGTAATTTTTTATTTTTGTTTTTGAAATTTTAATTTTTAACTTGTATCTTTTAATTTAAAATTTTATTATCAATTTAAATTTTTTTCAATTTTAGTTTTAATTTATTTTAATTTTATATTTTAAGTTTATATTTTTAACTTGTAACTTTTAATTTTAATTTTATTTCTAATTCTCATTTTAATTTTACTTTTAATTTTATTTTTTATTTAAATTTAAATTAAAATGAGAATTAGAATTAAAATTAAAATTAAAATTAAAAGTTACAAGTTAAAAATATAAACTTAAAAAATAAAATCACAAAAGAAATTAAAATTAAAATAAATTAAAATTAAAACTAAAATTTAAATATTATTTTATTTTTATTTCATATTAACTTTGAATATTTTACTCTTCGGTTTTTAATTTAATTTATAATTTTTTTATTTTTTACGTTTTAATTTTTAATTTTTAACTTTTAATTTAAAATTTAAAATTTTATTATCAATTTAATTTTTTTTTTCAATTTTAATTTTAATTTTATTTGTAATTTTATTTTTTAAGTTTATATGTTTAACTTGTATCTTCTAACTTTTAATTTTAATTCTAATTCTCATTTTAATTTTAATTTTACTTTTAATTTTTATTTAAATTTAAATAAAAAGTAGAAGTAAAATTAAAATTTAAATTAAATTTAAAATTAAAATTACAAGTTAAAAATATAAACTTTAAAAATAAAATTACAAATAAAATTAAAATTAAAATAAAATTAAAATTGAAATTGAAAAAAAATTTAAATTGATAATGAAATTTTAAATTAAAAGTTACAAGTTAAATATTAAAACTTAAAAAATAAAAATAAAAATAAAAATAAAAAAATTACAAATTAAATTAAAAACCGAAAAGTAAAATATTCAAAGTTAATATGAAATAAACTTAAATAAAATAAAATAGAATAAAACAAAATAAAATAAAATAAAATTTAATTAAATTAAATTGTTATGTTACATATCCATTTATTTTTAAGTTATAATAATGATTGCCTTGAAGCTTTTTTTTATGTGTAGATAATGTTGCTACTCTGCATAGTCCTCGAAGTCTTCACTTTTTGGACAATTTGCAGAATTATTTCGAGAAATAATACAACATTTCTTGCTATCGGATTCTGGTGTCCTCCAAAAAACGCAGTTGTTGGTCAAGCCTAGGCAAAGACTTCTATGCGTTTTCGCCTTTATCCTGAAGACTAGTTTAGGCACATCCACAACGCCTTATAGTTTTCATTAAATCAAATAAAAAACAATCAAACAAACCAATGTTCACTTTTTCTAATTGTCTAATTGAAATCCTCTAATACCCTTTGCTTATTATATCAGCCCCCAACCCGCGATCATTGATTTAAATGAAAAAGATTTGTTTCAGGTGAAATAGGACAAAATCTGAAGCAATAGGAAACCCATAAACATAAACCCTACCTAGCACAAACCCGGAATATCACAAAAAAAAAATTTAACACAAAAAAAATCCACACAAAAAAATATTTGCCGTATTTCAAACGTTTTTTGTTTGAGTTTGCTACTACTACAATATCATCATTTGGGATGGTATTTCTTGGGCGAACATTAAAATTGATTGTAGTTTTTAAGAAACGAAAAATATTGAAATTTTCTATAGGAAATATGAAGCAGAAAACCCTATTTACAAAAAAAAAACAACAAGCACATTTTTGAACACATAGAAAAATTTAAATCCTTCCTTAAAGGGAATTACTTTCCTTGTTAGCAAAATAAAATAAATATAAGACCAAAAAGATGCCAAACATTTGTTTATTATACAAAATAAAAATTTTTAAATATTTATTTTATAAAAATAAAATTTTAGATGTGATTTGATGTAAATGTTATCCCTTAACCACACATATATATTTTTTTGGGGAAAAAATCAATATGCCTTAAATATGCCTAAACAATTTTAAAATATAATAAAACAATTGATTATGAATATTTATAAAAAGAACAAAAAATATTTATATACTATATTTATTTATTTAATTTAATAAATATTTATTTATATAGAAAAACAATATAAATATTAATTTAGTTATATTATCTTCTTATATTATTAAAATTGTATGTATATTAATTTAAGCTATATATATTATTTGGATTATTTTTGAGAAACTTTAAACAAATGTCTGAAATATATATAATTTAGTTTATAAGTTTTAGTTTTTTGTTTGTTTTTTGCATTACAAAAAAAAAATTTGTAGACGGGTTGAATGTAAGCAGATTTTTGATAATTTTGTGATTTACAATAACCCCGATAAGTTATTATTGTCTATTACTAGTCAATATATATATGTATGTATGTATGTGTTTTCATATTTATTACAATTTTATGTAGTTCAATTGCAAAACGAAAAAAAAAATATTTTAATAAAAAAAAAATAATACATTTTCATACATCATAATGCACCATAAGTTTTTATTAACAATTGGTTTTGGAGATTTTTTTTCCTGGTTTGATTTTATCCCTGGCACTAAGCATATCCCCAGCTTTTCGACATCCTCATTAAAACCGCAACGATTTTATTACACTCATTGGTTAGCTCTGGAGCACTGTGTGGGTCGTGTGTTACTATTTTCACCTGATTGAAAAAATTTTTTTAACATCCTATAATTGGTCCAGACCCAAAAAGAAATACATTGATCGTATTTAAAAATAAATACAGATAATTATCCGTCTGTCATTCTAACCATGTACTGTTGACCTTAAGATACTGGTAGCAACTGAGAATATTGGAAAATTATTAAAAAGAATTTTTTTCCAAAAAATTAGTTTCTAATTTAAAAAAAAAATACATGCTAAAAATGAGCAATCCTTACCAAAGAAAAACGGCTGAGGAACATTTGAAAAACTAAAAGCGACTCCTTTCCTCTTAGTTGATGAACCTATCTTAAAGGCTGGTATTATGCTCAGATTTTGCGGCACGAATTCCTTACCAAACAAAAAAAAAATATATTGGAAAGGTTGACCTTAAGATACTGGTAACAACCGAAAATTCTGGATAACGAAATATTGAAAATTATTTTAAAAATATGCCAAGTTCCTGATTTAAAAACTTTTTTGCATGTACTTTTGTTCATTGTTTTTTCAACCGTTTAGTTAAGTTTATTTTACTGATATATGTGCCAAAGTCAGGTGCCACATATATCGTGGACACAGGAAAAATGAAACGAAACATAAGACAAGAAGCCAGAGAAATATTTGGGATTATTTCAGCGCAGTCCTATGGAGTTCCTGTTGATAATTGACACACTTGAGCACACCGGGGACCAAAAACCAGTCAAGGCAGTGGACACCGTCCGATGAACATATTCCGAAGAAGTTATTACAAAATATTTGTACTTCTTTCATATGTTAAGTGCTAATCGAATAATCTTCTATACAGGATGGCTAATATGGACAACAAAGTACAGCGCTATATTGATTTTTTTTTTAAATTTTATGGATCAAAGTAAAACACCCCAGCAAAAAAAGATCTTCCAAAAAAGTAGTTTGGATCCCCAATCTGTGATCCGGAAGTAGTGCAAACTTGGATCATCTCCAATGAATTTTACATGGGCTTGTCATAGGACGGAAGTACTCCCTTTTTTGATCCTTTGCATTGCTTTAGAAGTTGTGCCCTGGAAGTTAATTTGAATAAAGAAATTTAAAAAGCGAAAACAAAACAAATTTTTTTCAGCCAATTTCACTTTTTTTTTCATCCACATGTTTATACCCTTCACCACTACTGTGGTACAGGGTATAATAAATTTGTGCATTTGTATGTAACGCCAAGAAGGAGTAACCATAGACCAACCTTTTAGTATACGGATCGGCTTAGAATTAAATTCTGAGTCGATTTAGCGATGTCCGTCTGTGTGTCCGTCTGTCTGTTGATGTATTTTTGTGTGCAAAGTACAGCTCGCAGTTTTAGTCCGATTGTCCTAAAATTTGGTATAGGGTCCTGTTTCGGCTCAAAGGCGATCCCTATTGATTTTGGAAAAAATCGGTGCAGATTTAGATATAGCTGCCATATATATTTTTCACCGATCTGGTCATAATTGGCGTGTATATCAACCGATCTTCCTCAAATTCCGTACATCCGAATATTTTATGAGTCTCGAAAAACTTGCAAAATATCAGCAAAATCGGTTCAGATTTAGATATAGCTCCCATATATAGCTTTCGCCCGATTTACACTCATTTGCCCACAGAGGCCAATTTTTTGCTCCGATTTAGTTGAAAGTTTGCATAGGAAGTAGAATTAGCGTTGTAACTATGCGTGCCAAATTTGCTTGAAATCGGTTCAGATTTGGATATATCTCCCATATATAGCTTTCGCCCGATTTACACTGACCACAGAGGCCAATTTTTAACTCCGATTTAGTTTAAATTTTGCACAGGGAGTAGAATTAGCATTGTAGCTATGCGTGCCAAATTCGGTTGAAATCGGTTCAGATTTAGTTATAGCTCCCAGTTATAGCTCCCACTGCTTAGTCGAAAAGTTGTAAAAATGACTCTAATTTTCCTTAACTTCTAATACATATATATCGAGCGATAAATCATAAATAAACTTTTGCGAAGTTTCCTTAAAATTGCTTCAGATTTAAATGTTTCCCATATTTTTTTACTAAAATTGTGTTCCACCCTAGTGCATTAGCCAACTTAAATTTTGAGTCGATTTGGACAGAATTTGAAGTCTATCAAATTCTGTCCAAATCGAGTGATATTTAAATGTATGTATTTGGGACAAACCTTTATATATAGCCCCCAACACATTTGACGGATGTGATATGGTATCGAAATTTTAGATCTACAAAGTGGTGCAGGGTATAACATAGTTGGCCCCGCCCGACTTTAGACTTTCCTTACTTGTTATTTTTTATTTTCGTATAAATATATTTTCGTATAAATATATTTTTTCCGTTAAAAATCAACAAAAAAAAATTAAAAATTCTCGTAATTTGCAAAACCTTCTCAAAAGAACTTCCATGGAAGCGAAAAAGTCAAACGGCACAGGTTCAAATCCCAGCGGGGATGAAATTTATTTTTTTATTATTTTTTTTACTTTTCTTATTAATTTCCATTTTTTTTAGTTTTTGTATTAGTTTTCTATTTTTTTTTTTAAATTTTAATTGTACAAAATTTGCATTTAAAATAGCTTAATTGCGTTGTTTCTAATACTTGTCCACAAGGACTGCATCAGAAGTAGAAAAAATCATTGGGGGATCCCAAGATGCGCTTTAGAAGAAATTTTTTCACTTGTCCAAAAGGACTGCATCGGAAGTTGAAAAAACTCGATGGGGGATTCTGGGATGGACTTTAAAAGAAATGTTTGTGGAACAACTTCCAATTTTTTTTTTTGCTGGGACGTTAGAAATAAAATCAAATTGTAGAATCATTTTTGATTTATTAAATTGGGCTAATTTTGACATGAACTTTGATCTTCAAATGGCCGACAAAGCCATCACACACTTCATAAAACTAGCTACGACGCTATTTTCTATCGAACTACAATTTTGACAAAATGTTCTATAGAAATAAAATTTTGAAAAAATGTTCTATAGAAATAAAATGTTGACAACATTTTCTATAGAAATAAATTTTGACCAAAGTTTCTATTGAAATAAAATTTTGTCAAAATTTTTTATTGATATATTATTTTGACAAAATTTTCTATTGAAATAAAATTTTGACAAAAATTTCTATAGAAATAATAGTTTTTGACAAAAGTTGCTATTGAAATAAAATTTTGACAAAACTTTCTATTGATATAAAATTATAACAAAATTTTCTATAGAAATTAAATTTTGTCAAAATTTTTTTATTGAAAGAAAATTTTGACAAAATTTTCCAATGAAATCAAATTTTGACAAAATTTTCCATTAAAATAAAATTTTGACAAAATTTTCTACAGAAATAAAAAATTGACGAAATTTTCCATAGAAATAAAATTTTGACGAAAGTTTCTATTCAAATAAAATTTTGAAAAAATGTTCTATAGAAATAAAATGTTAACAAAATTTTCTATAGAAATAAAAAAATTTGACCAAAGTTTCTATTGAAATAAAATTTTGTCAAAATTTTCTATTGATATAATATTTTGGCAAAAATTTCTATTGAAATAAAATTTTGACAAAACTTTCTATAGAAATAATAGTTTTTGACAAAAGTTGCTATTGAAATAAAATTTTGACAAAATTTTCTATTGATATAAAATTATGACAAAATTTCCTAAAGCAATTAAATTTTGTCAAAATTTTTTGATTGAAATAAAATTTTGACAAAATTTTCCATTGAAATAAAATTTTGACGAAATTTTCCATAGAAATAAAATTTTGACGAAAGTTTCTATTGAAATAAAATTTCGACAAAATTTTATTTCAATGGATTTAGTGCATATGTTTGCAACACCCAGAAGGATACGAGATAGACACATGCTGCCTTGGACAATAGTGCTCAAGGCTGGCCCCTGTGTCGATCTGGCCATGTCCGTCTATCCGTCTGTCTGTCTGTCTGTGAATACACATGAAATTTTGCACAGGAAGTAGAATTAGCATTCTCGATGTGTATGTCAAAAAATCATCTCAGATTTGGGTAAAACTCCCATATAAAATTTCACGCCTATTTACTTGAAATTTTGCACACACTAAAAAAAACGTGAACTCTCTATTGCACTAAAGCCAATTTAACTTTATTTTAGTTTATGGAATTATTATGTTTGGAGAAAGTTTTTTCTACTCTAATAATTTTTTGTGTACGTTAGTTATATTAACTAAACCCGAGAAAAAAAATTTACACAAATGAAGGATAAAGATTAACTAAAATCGTATCTTCCACAAAATAGTTCAATATTTTTCTAAATTTGTAAATTTTACTACCAATGCGTTCGTCATGAACTTCGTATGTCACTAAAGACATTCTTGCAATTTTTAACTCAAATTTTCTCCTTCAAACTACAAAATTTTCTTTAACAAGTGAAAAAATATTTACTTAATTTTATGACATCGGCGTGATGCCAGCGTTTGTTATACTGCTTAGTTAAAATTTTCTAAAAATATTCAAAATTTTCTAAAATTAACCGAAATTTTTCTTCCTGGTGGGTTCACTGTTTTTTCAGTGCAGAGAGTACAAAATTTCATATTAGGACAAAGCCCTCATATACAGTGGGGAGAAAAACCGAGTGTATGTTTTCACTTTTTACAATCTTTATTAAATAGAAAATGTCTCGTTAGGACCACAAAGATTAGCCCGTTTGATAACTGGAAATAAGTTATATGGTCAAACTAAAAATAATCCGCTTTCCATCCGATGCAAAATAATGATAATGTCCAGGTAACGACAATGCCTCCAAAAACATGACGTCAAGCAAACCGTACAACGTGGAGGGGGAAGCCTCGTGGTATGGAGATGGTGGCACACTTGGCCGCTGGCTAATGATAAGGAATAATAAAAAAAGGAGAATACCTTGATATTTTGCAATATGTGGAGGTTTGCATTTCTGTTTTTCAGCAAGACAGCAAACCCAAGCAAACTTACAAAATAGTAAAGAAATTATTGCAGGATAAAGTTTTCAAATGCTTAAAGGACCACCACCATCAAGCTCCGCTCTCAATCCAATTCAAAATTGATGGTCTATGGTTGGAGATTACACGAAAAAGAGAACCATAAAATAGCGACGAGCTCTAGAACTACATTCAGCATAATTAGTTGAATATTTCAAATGAAATAATAAACAAGTATATACGGCCGTAAGTTCGGCCAGGCCGAAGCTTATGTACCCTCCACCATGGATTGCGTAGAAACTTCTTCTAAACACTGCCATCCACAATCGAATTACTTGGCTTGCGGTAACGCTTGCCGATGGCAAGGTATCTTAAAACTTACTAACACCGTCTTCTAAATTGTAAGTAAGTCCATACGTGGTATATATTAAACTAACAAAATTTTCTATAGAAATAAAATTTTAACAAAATTTTCCATAGAAATAAAATTTTGACAAAATTTTCTATAGCAATAAGATTTTGACAAAATTTTCTATAGAAATAAAGTTTTGAAAAAATTTTCTATAGAAATGAAATTTTAACAAAATTTTCTATAGAAATGAAATTTTAACAAAAATTTCTATAGAAATAAAATTTTGACAAAATTTTTTTATAACAATAAAATTTTGGTAGATTATTTTTGACTCGAGTGGCAACCATGATTATCAACCGATATGGACCAATTTTTGTATGATTGGGGATTGGCTATATATAACTATAGACCCACATGGACCAATTTTGGTATGGTTGTTAGCGGCCATATACTAACACCACGTTCCATATTTGAACCGGATCGGATGAATTTTGCTTCTCTAAGAGGCTCCGGAGGTCAAATCTGGAGAAGGTTTATATGGGGCTATATATAATTATGAACCGGTATGGACGAATTCTGGCACGGTTGTTAGATACCATATACTAACACCATGTTCCAAATTTCAACCGGATCATATGAATTTTGCTTCTCTTAGTGGCTCCGCAAGCCAAATCTGGGGATCGGTTTATATGGGGGCTATATATAATTGTGAACCGATGTAAACCAATTTTTGCATGGATGTTAGAGACCATATACCAACATCGTGTACCAAATTTCAGCCGGATCGGATGAAATTTGCTTCTCTTTGAAGCTCCGCAAGCCAAATCTGGGGATCGGTTTATATGGGGGCTATATATAATTATTATTATATTGCGTGGTTGTTAGAGACCATATACCAACTCCATGTACCAAATTTCAGCCCAATCGGATGAAATATGCCTCTCTTAGAAGCTCCGCAAGCCAAATCTAAGGTCCGTTTATATGGGGGCTATACGTAAAAGTGGACCGATGTGGACCAATTTTCGCATGGCTGTTAGAGACCATATACCAACTCCATGTACCAATTTTCAGCCGGATCGGATGAAATATGGTTCTCTTAGAGGCTTCGCAATCCAAATCTGAGGGTCCGTTTATATGGGGGCTATATGTATAAGTGGACCGATGTGGACCAATTTTTGCATGGTTGTTAGAGACCATATACCAACTCCATGTACCAATTTTCAGCCGGATCGGATGAAATATGCTTCTCTTAGAGGCTTCGCAAGCCAAATCTGAGGGTCCGTTTATATGGGGGGCTATACGTAAAAGTGGACCGATGTGGACCAATTATATGGGGGCTATATATAATTATGGACCGATGTGGACCAATTTTTGCATGGTTGTTAGAGACCATATACCAACTCTATGTACCAATTTTCAGCCGGATCGGATGAAATATGCTTCTCTTAGAGGCTTCGCAAGCCAAATCTGAGGGTCCGTTTATATGGGGGCTATACGTAAAAGTGGACCGATGTGGACCAATTTTTGCATGGTTTTTATAGACCATATACCAACTCCATGTACCAATTTTCAGCCGGATGGGATGAAATATGCTTCTCTTAGAGGCTTCGCAAACCAAATCTGAGGGTACGTTTATATGGGGGCTATATGTATAAGTGGACCGATGTTGACCAATTATATGGGGGCTATATATAATTATGGACCGATGTGGACCAATTTTTGCATGGTTGTTAGAGACCATATACCAACTCCATGTACCAATTTTCAGCCGGATCGGATGAAATATGCTTCTCTTAGAGGCTTCGCAAGCCAAATCTGAGGGTCCGTTTATATGGTGCTATACGTAAAAGTAGACCGATGTGGCCCAATTTTTGCATGGTTGTTAGAGACCATATACCAACTCCATGTACCAAATTTCAGCCGGATCGGATGAGATATGCTTCTCTTAGAGGCTCCGCAAGCCAAATCTGACGGTTCGTATATATGGGGGCTATACGTAAAAGTGGAAGTTAGCGTGATTTCAACAGACGGACCGACGGACATGCTTAGATCGACTCAGAATTTCTTACTTACTTTACTTTATGGGGTCTTAGAGTAATATTTCGATGTGTTACAAACGGAATGACAAAGTTAATATATCCACCATACTATGGTGGAGGGTATAAAAACTTAGAATAAAATATCAAGACGAGCTAAAACCGTTATTAGTCTTTGGACCCAATAGACGTTTTTTATTAAGCAATTAAAGCATACTCGTATGTGATAAAATGCACTCGGCCTTGCTCCTCACTGTATATGTTTTTTCGATTTGGGCGAAAATGACCAAAATACCCACATATTCTTTGTAAAATCGCCACTGCTAAATCGAAAATTTATCAATATGACTGAAATTTCCCTATACCTCTAATACATAGCTATTGGCCGATAAATCATGAATTCACTTTTGGGAAATTGTCTAAAAACGGCTTTAGATTTTAATATTTCCCATATTTTATTCTAGCATTGTCTTCTCCCCAGGGCATTAGCCGATTTAAATGTCAAGTCTAGAGATTTTGTAGAAGTCTAACAAATTTTGTAAAAATCGAGTCAGATTTAAATATATGTTTATGGGAACAACAACAAATTTTAAGGATTTGAGCTGATACACACAAAAAAAATATTTTGTGTCATCAATCACGAAATTAATTGATCCAATGAATTTTTAATTGAAATGTCTTTGAAAGCACAAAAATGATAGTACCAATAACCAAAGCCAATTTTAAAGTTAATTGAACCAACTAAAAAATTAATTTATATGTTACAACTAATTTATGAATTCATTGATTTTTGTTGAATCAATTTAATTCTTAATTGAATATTTGTTAGAACTCAATTAAAATTTTAATTGGAAAAACTTTCGTGGTTGTTTTTTGTTTTCTTGCGATCACATGATCATGCTCGAATACCGCTATGCCAAAGACTTTCGTAAGTTTGTAAACAATAAAATGAATTGTCACTGCAATAAATCAGTCAGCATTCAAATAAGCTATTTAGAATGACATCATCCTGAAATTGGTTGCAATCACCCAGAGAAGGAATATAATCACATCAAACATGTTTTAAGAGCAAAATGTTATTTTTGCGTGGTGACCATATAACATGGTTGTCGCAACCATGTTATTTTCTCGGAAATTATGTATCTGATTTCGGCAAGCAGGTTATATTTGACGAGAAAATAACATTGTAGTGACAAACATGTTACATGGTCACCATACAAAAATAACATTTTGCTCTTGAAACATGTTTGAGGTGATCATATTCCTTCTCTGCGTGATACTCAGACTTTTCCCCCTTTATTATTAGTTCAATGGATGAGCAATTTGTCTACCCTTGTGTAGGTTCTGAATTCGAGCATTTTGATCTTTCATAAATACCAACCTCATAATTCTGGAGTGCCAACATGTAAATTTAGTTTTATTTTCCAAAAAAATTATAAAAATGTTGAAAAAATATACAATAAATTTGCGATAGTAAAACTCAATAAAGACATACTCTTACCATATTCAAGAAAAAAATGTATTGTACACTAAATATACATAAAATATTTTCTATATATATATATATATTTACCATAGTCCTTATTTATCTATTTAAGCACATATTTTTTTCTTTTTGGTTGACAATAAACCAAGTTAAAATATTTTGTTTATTCAAATATGTTATTTATTTAACCATTATTTAATATGACATCAGCAGTAAAAATGTAAAAAATAATAATATTAATGTTTTATCTTTACAAGTAGGATTATAAAAATGTATGTGATTTAAGTGTTTTTGTTTAAGTTTCTTTTGCAAGTTATTTTAATTTCTTAATAAACAACAAAAATATTATTTCCATGAGTGTGTACATTGTTTTTTGTAGCAAAATATCTTAGTACCAATCTTAAAGGACCTTTAGTGAGTCCTTGGTAAGTGTACATGTAAGGTTAGGCTACTATTATTAGCGACACGTGGCACAGTGCTTCGATCCCATACAACAAATGCACAAAAATAGTAGCAGGCATCGTAGGAAAGAGAACCTTTGGCGGGCATTGTTGATGGTCAAAACTAAGACAAATGCGAAGTTTGGTTCAGATCGGACCACCCCTTCACGTGGTTGCCATACAAAGGGATCCAAAATATCTAATTGCATAAAAGGGTGAGGTAACAAAACAAAATGTCCGTCATTTGGGAATGGTTATAGATCACTCTTTGAAATTTTGTATGGTTAGAGCCGAGATATTTACCAAGATCACTATAATTTTTGAGACACTAGCACGGGCGCCAAAACTAATCTAGCAATATTTTAAGAAAATTTTTCCGAAAATCTATCGTATTTAAAAAATCTTTTTTGAAGTTGGTTATCAAATTTTTTGGTTAGTGTAATAATGTTTTTTCTTCGAATGAAATGTTTTATTATAATTTTTATAATACTACTTCTACGAAAATGGGGAACTTACTCACAATGAACTTTTATAGTGTGACCTAAGACGTAAACTAAAATATTGAATTTATAAAAATTTTGGCAAAATTTATTGCTATAGGCAATTTTGTCAAAATTTTATTTTTACAGAATTTTTTTCAAAAATTTTAGAAAGTTTTGTCAAAAATTTATAGTTTTATACCTCATTCACATTACACTTCCAAAATCCTCTTTAAATAGATTTCAACTGTCAGTTGCCTTATAAAAAGTAAATTTCAAATCTCGAAAATGTGGATTTTGAGTGTAATGTAAAGTCATTTTTAGAAACTTTTGTCAAAATTTTAATTTCAATAGAAAATTTTGTCAAAATGTTATTTCTATAGATAATTTTTAAAAATTTTATTTCTAGAGAAAATTTTATTTCGACAGAAAATTTTGTCAAAATTTAATTTGTAAAGAAAATGTATTTCTATAGAAAATTTTGGGAAAATTTTATTTCTATACAAAATTTTGTCAAAATTTTATTTCTATAGAAAATTTTGTCAAAATTTTATTTCTATAGAATTTTTTTTTCAAATTTTAATTTCTACAGAAAATATATTTCTATAGAAAATTCTATCAAAACTTTATTTCTAGAGAAAATTTTATCAAAATTTAATTGTTTTAGAAAATTTTGTCAAAATTTTATTTCTATTGAAAATTTATTCAAAATTTTATCTCTATACAAAATTTTGCCAAAATTTTATTGCTATAGATAATTTTGTCAAAATTTTATTTGTAGAAAAATGTTGTCAAAATTTTATTTCTAGAGAACATTTTGTCAAAATTTTATTTCTACAGAAAATTTTGTCAAAATTTTATTTCTACAGAAAATTTTGTCAAAATTTAATTTCTATTGAAAATTTTGTCAAAATTTTATTTCTAGAGAAAAATTTTTTTTAGGGAGCCACCGTGGTGCAATGGTTAGTATGCACGCCTTGCATACACAAGGTCGTGGGTTCGATTGCTGCTTCGACCGAACACCAAAAAGATTTTCAGCGGTGGAATATCCCACCTCAGTAATGCTGGTGACATTACTGAGGGTTTCAAAGCTCCTCTAAGTGTTTTCACTGAAATGTGGAACGCCGTTCGGACTCAGGTATAAAAAGGGGGTCCCTTGTCATTGAGCTTAACATGGAATCGGGCAGCACTCAGTGATAAGAGAGAAGTTCACCATTGTGGTATCACAATGGACTGAATAGTCTAAGTGAGCCTGATACATCGGGCTGCCACCTAACCTAACCTAGAGAAAATTTTGTTAAAATTTTATTTCTAGGGAAAATTTTATAGGTTTAGAAAATTTTGTCAATTTTTTGTTCTATAAAAATTTGGTCAATTTTTTTTTCTATAGAAAATTTTGTCAAGATATTATTTCTAGAGAAATTTTGTCAAAATTTTATTTCTACAGAAAATTTTGTCAAAATTTAATTTCTAGAGAAAATTTTGTCAAAATATTATTTCTAGAGAAAATGTTATCAAAATTTTATTTCTAGAGAAAATTTTGTCAAAATTTTATTTCTAGAGAAATTTTTGGCAAAATTTAATTTCTAGAGCAAAATTTTGTCAAAAATTTATTTCTTGAGAACATTTTTTAGAAAATTTTATCAAAATTTTATTTCTAGAGAAAATTTTGTCAAAATTTTATTTCTAGAGAACATTTTGTTAAAATTTTATTTCTATAGAAAATTTTGTCAAAATTTTATTTCTATTTTATTTTCTATTTTTGGTCCAAATTTGATTTTTATTTTTGAGCGCAGATTACTCAGAAGTACAATAAATTTTCCCAAAAAACATATCTTTAGAAATAGCGCTATGATGTATTAAACACAACAATCTTAATTTTATAGAATTCAGTAAAAATTTTAAGGCGTAAGCATTTTTTTCTGTTTGTATCTTAAAAGATACAGTGCGCTTTTAAGGGTTAACAACAAACATAAACTACAATGAAAAATCCAAACCTAATCAAATTAACATAAAAGGCAATACATGACAAAAAATTGTTCATCCGAAGGGACTTTGGATATAATGGATATAATTTGAATATAATGTTATAATGAGAGTTTATTTTTAGCAAAGTTATACTCCAAAGGCAAAATAATTTTAAAAATATTTCTAATCAAAATTAACAGAATTATATTTTTTGATTCAATAATATACTTAATAATCAAACCAAAAAATAGTGTGAAAATAATATTGAGAGATATAATTTCTTTTTGACGTCCTTTGTAAATTATCCTCTTTGGGTGGAAAAATCCCAATGGGCCATATCGGTCCACTTTTACGTATAGCCCCCATATAAACGGACCCCCCAGATCCTCTAAGAAACTCAAATTTCATCCGATCCGGCTGAAATTTGGTACATGGTGTTAGTATATGGTCTCTAACATCCATGCAAAATTGATCCACATCGGTCCATAATTATATATAGCCCCATATAAACCGATCTCCAGATTTGGCTTGTGGAGCCTCTTGGAAGACCAAAATGCATATGATTCAGTTGAAATTAGGTACGTGGTGTTAATATAAGGCCTCAAACACCCATGAAAAAATTGGTCGAAATCGGTCCATATATAGCCCCGAAACCGATACCCAGATTTGACCTCCGAAGCCTCTTGGAAGAGCAAAATTCATCCGATTCGGTACGGTAAATTTGGTACGTGATGTTAGTATATGGTATCCAACAACCATGCAGGAATTGGTTCATATCAGTCCATAATTATATATAGCCTCCATATAAATCGATCCCGAGATTTGGTTTTTGAGCCTCTTGGAGAAGCAAAATTCATCCGATGTGGTTGAAATTTGGTACGTGGTGTCAGTATGTGATATTTAACAACCATGCCAAAAGTGGTCCATATCAGTCCATAATCATATATAGCCCCCATATAAAGCGATACCGAGATTTGGTTTTGGAGCCTCTTGGAGGAGCAAATTTGAGTTGAAATTTGGTACATTGTGCTAGTATATGACCGTTAACAACTATACCTAACTAGGTCCATATTGGTCTATAGTTATATATAGCCCTCACATAAATCGATCCCCAATCACACAAAAATAATTGCAGTCCCCATAAAAGCGACAGGCATATTTCAATTCTGGCTCTCCACGTACCGTGCAAAAGTCCATATCGATTCGTAATTATTTGTATACTTACCTATACATAACTTTTTTGTCTAATATATACCACGTATGGACCAACTCACAATTTACAAAATGATGTTAAGAAGGTTTAAGATACCTTGTCATCGGTAAGTACGTATTATCACAACGCAAGTAATTCGATTGTGGATGACAGTCTTTCGCAGAAGTTTCTACGCAATCCATGGTGGAGGGTACATAAGATTCGGCCTGTCCGAACTTACGGCCGTGTATACTTGGTTTTTTTTTTGGCATTAGTTCAAAAACCATAACAAATACCTACACAAGTTATTTAACTTGAATAAAATCGGACAGTTAGTTATTTTACAACATCCACGTAATTTAACCACATTTTCGACCAAAACAAGCTTAAAATTCAAATATTTTTTTAAAATATTTCTAGTCAATTATAGCAAAATTATATTTTTTGTATTCGAATCTTAATAGCATAGACTATTAAAAATAGAAATTAGAAAAACAATATTTGCCGCTTTCCAATTACTGTGCAATTTATTTATTTATTTTTCTTGTTTATATTTGATGACTTGGCAAATGGAGATAATAATCGCGAATCATTTTCTGACAATGTTATGAAACAGTAGCCCATTACCTTTTCCTTTGGCTATTTCTAATTGATGGCCATAATAATAACAAAATATCATGCATGCATAAGTGTTTCTCAATGTTACAATAAACTCATAAAGAAAATTAAATTCGATTTTAATGATACTAGCGTTATTTTAACCATAACAAAATATCTTCCTGCCCTGTGATATCTTCCTCCCGCCCCCTCCTTTACAGCCCTCATTATATATCTAGGCAAAAAAAAAAAACACAAATATAAAAAGGCTTCAAATGTTTATTGCTTTGATGAGACTTGTGTTAAGCTATACGTCTCATTGAAGGTGAAATTTATTGAATATCATATTTTTATTGATGTCTCTCTGTTTAAGGATTTTATATCACTCACTGTGTAATCGCTTTTGATATGAAATCCGTTTCACGTGTCTTATACCTTGTAAAGGGAAAAACTTTATGACATATGAAAATTATTTATTTTGTTTTTTTTTTTCTAACTGCTGTAATAAAATTTGGAATGAGATATTTTATAGGGAGTATATACATATATAACAAAAATGTTAAAAAGGAAATATGTACAGTCACTTATCACTTATTTAATAACATTGGTGTTCACATGAAATTCATTGAAATGCACACTGAAAAAAAAAATTGTCGTGAGGCCAAAGTTTTTCATGTCCTTAAAATAGAAATGCGAATTTTTCTTAGCATGGAAGATGAATTTCTCTGATACAAAGTTTTTCCTTGTCCAAAATAATATCGGATAATCTTTTCAATGAAGTTGCTTTGTCTTAGAGGTCTGCACAATTCCATTTGTAAATGTAGAGTACACGTGTACTTGCTACATGAGTACATCTATTTGAGAGAGTCGCAAAACAATTGGTACACATTTTGATGAACACCAAAAGCCACGAGTAACTTCTTGTTGCTACTCTTATGTCTTCACTACCAACAAACACATAATCCTCTTTCTCTCTTATTGAAGTGTACTCAGAGTGATCATGTCGAGTATGTTGCGAGAACAAAACTTCATAGAGTCCTCCATGTACCACGTGCAGTTTCAGTAATACAAAAAACAGTTACTCTCCACAATATATGTTTTCGGTTAATATAAAGAACGGCAAACGTTAAGATAAGTGTGTGACATACATAAATATATGAAATATGTGACATACATACATATCTATGATTAATAATAATGGAAAATTTTGCTTCACACATAACTGAGAAATACTTGTGGTACCACGTGAAGTGAATCCATGTTGTACTTTTTCTCAAGTACTTACATTTTTATTGTTCCTTTTTTTCGGAACACATATTGTTTCGGATAAGTACTTTGTGGTATTTGACAAGCAAGTGTTCTCTTCACTTCACTACTTGCGCCCTGAGAGAAAGACAGTGTATGTACTATATTCGACAGCGAATTGCATACATGTAGTGAAAAGTTATTCGATGCAGACCTCTACTTTGTCTGTACAGTTAAGTGAGTCGACTTCAAAATGGGTATCATACATGTAAGAAAATTTCGTTTGACTTAGTTCACTTTGACTTTATTAGTTATGAAAATTTTTTCAAAATTAATGCAATCATCTTTAAATTTGTTGACTTTTTGTATCTTGGCTACGAAGCAAAAAAGGGTTTAAAAATATTAGTTGTTTTATTTTAGAAACGTTTTTTTATCAAGATTAAGGAATAATCTTCTATGTTCATACAGCTCGAATAATAAACAAGTATATACGGCCTCCTAACACCGTCCTATAAATTATATGTAAGTAAATTATATGTAAGTAAATTATATGTAAGTCCATACGTGGAATAATTAAATCAAAAAAGATCGATCAAATACGTATATAATTCAGTTTGACAAAATTTTCTATAGACATAAAATTTTCTATAGAAATAAAATTTTAACAAAATTTTCTATAGAAATAAAATTTTCAAAAAATTTTGTATGGAAATAAAATTTTGACAAAATTTTCTTTAGAAATAAAATTTTGAAAATATTTTCTACAGAAATAAAATTTTAACAAAATTTTCTATAGAAAAAAATTTTACCAAAATTTTCTATAGAAATAAAATTTTGACAGAATTTTCTATAGAAATACAATTTTGGTAGATTATTTTTGGCTCGAGTGGCAACCATGATTATGAACCGATATGTACCAATTTTTGTGTGATTGGAGATCGGCTATATAACTATAGACCGATATGTTCCAATTTTGGTATGGTTGTTAGCGGCCATATACTAACACCACGTTCCAAATTTGAACCGGATCGGATGAATTTTGCTCCTCCAAGAGGCTCCGGAGGTCAAATCTGGGGATCGGTTTATATGGGGGCTATATATAATTATGGACCGATGTGGACCAATTTCAGCAAGATCGGATAAAATTTGCTTCTCTTTGAGGCTTCGCAAGCCAAATTTGGGTGTGCGTTTATATGGGGGCTATATATAATTATAGACCGATGTGAACCAATTTTTGCATAGTTGTTGGAGACCATATATTTACACCACGTACCAAATTTCAACCGGATCGTATGAAACATGCTTCAGTAAGAGGCTCCACAAGCCAAATCTGAGGGTCCCTTTATATGGGGGCTATATATAATTATGGACCGAGTGAACCAATTTTTTCATGGTTATTAGAGACCATATACCAACATCATGTACCAAATTTCAACCGGATCGGATGAAATTTTCTTCTCTTTGAGGCTCCGCAAGACAAATTTAGGGATCGGTTTATATGGGGGCTATATATAATTATGGGCCGATATGGACCAATTTTTGCATGGTTGTTAGAGACCATATACCAACACCATATACCAAATTTCAGCAAGATCGGATAAAATTTGCTTCTTTTTGAGGCCCCGCAATCCAAATTTAGGGATCGGTTTATATGGGGGCTATATATAATTATGGACCGATGTGAACCTATTGTTGTTATATATATTTATGGACCGATATGGACCAATTTTTGCATTGTTGTTAGAGACCATATACCAACACCATGTAGCAAATTTCAGCAAGATCGGATAAAATTTGCTTCTCTTTGAGGTATCGCAAGCCAAATTTGGGGGTCCGTTTATATGGATTCTATATATAATTATGGACCTATGTGGACCAATTTTTGCATGGTTGTTCGAGACCATATACAAACACCATGTACCAAATTTCAACCGGATCGGATGAAATATGCTTCAGTTAGAGGCTCCACAAGCCAAATCTGAGGGTTCCTTTATATGGGGGCTATATATAATATGGACCGATGTGAACCAATTTTTGCATAGTTGTTGGAGACTATATACTTACACCACGTACTAAATTTCAGCCGGAGCGGATGAAATATGCTTCAGTTAGAGGCTCCGCAAGCCAAATCTGAGGGTCCCTTTATATGGGGGCTATACGTAAAAGTGGACCGATATGGCCCATTTGCAATACCATCCGACATACATCAATAACAACTACTTGTGCCAAGTTTCAAGTCGATAGCTTGTTTCGTTCGGAAGTTAGCGTGATTTCAACGGACGGACGGACATGCTCAGATCGACTCAGAATTTCACTACGACCCAGAATATATATATATACTTTATGGGGTCTTAGAGCAATATATCGATGTGTTACAAACGGAATGACAAAGTTAATATACACCCATCCTATGGTGGATGGTATAATAATTGTAAATTAAAATCATTCATTTGAACCTTAATCGCCTTTTTCGGTATCAGGCTAACATGAAAACAAATAAAGAGTTTTTTTACTTCACATTTTTTCATATATTTATACCCTAAACCAGGATTGTGGAGTCGAGCCAATTTCGCTAGACTCCGATATTTGTTCTTCTATTGTGGAGGTTGCCAAAAATGGACCGATATAAATTATCTTATTTATTTGTGTGTGTATGTGTGTGTATGTTAAGGTTTTATAACATAACCTAAGCCCTCAAGATATCAAATCTAAAAATTGGTTTATATGTCAGCATGAAGTCCACAGACAGAGTCAATAGACTTCCGAATCAGAATAACCTCCTGACTCGATCTAGTCCCTGAAATTTTCGGGGATTTTCATGAAAATTTTGATTTTATGGGAGTCGTCTCGAATTGACATTTTCGCTCGCTCTAGGACGCATATTTAACGAGATATAGCAAAAATAAATTTTTCATATATAAATTTGAAATTTTCGAGGTTTTGCATCGAAATTTGAATTTTTGGGGGTTGATCTCGAATTAACGTCCTCTTCGCTCTAGGACGCATATTTAAGGAGATATGGCCAAGATAAGTTTTTCATATAAAAATTTTAAATTCTTTTCACTCTAGGAGATATGGCCAAAATAAGTTTTTCATATAAAAATAAGAAATTTACGAGGATTTTCATTTGATTTTTGTAGGCTGGTCACGTATTAACATCCTTTTCGCTCTAAGACGAATATTTAAAGAGATACGGTCAAAATAGGTTTTTCATAAAAAAAATTTAATTTTTGAGGATTTTCATCGAAATTTTGATTTTTGGGGGGATGGTTACGAATCAATGTCCCTTTCGCTCTGGGGCGCATATTTAAAGATGTATGGCTAGAATTAATTTTTATATATAAAAATTTCGATTTTTGAGTATTTACATCGCTCTAGGACGCATATTCAAGGAGATATGACCAAATTAAATTTTTTTCATCTGTCTATGTATTTGTGTTTCTTTGATTACACTAGTTTACAAAAAAAAATTCATGTACACTTAATGAGACGCAGTTTGTATGTATTTTGATCTGCTGAATTCGAAAAAATGTTTAAAAAAATTTTATGGAACAGTTTTTAAGATATCCCGGTATTTTTATTTTTTTGCTCTTTTTTCTCTAAAATTTTATGGAACAGTTTTTAAGATATCCCGGTATTTTTATTTTTTTGCTCTTTTTTCTCTAAACTAAAATGTCCGATTATATCGTTGTTGGTACTTAAATGAAAGGTATTAAGATGACGAATAATCGTGTATAATTGGATCTGTGATTAGTTAAGTGGATCAAATCAAATATCGACGCGAAAGCCAACGATAAAATAACGGGATATCTCAAAAACTATTCCATAAAAAATTTTTAAACGTGTTTTTTCGAATTCAGCAAATCAAAATACATAAGAAAAGTCGACTCTCATCATGTGTACATTTTCAGTGTAAACTTGTGTTATTGGTAGAGGGTGTTTAGGTATGCACAATTCCATCGGTTCTATTATATTTTTTTTTTTTTCAACACTAGTTTAGACAGCTATTTATATAATTTTCTGTGATTAAAGAAATTTCAATTAAAAATTAATTAAATCAATTAATTTCGTTATTGAAGACAAAACTTATTTATTTCTGTGTATGTTAGATGCATAAAGAGCTATTACAAATTTCTTCTTCATGCCAAGCATTTTTGATTCCATTGGCTTGAAGAAGTTTTAAATTTAGAGGTAATTATTTAGAGCTAAGTTAAATTTGTATATAACGATCCATGCTTCGTTATAGTCCCCATAAAAAGCGATCTCCTGATTTGACTTCCTGGGGGAAGCCAAAAGTTTCGTCCGATGTGCTTCAATAACAGAAAAAATTTAAATTATGTTTGTAACCATATAATAGTTTTAGTTATATCTATACGAAAAGGTTTTTGTTTTGCTGCAAAAAAAAAGTAATGGTCAAGAAAAGTATGTACATGATTTTCTTGCCCTTGTACTATTCTCCAATTCTATTTCTGTTTATTTATTTATCGGCCATAAAAACTATCTTCATAAACACAGAATTGTAGGTTTCAATATCTAAGACTGCCTGCCTTGCCCATTGGTTGCCCTTCATTCCCAGGGCCTAGCCAATTGACTCAAACGGTTATTTTTATTTTGCTTCATCAACAACAATGTTGACGGCTTACAAATTAATACAGTACATCACTATATGTAGAGGATATTGTCACAAGGAAACCATTTCGTAAATACACAATAGCAAACACTCAAATGTACACACACACGCACACACTCACACACATACGCTTACACAATATCATAGAGTGACATAGACACAGAGGACAATGTCATCTGCTCATTATGGCCACAGTACAAAGTTGGCCAAAGTGCTGACGTTGACAATGACAACAAGTGGCGTCTTTGTGTCACATGAAATCTACCACCACATTCTAGAAACATGCCATACGGTCGGTTATAAGCCAGATAAACACTATGAAAGATGGATAGACATATGCGCATATATTTAACATAGGAGGAGGTGACTTGATCCAGTAGTAGTGCTCTCTGGGTCTTATTGACATTGAGCTTCATAGGCATATTTTTCCAAAGGGAATTTTTGTGCGAATAGCAAATATGGGGAAAAGTGTTGTTTTGAAAGCAGCACAAACAACTAAAGTCGCCTTAAAAATTACACTGCTAGGATAATAAGGAACATCTTGGTGCCATTATAACCCAGCAAAAAAAAATTAGAAATTCCGAATCGTGGTGAGAACGTGGTACTGAGTTCTGTTGGAATGTCCATAGGTAAGGTTAGATATAGTAGCAACCCAATATTTCATCTAGTAGATTCAGTTCATGGTAGACTTACCTCTTATCACTGAATGCTGACCGATTCTCTGTTTATCGCAATATGAATGGACCTCCGATCGATGTTCCACTATGTGGTGAAACCACTTACAGATGCATTGAAACACTCAGAAATGTCACCTGCATTACTGAGAGGGGGTAGGTTAGGCTAGCTTAGGTGGCAGCCCGATGTATCAGGCTCACTTAGACTATTCAGTCCATTGTGATACCACATTGGTGAACTTCTCTCTTATCACTAAGTGCTGCCCGATTCCCTGTTGAGCTCAATGACAAGGGACCTCCTTTTTATAGCCGAGTCCGAACGGCGTTCCAAAATTGCAGTGAAACCACTTCTATAGAAATAACATTTTGACAAAAAAAATACTATAGGAGTCAATGTTTACAAAATTTTCTATAGAAATAAAATTTTGACAAAATTTTCTATAGAAATAAAATTTTGACAAAATTTTCTATAGAAAAAAAATTTTGACAAAATTTTCTATAGAAATAAAATTTTAACAAAATTTTCTATAGAAATAAAATTTTGACAGAATTTTCTGTAGAAATAAAATTTTGACAAAATTTTCTATAGAAATAAAATTTTAACAAAATTTTCTATAGAAATAAAATTTTGACAGAATTTTCTGTAGAAATAAAATTTTGACAGAATTTTCTGTAGAAATAAAATTTGACAAAATTTTCTATAGATATAAAATTTTAACAAAATTTTCTATAGAAATAAAATTTTGACAGAATTTTCTGTAGAAATAAAATTTTGACAAAATTTTCTATAGAAATAAAATTTTAACAAAATTTTCTATAGAAATAAAATTTTGACAAAATTTTCTGTAGAAATAAAATTTTGACAAAATTTTCTATAGAAATAAAATTTTAACAAAATTTTCTATAGAAATAAAATTTTGACAGAATTTTCTGTAGAAATAAAATTTTGACAAATTTTTCTACAGAAATAAAAAATATTCTATAGAAATAAAATTTAGACAAACTAAAATTTTGACAAAATTTTCTATAGAAATAAAATTTTGACAAAATTTTCTAAAGAAATAAAATTTTGACAACATTTTCTATTGAAATATATTTTTGACAAAATTTTCTACAGAAATAAAAGTTTGACAAAATTTCCTATAGAAATAAAATTTTGATAAAACTTCCTATAGTAATAAAATGTTGACAAAATTTCCTACAGAAATAAAATTTTAACAAAATTTTCTATAGAAATAAGATTCTAACAACATTTTCTATATTAAAAAAAAATTTTACAAAATTTTCTATAGTAAAAATATTTTTACAAAATTTTCTATAGTAAAAAAATTTTGACAAAATTTTCTATAGAAATAAAATGTTGATAAAATTTTCGATAGAAGTAAAATCTTTACAAAATTTTTTATAAAAATGGAAATTTGACAAAATTTTGGGCAAATTTTTCTTTATGAATAATATTTACTATTGTTATTTATTGAGTTTGGTTCCTGCACAACAAGACTCAAGGTCCTATAATTTACAGTACAGGCATTTGATTGTATGCGAAGAGATTTATATCATAACAAAATTTAATAACATTAATAAACTAAAACGAAATGTGAAAATATGGTTTAAATAAGATAAATGAGTGACGCATGAGGTAAAAAAGAAATGATTTTTTGCTACGAAAATAAAAAGCATAAATAAATAAAATATCAAAATTGAAAGTTAACTTAAATAGGGTCAATTAATAAACGTTTCTACAGATTATATGAATCTTATTGCCAATTAAAATACAATATAATTGTAATGATAATTACAATGAAAAGAAGTGAATGGATAGTGTAGTTTACTTATTATTGTGGAACATGTCAATTTTAAAGAAAATAGATAAAAAGTTTGCTTTTGAATTGTGCTCTGCTTGTAACATGTTCTAGATACGAATCGCATGGATGAAGAATTGCCACTCCGATACAACATGTCTGTGGCGTAGTTTGATTAATTTACCGGTTCTACTTGATGCACTAAAGCGTAATCTATTAAATATTCATCATTTATATGAACGTAGGGAGTTAGTGATAGGCGACTGACACGCTTTTGGATTACCAGACACTTGGATTTCGTCGCATTGAGGGACAAGCCGTTCCTCTGCGCCCATAAGTTTACCCCTCGCAAATCCCCATTAAATCTCTCTACACATCTATCAAACTCCTCTGGGCTACTGCTTAGGTAGATTTGAAGATCATGCGCATACATCCGAGATTTGGAATGAATTAAGGCATCCGGTAAGTCATTCGCATAGACAGAAAATAGTAAAGGTCCTAAGATAGAACCTTGTGGAACACCTTGTAAAACTGGCAGGGCCACAGATCTATTCCGACCAACCTGAACATATTGCGATCTGCCACTGAGATATGATGCTATTAGGCTTGAAGAGAACACCGAGAACTGCATAAATCCTTACAGTTTCTGTTGCAGGGCGTGATGATTAACCGTGTCGAAAGCTTTCGAGTGATCCAGCAGGGCAAGTAGTGCGATATCATCATTGTCTATACTCTCTCTTATGTCCTCAGCCACATCCGTCAACGCTGAAGTACAGCTATGATGAGCTCTGAAACCAGATTGTCGATCTGATAGAAGATCATTGCGGCTGACGTGTGATGTAATTTGTCTATGCAATAGGTGTTCGAACACTTTCGATAAAAATGGCAGAATAGCACTTGGTCTATACTCAGAGTTCTTCTTCGGTATGGGTATTATCCTGGCGATTTTCCAGCGATCAGGAAAGATACTCCTAGTAATAAATTGATTAAATACGTATGACAAGTAAGGCATCAGTTCAGGCAGAAGAATCTTAATAAATCTCGGATCAATGTCGTCTGCGCCGACTGCATTGGGCTTCACAGACAGGAAGTTTCTGATGACATCAAAACGACTTACACATTCAAAATTGAAAGATGATTCGATCGGAGTATTCGGTGTATCATAATATGATTGATCCGCAGAAGGAATTGGGAAGGTGGAAAACGTTTCGTTCAGGGAATCAAGATCGATAGATGGATCAACAGTTCCACCACACTTGCCAATACCAATATCCTTTAGAGTCTTCCATGTCTTTCCCGAACCTAGAGCATTCCCAAACATTCTTTCAAAGATCCTACGTTTCTTCCGAGAGATCTCCCCATTCACAGCCCTACGAGCAGCACGAAACTCGTCGTAGGCCTCAGTAGTTTGACAAAATTTTCTATAGTAAAGAAATTAGGAGAAAATTTTCTATAGAAATAAAATTTGGAGAAAATTTGTTATAGAACTAAAATTTTGACAAGTTTTTCGACAGAAACAAAACTTTGACAACATTTTCTAAAAAAATAAAAAATTTTGACAAAATTTTCTATACAAATAAAATTTTGAAAAAAATTTCTATAGAAATAAATTTTTTAAAAAAATTTCTATAGAAATAAAATTTTGAAAAAAAAATTTCTGCAGAAATAAAATTTTGACAAAATGTTGACAAAATTAACTATAGAAATAAAATGTTGACAAAGTTTTCTATTAAAATAACATTTTGATCATTTTTTTAATAAATTTTTGACAGAATTTTCTGCAGACATAAAATTTTGACAAAATTTTCTTTAGAAATAAAATGTTGACCAAATTTTCTATAGAAATAAAATTTTGACCAAATTTCTATAGAAATAAAATTTTAACAAAATTTTCTATAGAAATAAAATTTTTACAAAATTTTCTACAGAAATAAAATTTGGACAAAATTTTCTTTAGAAATAAAATTTGGCAAAGTTTTCTATAGAAATAAAATTTTGACAACATTTTCTTTAGTAACAAAAAATTTACAAAATTTTCTATAGAAATACAATTTTAATAAAATTTGCTGTAGAATTAAACTTTTGACAAAATTTTCTTTAGAAATAAAATTTGGAGAAAATTTCTCTATAGAAGTAAACTTTTGACAAAATTTTCTATAGAAATAAAAGTTTTTACAAAATGTTCTATACACTCAAAAAAAAAGTGAACTCTCTATTTCACTAAAGCCAATTTAACTTTATTTTAGTTCATAGAAATATTATGTTTGGAGAAAGTTTTCTTTACTCTAATACTTTTTTGTGTACGTTAATTAAATTAACTAAAACCGAGGAAAAAAATATACTAAAATGAAGCATAAATATTAACTAAATTCGTGTCTTCCACAAAATAGTTCAGAATTTCTTTAAATTTGTAAATTTTACCAAAAATGCGTCCATCTTGAACTTCGTATGTAACTAAAGACATTCTTGCAATTTTGAACTCCAAGTTTTTTCTTCAAACTACAAAATTTTCTTTAACAAGTGAAAAAACTTAGTTATGTCTAATAAATTTTCTTGTATTTGTCGAAAACTATTTACTTATTTTTATGACATCGGCGTGATGCCGAAAAATTTTCTAAAATTAACCGAAAGTTTTCTTCCTGGTGGGTTCACCGTTTTTTCAGTGTAGAAATAACATTTGGAGAAAATTTTCTAGAGAAATAAAATGTTGACGAAATTTCTATAGAAATAAACTTTGGAGAAAATGTCTATAGAAATAAAATTTTTAAAAAATTTTCTATAGAAATAAAATTTTCTATAGTAACAAAATTTTGACAACCTTTTTGTGATATGTATGAAGCAATGAAAAATAAAATTTTAATATTCGTTCAGCAATTGGAAATAAAATACCTTTTTCAGCAAAGTTTATGTTACTGGATATTTATATTTATATATATATATATATATATATATATATATATATATATATATATATATATATATATATATATATATATATATATATATATATATATATATATATATATATATATCCAGTAACATAAACTTTGCTGAAAAAGGTATTTTATTTCCAATTGCTGAACGAATATTAAAATTTTATTTTTCATTGCTTCATACATATCACAAAAAGGTTGTCAAAATTTTGTTACTATAGAAAATTTTATTTCTATAGAAAATTTTTTAAAAATTTTATTTCTATAGACATTTTCTCCAAAGTTTATTTCTATAGAAATTTCGTCAACATTTTATTTCTCTAGAAAATTTTCTCCAAATGTTATTTCTACACTGAAAAAACGGTGAACCCACCAGGAAGAAAACTTTCGGTTAATTTTAGAAAATTTTTCGGCATCACGCCGATGTCATAAAAATAAGTAAATAGTTTTCGACAAATACAAGAAAATTTATTAGACATAACTAAGTTTTTTCACTTGTTAAAGAAAATTTTGTAGTTTGAAGAAAAAACTTGGAGTTCAAAATTGCAAGAATGTCTTTAGTGACATACGAAGTTCAAGATGGACGCATTTTTGGTAAAATTTACAAATTTAAAGAAATTCTGAACTATTTTGTGGAAGACACGAATTTAGTTAATATTTATGCTTCATTTTAGTATATTTTTTTCCTCGGTTTTAGTTAATTTAATTAACGTACACAAAAAAGTATTAGAGTAAAGAAAACTTTCTCCAAACATAATATTTCTATGAACTAAAATAAAGTTAAATTGGCTTTAGTGAAATAGAGAGTTCACTTTTTTTTTGAGTGTATAGAACATTTTGTAAAAACTTTTATTTCTATAGAAAATTTTGTCAAAAGTTTACTTCTATAGAGAAATTTTCTCCAAATTTTATTTCTAAAGAAAATTTTGTCAAAAGTTTAATTCTACAGCAAATTTTATTAAAATTGTATTTCTATAGAAAATTTTGTAAATTTTTTGTTACTAAAGAAAATGTTGTCAAAATTTTATTTCTATAGAAAACTTTGCCAAATTTTATTTCTAAAGAAAATTTTGTCCAAATTTTATTTCTGTAGAAAATTTTGTAAAAATTTTATTTCTATAGAAAATTTTGTTAAAATTTTATTTCTATAGAAATTTGGTCAAAATTTTATTTCTATAGAAAATTTGGTCAACATTTTATTTCTAAAGAAAATTTTGTCAAAATTTTATGTCTGCAGAAAATTCTGTTAAAAATTTATTAAAAAAATGATCAAAATGTTATTTTAATAGAAAACTTTGTCAACATTTTATTTCTATAGTTAATTTTGTCAACATTTTGTCAAAATTTTATTTCTGCAGAAATTTTTTTTTCAAAATTTTATTTCTATAGAAATTTTTTTAAAAAATTTATTTCTATAGAAATTTTTTTCAAAATTTTATTTGTATAGAAAATTTTGTCAAAATTTTTTATTTTTTTAGAAAATGTTGTCAAAGTTTTGTTTCTGTCGAAAAACTTGTCAAAATTTTAGTTCTATAACAAATTTTCTCCAAATTTTATTTCTATAGAAAATTTTCTCCTAATTTCATTACTATAGAAAATTTTGTCAAACTACTGAGGCCTACGACGAGTTTCGTGCTGCTCGTAGGGCTGTGAATGGGGAGATCTCTCGGAAGAAACGTAGGATCTTCGAAAGAATGTTTGGGAATGCTCTAGGTTCGGGAAAGACATGGAAGACTCTAAAGGATATTGGTATTGGCAAGTGTGGTGGAACTGTTGATCCATCTATCGATCTTGATTCCCTGAACGAAACGTTTTCCACCTTCCCAATTCCTTCTGCGGATCAATCATATTATGATACACCGAATACTCCGATCGAATCATCTTTCAATTTTGAATGTGTAAGTCGTTTTGATGTCATCAGAAACTTTCTGTCTGTGAAGCCCAATGCAGTCGGCGCAGACGACATTGATCCGAGATTTATTAAGATTCTTCTGCCTGAACTGATGCCTTACTTGTCATACGTATTTAATCAATTTATTACTAGGAGTATCTTTCCTGATCGCTGGAAAATCGCCAGGATAATACCCATACCGAAGAAGAACTCTGAGTATAGACCAAGTGCTATTCTGCCATTTTTATCGAAAGTGTTCGAACACCTATTGCATAGACAAATTACATCACACGTCAGCCGCAATGATCTTCTATCAGATCGACAATCTGGTTTCAGAGCTCATCATAGCTGTACTTCAGCGTTGACGGATGTGGCTGAGGACATAAGAGAGAGTATAGACAATGATGATATCGCACTACTTGCCCTGCTGGATCACTCGAAAGCTTTCGACACGGTTAATCATCACGCCCTGCAACAGAAACTGTAAGGATTTATGCAGTTCTCGGTGTTCTCTTCAAGCCTAATAGCATCATATCTCAGTGGCAGATCGCAATATGTTCAGGTTGGTCGGAATAGATCTGTGGCCCTGCCAGTTTTACAAGGTGTTCCACAAGGTTCTATCTTAGGACCTTTACTATTTTCTGTCTATGCGAATGACTTACCGGATGCCTTAATTCATTCCAAATCTCGGATGTATGCGCATGATCTTCAAATCTACCTAAGCAGTAGCCCAGAGGAGTTTGATAGATGTGTAGAGAGATTTAATGGGGATTTGCGAGGGGTAAAGTTATGGGCGCAGAGGAACGGCTTGTCCCTCAATGCGACGAAATCCAAGTGTCTGGTAATCCAAAAGCGTGTCAGTCGCCTATCACTAACTCCCTACGTTCATATAAATGATGAACCTTTTTCAGCAAAGTTTATGTTACTGGATATTTATATATATATATATATATATATATATATATATATATATGTATATATATATATATATATATATATATATATATTATATATATATATATATATATATATATATATATATATATATATATATATATATATATATATATATATATATATATATATATATATATATATATATATATATATATATATATATATATATATATATATATATATATATATAATATATATATATATATATATATATATATATATATATATATATTTTTCATTGCTTCATACATATCACAAAAAGATTGTCAAAATTTTGTTACTATAGAAAATTTTATTTTATATATATATATATATATATATATATATATATATATATATATATATATATATATATATATATATATATATATATATATATATATATATATATATATATATATATATATATATATATATATATATATATATATATATATATATATATATATATATATATATATATATAATTATGTAAATCAAAGCTTTTATACATAGTCAGCATAGGTAATAATTTAGAGATTTAATTCAAATGTTTTGAAATTCATTTACTTACATACATTTCCATCTACTATTTCAATTGTTTGCCAAAGAAAAGCTTTCTTATAAATATTGTATTAATATTTATAATCTTCGGTACATGTTATTCAAACTTGTCAAACGAAACAAAGAATTTAATCTCTGAATATTTCTCTTTTGTGTATGTTTTATGCAAGAAGACAGCAACAAAAAAATTTAAAATGTATTCTATTTCAAAAAATCATTCATGTATTATTTAAAAATGTATTAAAGCATTTTGTATCATACTACAATATACAACTCAATCTCTTCAAAAAAAAAAAAAAAATACTCCCCAATTCTGCCACACCTTACACATTCAGCTATGAATGAATAAAATTTTGCAGATCCGTTTCCTATTACATTGCGTGTGTAAATTTAAATATGATTCACACAGAGACACACACACATTCATCATCATCATCACCGAAATCTATGCAAATTTCATCACATATTCAAGTGAATAATGTCAGAAAAAATTCAATTTAGTTTACTAAATAACCCAGATTAAATATAGAATATAATCAATGTTCATATAAATTTAGGTGAATTTACACCACCTTCCCACCAAAAACCAAAATTACTTGAAGTTCCAAAGTCAAATCCCCTTCCCACAAAAAATATCACATTTAGGGCTTTTGTATGATAATAAAGCTCGGGAGTAATGCAAATCTATTTCATTTATTTACTCATTGCAATTATTTACTTCCATATGTTATATTTCAATATTTGTCAAGTTTATTATCAATTCTGTAGAATTGTGAGAAGACCCTGTATTTTTGCAAATACTAGAGAAACCAATCAAATCAAAACCATAAAATTAATACCATATTTTGTTGTCAAAGTGAAAGAGAAAAAAAGATAAAAATTTTGCATTATTAATATAGAAGTAATGAAAAATATACATATATTGAAAATATGTGGGGATATGTCAATATATGTCATGCTACATATGTTCAATGAAAATTTTACTTGTGAATTGCAGTTGAAATTATTATACCATCCTTCATACTCTAAAAAAATTAATTTATAATTCATAATAAAGAATTTTTTAATACCTCGTCATTTGAAATTTCTTTTGTTTCAGGTAATTGATAAATTATTTCTATTTCATATTTGAATGAAATATTCATAAAAGGTAAGTTTTAGTTACACATATGTAATTTAGCTTATAAGATCTTGTCTTTGCCAATAAACAAAAAAAAAAAACAAGTATATACCGCCGTAAGTTCGGTCAGGTCGAATCTTATGTACCCTCCACCATGGATTGCGTAGAAACTTCTACGAAAGACTGTCATCCACAATCGAATTACTTGGGTTGTGGTAATACTTGCAAGGCAAAAAAGCCAGATTAAAAACCTATATAATTCAGTTATTTACCGGCATGAAGTGAAATATGAGGGCGTTGGTTTATACGGGGGCTATATACAATTATGAACCTATATGGTCCAATTTTTTGTGTGATTAGTACCAAATTTTAGCAAGATCAAATGAAATTTGCTTATCCACGTAGAAGTTAAATCTGGGGATTGGTTCATCTGTGGGCTGTATATAACTATGGACCCATATAGACCACTTTTTGACATGGTTGTTAGCGACCCTATACTAACACAACGTACCAAATTTCAGCCGAATCTAGAAAAATTGCGAATTTAATGCATTAAAAATCAGAAAAAAATTTAAAAGTTATTTATTTGTCAAAATATCACAAAAATTCTTTATTCACATTCAAAACACAGAACTCACCTCACACCTTAAGAAGTGATGCAAATTCAGTGCAGCGGCTGGTGAAATGTTGGACATCCGTCCTATGACAAGCCCATGTTAAATTAATCGCTTCTGCGTCAATTTGGCACCACTTTCGGATCCAAAAAGAACATTTTCACAAACTAATCGCATTAACAATAAGAACATCAAACATGTCTAATCCAATTAAAGTTAACTTATTAAACTATTGCGAGCATTAGTACCTTAAATTTCAACGATTATCATGGAAATATGCTCTAGGGATTAAGTAGCCTGACAAGTGTTTAAGCTTATGAACTTAATTACCACATACCGCTAATTATGAACCATATCAGTGATTATGTGTTATTAATTAAAATTATGTGTCATATAGTAAACAGTCGTAAACAGTAGTGCTCATAAGTGCGAACGCGTAAAATGAAAAATTGCTCTAAAATTAAAATTTTCTAAATGAAATCAAACTACACTGAAAAAATAGTGAACTCACCAGAAAGAAAAATGTTGGTTAATTTTAGAAAATTTCGATTATTTGTAAAAAATTTTAACTAAATATTCCAAACGCTGACCTCACGCAGATATCACAAAAATAAGTAAATATTTTTCGACAAATTCAAGAAAATGTATTAGACATAACTAATTTTTTTCATTTTTAAAGAAAATTTTATAGTTTGAAAGAAAAGATTGGAGTTCAAAATTGCAAGAATGTCTTTAGTGTCATACGAAGTTCATGATGGGCGCATTATTGGTAAAATTTACAAAATTTTAAGAAATTTTTAACTATTTGGTGGGAGACACGAATTTAGTTAATCTTTATGCTTCACTTGTGTATAATTTTTTCCTCAGTTTTGGTTATTTTAGATAACGTACACAAAAATATTAACGTCATGGAAAAGAGAGTTAAATCGGCTTTACTGACATTTTATTTCATTTATTTCTATAAAAAATTTTTCTCAAAATTTTATTTCTATAGAAATTTTTGACAAAATTTCATTCTTATAAAAAATTTTTCAAATTTTATTTCTATAGAAAATTTGGCCAAAATTTTATTTCTAAAAAAAATTGCAAAATTTTATTTCTATAGAAAATTTTATCAAAATTTTATTTCTATAAAAAATTGTGTCAAAATTTTATTTCTATTGAAAATTTTGTCAAAACCTTATTTCTATAGAAAATTGTGTCAACATTTTATTCCTATAGAAAATTTTGTCACCATTTTATATCTATAGAAAATTTTGTCAAAATTTTATTTCTACAGAAAATTTTGTCAAAATTTTATTTCTACAGAAAATTTTGTCACAATTTTATTTCTATAAAACAATTTGTCAAAATTATATTTCTAAAGAAAATTTTGTCAAAATTTTATTTGTATAGAAAATTTTGTCAAAATTTTATTTCTATAAGAAATTTTGTCAAAATTTTATTTCTATAGGACATTTTGATTTTTTTTTCAACATTTTATTTCTATAGCAAATTTTGTCAAAATTATATTTCTATAGAAAATGTTCTCAAAATTTTTTTCTATAGAAAATTTTGTCAAAATTTTATTTGTATAGAAAATTTTCTCAAAATTTTATTTCTATAGAAAATATTGTCAAAATATTATTTCTATAGAAAATTTTGTCATAATTTTGTTTCTATAGAAAATTTTGCCAAAATTTTATTTCTACAGAAAATTTTGTCAAAATTTTATTTCTATAGAAATTTTGTCAAAATTTTATTTCTACAGAAAATTCTTTGTCAAAATTTTATTTCTATAGGAAATTTTGTCAAAATTTTATTTCTATAGGAAATTTTGTCAAAATTTTATTTCTATAGGAAATTTTGTCAAAATTTTATTTCTATAAAAAATTTGTCTTCGATTTCAGCTTAAAACCATGCATTGACTAAACTATCTTTTTCTATAGAAAGTTTTCGTAAAATTTTATTTTTATGGAAAACTTTGTCAAAATTATATTTTTATAGAAAATTGTGTCATAATTTTATTTCTATAGAAAATTTTGTCAAAAAATTATTTCTATAGAAAATTTTGTCAACATTTTATTCCTAAAGAAAATTTTTGCAAAATTTTATTTCTGTGGAAAATTTTTAAAAATTTTATTTTTATAGCAAATTTTGTCAAAATTATATTTCTATAGAAAGTTTTGTAAAAATTTTATTTCTATAGAAAATTTTGTCAAAATTGTACATCTATAGAAAATTTTGTCAACATTTTATTTCTGCAGAAAATTTTGTCAAAATTTTATTTCTACAGAAAATTTTGTCAAAATTTTATTTCTACAGAAAATTTTGTCAAAATTTTATTTCTATAAAAAATGTTATTTGTATAGAAAATTTTGTCAAAATTTTATTTCTATCAGAAATTTTGTCAAAATTTTATTTCTACAGATTTTTTCAACATTTTATTTCTATAGAAAATTTTGTCCAAAATTTATTTCTATAGAAAATTTTTTTCAACATTTTATTTGTATAGAAATTTTTTGTCAAAATTTTTGCAAAATTTTATTTGTATAGAAAATTTTGTCAAAATTTTATTTATACAGAAAATTTCGCTAAAATTTCATTTCTACAGAAAATTTTTGTCAATATTTTATTTCTACATCAAATTTTGTTTCTATAGAAAATGTTGTCAAAATTGTATTTCTAAAGAATATTTTATCAAAATTTTAGTTTTATGGAAAATTTTTCAATATCTTATTTTGTCCAAATTTTATCGAAAATTTTTGCAAAACTTTATTTCTATAGAAAATTTTCGCAAATTTTATTTCTTTGGAAAATTTTGTAAAAATTTTATTGCTATAGAAAAATTTTATTTCTATAGAAAATGTTGTGAAAATTTTATTTCTATAGAAAATTTTGTTAAAATTTTATTTCCATAAAAAATGTTGTGAAAATTTTATTTCTTTAGAAAATATTGTTAAAATTTTATTTCTATAGAAAATTTTGTCAAAATTTATTTTATTTCTTTAGAAAATATTGTTAAAATTTTATTTCTATAGAAAATTTTGTCAAAATTTTATTTCTATAGAAAATTTTGTCAAAATTTTATTTCTATAGAAAATTTTTCAAAATTTTTTTTCTGTGGAAAATTTTTCAAAATTTTATTTCTGTGGAAAATTTTGTCAAAATTTTATTGCTATAGAAAAATTTTGTTAAAATTTTATTTCTATAGAAAATTTTGTCAACATTTTTTTTTCTGTAGAAAATGCTTATTTCTATGGAAAATTTTTCACAATTTTATTTTGTCCAAATTTTATTTCTATAGACAATCTTTTCAAAACTTTATTTCTATAGAAAATTTTCGCAAAACTTTATTTCTATAGAAAATTTTCGCAAAATTTTATTTCTGTAGAAAATTTTGTCAAAATTTTATTTCTGTAGAAAATTTTGTCAAAATTTTATTTCTATAGAAAATTTTCGTATTTTTTTTCTATAGAAATTTTTCGCAAAATAATATTTCTATAGAAAATTTTGTCAAAATTATATTTCTATATAAGATTTTGTCAAAATTGTATTTCAATTGAAAATTTTTGTCAAAATTTTATTTCTACAGAAATTTTATTTCTATAGAAAACTTTGTCAACATTTTATTTCTACAGAATATTTTGACAAAATGTTGTTTCTACAGAGAATGTTGTCAAAATTTTATTTTTTTAATTACCACTTAGTGGGAGAGCAAGATTTTGCAAAATCTACCAAAACATCAAGAATTCTACCAAGCTAACCAAATAGTCAAATATCTACTATGTTTGGTAGAATTCTACCAACTGTGGCAAGCGTGGTCGTAAATCGACGTTGGACTGTTGTTAAATTCCAAGATCTTGGTGACCAATTGTGATTGTGGTGTGTGGTATTGTATAGCTCATAGCGTCGTCTGGTTAAAGAATTATGAAAATATATGGAGCTAATTTTAAAGGTTAGGCAAATTTTAAGAAGCGTATTTTTCACAAAATTAAAAACAAATTTATAAGAAATAAAGAATTTGTATTCAATTTTTTTTTCATTAAATTTAGGCCACAAATCTTTTAACTTTACATCCCTCCGTTAAAGTTGTACGGCTTTGAAGTACGACAAACTTCCTTAAATTAACGGAGTATAGAATTTTAGCATCAAAGACAAATAAGCTTGAAATATAGGCTTAGAATTATTTTGAGGATTTTTATTAATAAATTTTTATACGCACCATCATACAATATTGATGGGGGTATGATAGGCTCCATAAAATTCCATTTGTAACACATTGAAATGAAGAAAGTATATACATTAATAGAACAAATTATGTTTCAAAATTGGGACGGGTGGTAATTAAATGAATAGGAAACATTCACGAAAAATCAAAACTTAATATGCACGATTTCGTCTACGTGCGTTTATAATATCAGGAATGGTTTTCATTTTACTTTGACCGTGAAAAGTCTTCAAATATTCGTTAGACGTTCTTATGGCAACTACGTCGGTAGTGCAATGTGCTAAGACGGCAGTTAACACGACCGGAGCAGACAATCCAGGTTCGAGTCATGATAGCGGATGTTTTTTATAAATTCGTGACAATTACGTTTTCAGATCTTGAACGCTGGCTGTTGTTTTGACAACGTATGGTATCATTTTATTGTTGTCAAATTGGCACCGTCTCTTCTTCGTTTGCCACATGTGCGTTGACTCACATTCATGAACGGATTGTTTTGAAACGTGCACGTCGTTCATGATTTTTTCTATGGGCTAGGAATCAATAGGCAAATCCTTAATACAAGGTCAAAATCTCTGGATGAAAGAATTTTTTTATTTTAAGGACGATTTTGTTTAGTATGTGACTGCTATAAATTCACAAATTTTCTACTAAATGTTTAATAATTTCAATGGGCATCAACAAAACATAAAAGCTTCGAAAAAGTCAACTGCCGAACTCCAGTTGGAAAACACTTCATTAAAAAATTACTTTTCAATAGTGTTTCACTTCTAAGCCGCACTTAATAAAACTCTCCCTTCTAGTACCCCATTAACTTAGGTCAGGCACATATACGAAAGCATACACACACACCCCCACTTATTTCCCTTAATAGTATTCATTATAACTTCAGAAAGTTTTAAGCGATCAACTCATCAGCAAAGAGTTTGAAAACACGATACAAAAATTAACTCACATTTTTTTTTCAACTTTGATAAACTCAGATAAAATGACAACACCAGAAACTTCCACCAGCTAGCTCTTGTTCCAAAAACACAACAACAAAAGCCAGTAACAACTCAAACTAATTATAATCAATTCCCAGGTGACGTATAAGTACTGGTAATGTTATCACACCCCCCAAATACCAAAGCTATTTTTCATGTACGCATCAACAAAATGGGGGGATGGAGGGAATTGCGAATTGCTCTGAACTCTATGTTCACATTCACTCCACTCAAAACCGCTTTTTAGTGTTTTGCACAATAACGATTTTAATAATATTAGTCATACGCCAAGAAACTTTAATTGAATTGAAAAGTTTTTTTTTTTTTTTTTTTTTTTTTTTTTGCTGCTCAACTTTATTAAATTATGAAATGCTAGTGGGTTTATTTATAAATGGGTGTGGGTAAATATATTTGTGTCTGAAGATGTTTTTTAATAAATTACTAGGGATATTAGGGTGGTTATGAAAAAGGCTAAACAAATGAACAAACATTTTTACATGCACTGAAAGAATTGGGATGTCTTTGTTTCTATGCCAAAACATAGACCCTATTCGACAGGGCTTTCGATGGGCCTAAACTTCCTCTAGATTTTGAATTTCAAGTAAATCGGCTAAAAAAAGTGCTATTTCTAGAAGCCCTAGAAGTCAAAGTGGGAGATCTGTCTATATGGGGGCTATACGAAAAGCCTGGAGCGATGCACACAATATTTTGCACACCTGTTTGTGGGCCTACAATACATCTTGCGTTTGAAGTTCCAGCAGCTTAGATAAAATTTGAGCAATCAAATCAAGAGATCGGTTTATATAGGCTATACCTAAGATATGACCTATACATACAATATTCGGTCATTTGTGGGCCTTAAATACCTTTAGATGTTGAGTTTCATTCAAATCGGCTAAAAATTGCCATCCCGTGTACAAATTGGGGGATCTAATTAGAAATGATTAGATCTCAAAAATGGTCACTTTAGATCTAAGCATATTTACCTAGATAATTATATATAATTACACACATGACGAGATCTAACATCAGATCCAATTATATATAGGGATAGATATAATCATATCTAAGACATTAGATCTAGGCCAATATTGAGATCTGATCAGATCTAACTCCATAGTAATTAGATATGATATGATCGATCTTACCATTTTTCGGATCTACTTAGATATGAGATCAAATTAGATCTCCCAATTTTTACTCGGGATTTCTAGAAGCCCAAGAAGTCAAATCGTGAAATCGGTCTACATGGAGGCTATACAAAACGCCTAGAGCGATGCACACAATATTCTGCACACCTATTTGTGGGACGGAAACACCACTGGCTGAGATTTCTAGAAGGCCAAGAAATCAAATCGGGAGGTCGGTCTATATAGCGGGCTATACCAAAATATGGGCCTATACACATCATATTCAGCATGAATATTTGTGAACCTAAATTACCTTTAGTTTAGAATTTCACTCAAATCGGATAAAATTTGCGATTTATAGAAAAGCTCAAAAAGTCAAATCGGTACACAAAAAAAAATATCACCAAAATATTTCCAATTAAAAAGTTAATTGAAGTTGAAATTGTTTTCAATTAATAAATTAATTGATACAATTAACTTTTTAATCATGATAGAAACATTAAGTTAAATAAGTCAATGATTGAAAATTTTAAAATTTTTAATTAAAAAATTAATTGATACAATTAACTTTTTAATCAAATTCGGAAGACTAATTCAGTTAAAAACAAGTATATACGGCCGTAAGTTCGGCCAGGCCGAATCTTATGTACCTTCCACCATGGATTGCGTAGGAACTTCTACTAAAGGCTGTCATCCACAATCGAATTACTTGGGTTGCGATAACACTTGCCGATGACAAGGTATCGTAAAACTTTTTAACACTGTCTTCTAAATTGTAAGTTAGTCCAAGGGGTATATATTAAACAAAAAAAAAAGGCCGATTAAATACGTATCTAATTCAGTTTGACAAAATTTTCTATAGAAATAAAATTTTGACAAAATTTTCTATAGAAATAAAATTTTGACAAAATTTTCTATAGAAATAAAATGTTGACAAAATTTTCTATGGAAGTAAAATGTTGACAAAATTTTCTATAGAAATAAAATGTTGACAAAATTTTCTACAGAAATAAATTTTTTACAAAATTTTCTATAGAAATAAAATTTTGACAAAATTTTCTATGGAAATAAAATGTTGACAAACATTGCTATAGAAATAAACTTTTTACAAAACTTTCTATAGAAATGAAATTTTGACAAAACTTTCTATAGTAATAAAATTTGACAATTTTTACATGGGTGTTAGAGGCCATATACTAACGAAATGTACCAAATTTCAACCGCATCGGATGACTTTTGCTCCTCCAAGAGGCTCCGGAGGTCAAATCTGGGGATCGGTTTATATGGGAGCTATATATAATTATGGACCGATATGGACCAATTTTTGCATGGTTGTTAAAGACCATATACTAACACCACGTACTAAATTTCAATTGGATCGGATGAATTTTGCTCATCCAAGAGGCTCCAGAGGTCAAATCTGGGGATCGGTTTATATGGGAGCTATATATAATTATGGACCGATATGAACCAATTTTTGCATGGTTGTTAGAGACCATATACTAACACCACGAACCAAATTTCAACCGGATCGGATGAATTTTGCTCCTCTAAGAGACTCCGGAGGTCAAATCTGGGGATCGGTTTATATGGGAGCTATATATAATTATGGACCGATATGGACCAGTTTTTGCACGGTTGTTAGAGACCATATACTAACACCACGTACTAAATTTCAATCGGGTAGGATGAAGTTTGCTCCTCCAAGAGGCTCCGGAGGTCAAATCTGGGGATCGGTTTATATGGGAGCTATATATATTTATGGACCGATATGGACCAATTTTTGCATGGTTGTTAGAGACCGTATACTAACATCAGGTACTAAATTTCAACCGGATCGGATGAATTTTGCCCATCCAAGAGGCTCCGGAGGTCAAATCTGGGGATCGGTTTATATGGGGGCTATATATAATTATGGACCGATATAGACCAATTTTTGCATGGTTGTTAGAGACCGTATACTTAGACCACGTACCAACTTTCAACCGGATCGGATGAATTTTGCTGCTCCGGAAGGCTCCGCAAGCCAAATTTGGGTATCGGTTTATATGGGGGCTATACGTAAACGTGGGCCGATATGGCCCATTTTCAATACCATCCGACCTACATCAATAACAACTACTTGTGCCAAGTTTCAAGTCGATAGCTAGTTTCGTTCGGAAGTTAGCGTGATTTCCACAGACGGACGGACAGCCGGACAGACGGACGGACAGCCGGACAGACGGACGGACATGCTTAGATCGACTCAGAATTTCACCACGACCCAGAATATATATACTTTATGGGGTCTTAGAGCAATATTTCGATGTGTTACAAACGGAATGACAAAGTTAATATACCCCCATCCTATGGTGGAGGGTATAAAAAGTGCTGATTTTTTTTTTTAATTTTTAATTAAAAATGTATTTCAAACAACAATTTGTTAATCCAAATAAAAACTCTAAGCCAATTCAGAAAGTAATTAAAAATAGTTACCTTTTTTAATTAATAAATTAATTGAGTTTTGCAATCAACATCAATTAAAATTTTGATTGAATCAATTAAAAAATTAATTGAAATTTGCTGAAAAAAATCAATTAATTTTTTAATCAAGAATTTTTACTATGCCCAATTAAAACTGTGATTGATACTATCATTTTCGTGATTGAAGACATTTCAATTAAAAATTAGATTGGATCAATTAATTTGGTGATTGAATCAGAAAAAAATTTTTTTGTGTGTAGATCAGTCTACAATGAAAAAATTATAATACCCTGTTCCACAGTATGGCGCAGGGTATAAAAAATTGTCGTAAGGGCAAAGATTTCATGTCCTTACAATGCGAATGCCAATTTTGCTCAGCATCAGAACACGCATTTCTCTACTATAAAATTGTTTTCCTTGTCCACACCCAGATAAGGAATATGATCACCTCAAACATGTTTTAAGAGCAAAATGTTATTTTTGGGTGGTGACTATAATTAATTAATTCCAAAAAAAAAAAAAACAATGACGCAAAATCCTCAAAATAAGTCTTAGCCTATATTTGAAGCGTTTCTATCTTAAATCTAAAGTTTCAATATTTCAGTTAATTTAAGAACAATTTCTTTAAATCAAAAATGTGTTTCTGTACTTTAAGGAAAATTGGTCTTAGTTCAAAGACATGGGAATGTAACGGAGCGATGCAAATATACAAAATTTGTGTCCTACAAAAATTTTTTGAAGCAAGGATTATAAACTTTATTTTAATTAAAATTTCTTTATTTTAAAGAAATTTGTCCTTAATATTTTGTAAATTTCGTATCCCAAAATTTAGGTTGCGTAATCTTTAATATCGTGTAAATATTTTTTTCAGTGCATATTCGGCACACTTGTTTATGGACCAATAAAGTTCCAATTTTACCCAGCAAACAAATTTGGAAGTTCTTCCAAAGGCACAACTTTAAAAACACTTCCAGAAGATGCACTCCCAATGATGTTCTATATTTTAACTACCCAGGAAGTTCTTTTAATTCAATTTTTATAACTTGGTTTTTTCATACTTTTACGGCCATTTTCATGTAGCTCCGTTAGGCTTTAACTACCAGTTAATAGAAAGTAAATTGCAAATGTCTTCCCTCCGGTTAACTTTCACTGAAAAATTTTAGTCAGTTAAGTTTCTAACGGGCCTATGGAATATAAAGCAGGATGACAGCTTTGTCCATAATACGGTTGAAAAGTTGGTTAGTTAACGGAACACTAACGAATCTTTATGAAAATGGGGGTTAATATGTAATTTTAACTTTTTTTGTTTCAAATAGGTTAAAAACAGAGCAAGAATTCATAAAATGGTACAAATCATTTAAACTTTGTCGAAAAATATGCTGAATCCAATCTGAAAAAATTGTGAATTTTTGAAAATATTTGAGGTCAAACGTTTCCGGCAAGCTTTAGAATCCATTAGAAATTATAAAAAATTATGAAAATTATTTGTTTGACAAAATATCACAGATTTTTTTTATTTACATCCAAAACATTGAATTTGGATCACACCTAAAGAAGTGATGCAAATTCAATGCAACGGCTGTTGCAAGGGAGGACTTCCGTCCTATGACAAGCCCATGTTAAATTCATCGCTTCTGCGTCAATTTTGCACCACTTCCGGATTCAAAAAGAACATTTGCACTACTTTTTTTGACGACGCTTTTTTGCAGGGTTACGCAAGTATAAAATTGTTGGTGTCTCAAGACTCCAAATCAGTGAGTCGATTTATATCAAGGCTATATCAAAACCTGGACCGATATAGCCCATTTTCGAACTTGGCCTGTAGATAAAAGATGAGTCTGTGCAAAACTTCAGTCTGTGCTGTCATTATTCACGCCTGCAGCGTGATTACAACAGACAGTCGGATATCGTTATATCTACAATTCCTACTTGAACAATACCTAGCAAAAAAAATTGGAACTTGTTCCACAAACATTTCTTTTAAAGCGCATCCTAGAATCCCCCCATCGATTTTTTTAACTTCCGATGCAGTCCTTTTAGTTCACAAACATTTCTTCTAAAGCGCATCTTGGGATTCCCCAATGAACACGATCCCTCAATGAATAGGATGGGATCCCTCCCCCATCCTATTTCACCAAAAAATAGAAAATTAATAAAAAAGTAAAAAAAAAAATATATTTGTGCCGTTTGACCTTTTCGTTTCCATGGAAGTTCCTTTGAGAAGGTTTTGCAAATTGCGAAAATTTTTGAATTTTTGTATACCCTCCACCATAGGATGGGGGTATATTAACTTTGTCATTCAGTTTGTAACACATCGAAATATTGCTCTAAGACCCTATAAAGTATATATATTCTGGGTCGTGGTGAAATTCTGAGTCGATCTAAGCAAGTCCGTCCGTCCGTCTGTTGAAATCACGCAAATTTGGAACGTGGTGTTAGTATATGGCCGCTAACAACCATACCAAAATTGGTCCATATTGGTCTATAGTTATATATAGCCGATCTCCAATCACACAAAAATTGGTCCATATCGGTTCATAATCATGGTTGCCAGTCGAGCCAAAAATATTCTACCAAAATTTTATTTCTATAGAAATTTTTGTTAAAATTTTATTACTATAGAAAAATTCGTCAAAATTTTATTTCTATAGAAAAGTTAAAATTTTATTCATAATCATGGTTGCCACTCGAGCCAAAAATAATCTACCAAAATTTTATTTCTATAGAAAATTTTGTCAAAATGTTTATTGCTATAGAAAATGTTGTCAAAATTTTATTACTATAGAAAATGTTGTTAAAATTTTTGTTAAAATTTTAGTTGTATAGAAAATTTTGTCAAAATTTTATTTCTATAGATAATTTTGTTAAAATTTTATTTCTATAGAAAATTTTGTTAAAATTTTATTTCTGTAGAAAATTTTGTCAAAATTTTATTTCTATAGAAAATTTTGTCAAAATTTTATTTCTATAGAAAATTTTGTTAAAATTTTATTACTATAGAAAATTTTTGTTAAAATTTTATTTGTATAGAAAATTTTGTCAAAATTTTATTTCTATAGATAATTTTGTTAAAATTTTATTTCTGTAGAAAATTTTGTGAAAATTTTATTTCTATAGAAAATTTTGTTAAAATTTTATGTCTAAGAAAATTTTGTCGAACTGTATTATACGTATTTATTTTATTTATTTATTTATTTTATTTTCATCATGTAATTTGAAGCCACTTAGCGGCCAATTTATATAAATTACAACGGACTACTAACTATGAATAAAGTACAAATCATGTTATGAAAATGTGAGAACATATGCGTGTATATAATAAATATAAATGTGTATAAAATAGTATCAAAATAAATTAAAATATAAATATAAATATGTATAAAAAGTATAAAAATAAATTAATTAATAATATGAAATATGACAAAACATTTTAGGTTCCCAATATAATTAAAAGAAGACAAAATAAGAAAAGATTATTTACTAAATCAACCACAACAAAGCAACACTATTAACACGAGGTTGGATAACCTTCATGTAGGTGATCCAAGATGATCGAGTAATTTTTTTCGATAAGTCGAATCAGAAATTGATCGATCTTTTTGTTTTTTTTTGATTTAATATATACCACGTATGGACTTACATATAATTTGGAAGACGGTGTTGAGAAGTTCTAAGATACCTTGCCATCGGCAAGCGTTACCGCAATTTAAGTAATTCGATTGTGGATGGCAGTGTTTAGAAGAAGTTTCTACTCAATCCATGGTGGAGGGTACATAAGCTTCGGCCGTATATAGTTTTTTTTTTTGTTAATTTTTAATGGAAAAAATATATTTATACGAATATATATTTAAAAAAATTAGAAAAATATTTGATAAAAAAATTGCAATGCAAAGGTCACAAAAACTGAAGTACTTCCGTCATATGACAAGCCCATGTACAGTTCATTACAGATGATCCAAGTTTGCACTACTTCCAGATCCCAAATTGGGCATACAAATTACTTTTTTCAATACTCTTTTTTTGTGGCATAATTCATGATTTAAACGTCTTTGTATTGAAGTAACCTTTTTTGAATTGTATATTTCAAATATGTTTAAAATGTTATGTTTTTTAATCTCTATAGAAATCGATTTGTCTTCGACACCCTTGACCTTGCACCACCAACCTAATGTTGCTGTTACTTCCAAAGGTTACGGGTGAATACGAAAATCCCACATGCAATGTTAAAGCAATGGGCAAAATAATACAGCTCATACACATAGTTACAAATGCATATCCAATGTAACACATTCACATACACACATGCAAATTTCTCAGAATATGAGTATTCATACATTCAAGAGTTGCTTCAGAGAGAATTGAGAGAAATTCCATACAGAGAATATGGCAGTAGGTATTGGTAGTCTTTTTTTACTCATCCCATACACACACACTCATGCTTATTCAAATCAAGACTCAATCAGTGAAATTTACATAAATTGTAGGAAACGTGAAAACTACCACAAAATAAAGGAGAGCAATGCATTGTAAAACTGCATGGTTAACGGGTGGAGTGGTTATGGGGGTAATGCATTTGACTAAAAGCCAAAAACTCAAATTAATTAACCACTAAATCCAAATTAATTTTTAATATTGTAAGTAATATAAAGATCTTAATTCTATTTATCCGTGTAACAAGACAGCAAACAATAAAACCACAAAACATTGTTTTTTGTCTAAATTTATGGTAGTTATCATTGTTGAGGTGCAAATAGGATAAATTTTGCCAAATTTCACATGTCATATTTGTAATAGCCGAATCCGGAACCTTTCGCTGCGCTTTCCTGATTTTTTTTAGCTGAGAGAAAATTTTTAAGAAATAAAGCATTGTTAAGGAATATTTGGGGTTAATTAATTGACAGAATATTTCACCGTATAAGATAACAAAATATTGCTATCGTCGTACTGTGTACCTTACGGAATCCATGTTGATGGTGGGTAGCTGGAAAATTCTCCAAAAGGCTGGGGAGGAGTAGTTCATCAAGTGTCTTGGCTACTGGCGAGAGAAGGGATATCGGAATGTACGATTCACCTTTACTCGATGCTTCAGCATTAGCATTGAAATTCCGACGGGGCCCAGCGCCTTGGATGGTTTCGCGCTATTGATGACATTGGTAACTTCGGCTGCGGTAAATTGCCTTACACGCCATTTCGACACATATCAATAGCCCAAGGCGTGTCATAGAACGGTCCTCGTGGCGCTTGACCTATCGAAAGCGTTCGATACGGTCAACAATGCCACATTATTCGAGGACATCGAAAACACGTCCCTACCGGCAAGAACGAAGCGTTGGGTTCTGAATTATATGTGTGGACGCCAGTCGTACGTGGAATTCAGGGACAAGAAGTTAAAACCCCGTAGAGTTAAACAGGGAGTTCCCCAGGGCGGGGTGATATCTCCGGCACTGTTTAACCTCTACCTGACCTCGATTCCACCCCCTCCTGACGGCGTCGAGATTGTGTCTTATGCGGACGATTGCACAATCATGGCATCCGGGCCCATTGTTGATGACATTTGCGATCGATTAAATGTCTACCTTGCTGATCTTATTTCACTGCAAGAAATTTGAGGATATCTCCCACCAAATCCTCAGCCACACTATTCACTACATGAACGGCGGAAGTTCCCAGGCAGTTGAACGCCAGAGTCGATGGCGAAACAATTCCGACAACAAATTACCCCAAGATTCTCGGGGTCACATTCGACAGCCTTTATAAGTCGCCCGCCCATGCCACTGCAATTTGTGATAAGCTCCGAGGTAGAAACAACGTCCTCAAGTCGCTTGCCGGCAGCATTTGGGGTGCGGACAAAGAAATCTTGTTAACTACATATAAGGCAATTGGCCGATCAGTGGTAAACTATGCAGTGTCAGTGTGGACACCTCAAACGAGCGATACACAGTGAAATAACATACAGACCTGTCAGAACGCTGCCCTTAGAACCGCAACAGGATGTCTCCGCAATACACCCCTGGATCACCTTTATGCGGAGACCAAGATCATCCCAGTGCGTCGACACAAGTACATGTTGTCAAAGCAGTAACTCTTGGGTTGCCATCGAAGTTGTCATCCGAATCACCATCTTGTGGATAGACAACCTCCACCCAGGAATGTGAGGATTGATCTTCACCTTCTAGAGCCCGCGATCCAAAAGAGAGCCTCTAGATCAGGCAGCATACCAGACAGGTCTGAACAGGATTCATGAGGATACTGTAGCTGAAGCGGTGAGAAGCTACAAGGTTAATCCTGTTCTCGGAGTCCGACCGCAGCCCATAGCACCGGAGGAGAGAGACCTCCCACGGCAGACAAGGGTAGTTTTGGCCCAAGTAAGATCAGGCAAGTGCAGCCGCCTCAATTCATACTTATCAGTGATTGATAGCAGGGATGGAAAATGCAGTACTATAGTACTTTTTTCAATATTTTTTCAACCAGGTCAGTACCGTAGTACCCCCGTGAATGATTTAGTACCTTTTGTGTAGATATTTTTGAGCCAATAGCAGATTTATGGTGCAATAATTTTGACAAAATATTTTGAGAAAGTCTTTAACAAACTCATTTTCTAATAGTCTTTTGCAAATTTGACAAAACAGACAAGTTCGTGCGGGAAGAAAAAAAAAACACGATTTTATTGAATTTACAGAATGTTTTAGTCGCAAAAAAGCATGTGATTCTATATTACGCTTCCACACGAACAATTTCTATATAAGACGTTGTCGATCGCGCACTAAAATAATGCGAACCATTAAAGTGACGGTCGAAACTTGGGACCAAAATAAACTACCAACATTTTGAGAAAAACTGACCAAAAAATATTATTTTGCAAAAATTTAGTTTTGTCAAAATTTTATTTCGATAAAAAAATGTTGTCCAAATTTTATTTCTATAGAAAATTTTGTCAAAATTTTATTTCGATAAAAAAATTTTGTCAACATTTTATTTCTACAGAAAATTTTGTCAAAATTTTATTTCTATAGAAAATAGAAATTTTATTTTTATCGAAAATTTTGTTTCTGTAGAAAATTTTGTCAAAATTTTGTTTCTGTAGAAAATTTTTTGAATACTTTATTTCTATAGAAAATTTTGTCACAATTTTATTTTTATAGAAAATTTTGTCACAATTTTATTTTTATAGAAAATTTTGTCAAAATTTTAGTTCTATAGTAAATTTTGTCAACATTTTATTTTTATAGAAAATTTTGTCAAAATTTTGTTTCTATAGAAAATTTTGTCAAAATTGTATTTTTATAGAAAATTTTGTCAAAATTTTATTTTTATAGACATTTTTTTGCTATAGAAAATTTAGAGGTGCTCTTGACAATAATCTTCCAACGGAATTTTTGTTGAAATTAGTGAAAAGTACTTTTTCGCTCAAAAAATACCTTTTTGTACTTTCTTAAAAATTGTATTTTCCATCCCTGATTGATAGCAGCGTAGCTGACTTGTGTCACATCTGTAATCAAGGGCCACATGACACTCGTCACCTTTTTGCTTGCCCAGCTAAGCCTACCCGTCTCACTACCAGATCACTCTGGACACACCCCATCCTTGTCGCAGAGTTCCTTGATCTGGCTACCAGCTGAACTACACAAGCATAGAACAAAATGGATGAAACTACATTAAAAACTGTTACAACAACAACAACAACAAACTATTGCTTTTAAAATCCAAAAAATTTGATATTATTTTCGAAATTTACATGAATACAGATTTTAATATGTTGTAGGAACTGCCTAGCAAAAAAAGCATCGCCAAAAAATAGTGAAAATGTTCTTCTTGGATCCGGAAGTGGTGCCAAATTGACGCAGAAGCGATGAATTTAACATGGGCTTGTCATAGGACGGATGTCCACCATTTCAACAGCCGCTGCACTGAATTTACATCACTTCTTAAGGTAAATTCAGTGTTTTGGATGGATGGATAATTTTTTATAATTTTTAATGCATTATAACGCTTGTCTGGAACGTTTGTCATCAAATATTTTCAAAAATTCGCAATTTTTCTAGAAAGGTTTTAACATTTGCTTCGGCTAAATTTAAATAACTTGTACCACTTTATTAATTCTTAATATGTTCTTAACGTATTTGAAACAAATCAAAATAAATTTCCCATTAAAAATATGAATAAAGCGGGTTATAAAAAAATTGACTCAAATGAACTTTCTGTGCAGTTAAAATAAAAAACATTTTTGGGAGAGCATTTTTGGAAGTTCTTTTAAAGTTGTGCCTTGAGAACTTGAACTTCCAAATTTTTTTGCTGGGTGATTACGTTTTTTATACACTGTGGAAAAGGGTATTATAAGTTAGTACATATGTTTGCACACCCAAAAGGAGACGAGATAGACACATAGTGTATTTGCCAAGTTTCTGTAGTGGGTCAGAAAGAACCCTCTTGATTTTGGAAGAAATCGATTCAGATTTAGATATAGCTCCCATATATATATATATATATATATATATATATATATATATATATATATATATATATATATATATATATATATATATATATATATATATATATATATATATATATATATATATATATATATATATATATATATATATATATATATATATATATATATATATATATATATATATATATATATGGGAGCTATATCTAAATCTGAATCGATTTCTTCCAAAATCAAGAGGGTTCTTTCTGACCCACTACAGAAACTTGGCAAATACACTATGTGTCTATATATATATATATATATATATATATATATATATATATATATATATATATATATATATATATATATATATATATATATATATATATATATATATATATATATATATATATACATATATATATATATATATATATATATATATATATATATATATATATATATATATATATATATCTTTCGCCCGATAAGCACTTATATGGTCCTAACAGCCAGGGTTTTACCCTGATTTGATTGAAATTTTGCACAAGAAGTAAAATTAGTAGTATATTCAAGTATGTTAAATTTTATTGAAATCGGATCAGATTTAGATATAGCTCCCATATGTATCTTTCGCCCGATTTACACTAATATGACCACAGAGGAAAAAGTTGTATTCTGATTTACGTGAAATTTTGCACCGGGAGTAGAATTAATATAGTACTACAATACATTTGAAGGAGTGCAGATGGTATCGAAAATGTAGATCTACAAAATGGTGCATGGTATAATATAGTCGGCCCCGCCTAACTTTTAACTTTCCTTACTTGTTTTAAGTTAAGGAAGATGATAAAACTCTTGTAACATATGATAAACCCATAGAAAAAATTATGAACGACGTGATAATTTCACAACGACACGTTCAGGAAATTGAATCAACACACTTGTATTGTCAAACTGAGAACAGACGGAGGTCAATCTGACAACGTAACAAGTATATACAGCAGTAAGTTCGGCCGGGCCGAACTATACTAAAATATGGACCGATACTTACCGTTTTCGGCACACCTCTTTATGGCCCGAAAATACCTCTAGATTTCCAACTTCAGGCAAATAGGATAAACACTTTGGATTCTAGAAGCCCAAGAAGTAAAATCGGGAAATCGGTCTATATGGGGGCTATACCAAAATATGGACCGATACTCATCATTTTCGGCACACCTATTTATGGTCCTAAAATACATCTAGATTTCCAATTTCAGGCATATTGGATATAAACTGCGGTTTCTATAAGCCTAAGACCCCAAATCGGGAGGTCGGTTTATATGGGCACCATACCAAAACATGGACCGATGCTCACCATTTTTGGCACACCTCTTTACGGTTCTAAAGTACCTTGTGATTTCCAAATTCAGATAAATCGGATAAAAACTGCGGTTTCTATAAGCCCAAGAAGTAAAATCGGGAGATCGGTCTATATGGGGGCTATACCAAAACATGGACCGATACTCACCATTTTTGGGCACACCTCTTTATGGTCATAAAATACCTCTAGATTTCAAATTTCAGGCAAATTGGATAAAAACTGCTGTTTCTATAAGCCCAAGAAGTAAAATCGGGAGATCGGTCTATATGGGGGCTATATCAAAATATGGATCGATACTCACAATTTTTGGCACACGTATTTGTGGTCCTACAATACCTCTAGATTTCCAATTTCAGACAAATTGGATAAAAACTACGATTTCTATAAGACCAAGACCCCAAATCGGAAGGTCGGTTTATATGGGGACTATATCAAAACCTGGACCGATATAGCCCATCTTCGAACTTGACCTGCCTGCAGGCAAAAGACGAGTTTGTGCAAAATTTCAGCACGATTGTTCATTATTGAAGACTGTAGCATGATTACAACAGACAGACAGACAGCCAGACAGACAGACAAACGGACAGACGGACATCGTTATATCGTCTTAGAATTTCTCCCTGATCAAGAATATATATACTTTATATAGTCGGAAATCGATATTTCGATGTGTTACAAACGGAATGACAAACTTATTATACCCCCGTCACCATTCTATGGTGGTGGGTATAAAAATGACACCATACGTTATCAAAACATGATCATGATCTAAAAACGTAATGGTTACAAATTTATAAACAAAATTAAAAAATGATATACGCTACAGTAACCCGAACCTGTGCTGTCTGCACCATACGCGTTAGCAGTTGCCTTAGCACATTGCATCACTGGCGGAGTTCTCATAACAACGTCTAACGATTATTTTAAGACTTTTCATGGCCAAAGAAAAACAAATGCCAATCATGAAATCGTGAACATTCCGATTTTTTGTAAACGTATGCGTTTCATTTTAACACCGTCCGTTCAACGTCCGTATATAATAGCAACTTTTTACACACTATAATTTAAGTTTAAAATTTTAATATTTACTCTAAGCGCTCTATATATAGGGCGGATATTAATTACATTAATGAATTTCAAATTGAATATTAACATTTTAGAATTATGCATATATACTAGAACATATAATATTTAATTAATGCCTAATATAAAGTGACCCTAAGTATTTATCCTTTTGTTGTAGTTGAATGTTTTTGTTTTTCTTTTGCCTCTACATCCGGTAACCATTATAAGTTCATAAACTTTTGCTCGGCTAAATAAGGACACTTTTGGGGATATTTGTCCACGGATATTTGCTGTTACATTGATGTGAATGGGGACGAGTGAATAAACGTTGCTATAGTGAATTTGTGTGTGTGTGTGCGTGTTAGTGTTTTTGGTCCATAATATCAAAATGCATATTAGCGTTTAAATTCTCTCACACACACATGCCAACACATGTTTGATATGAAAAACCCATGACAATGCCACGTTTTTCACAAGACCCAACAAAACAATCCACAATGTAACCCCAAAAACCCCAACTGAACCACCATCTATATCCATCCGTCCAACAACTTCAACTCAGTTTCAGCAACAGTTCAAACAATTTTTATACTACTACGAGTATTGTACAGAATCGACTGGGCCACACTACCAGCAGCTGTGTAATTTTTCAAGCATCCTTAACTTGCCTTATTTAGTTCACTTAATATTGGCTGTATATTTTTAAGTGAAAATTTACTACCACTTGTTTTTCACGTATGTTTGTGATGGAGTTTTTTTGTTTTGTTGTTTTGGTGAGGGCTTCCATTTTGTGCCGTCGAGACCTCATTTCCCCCATCGTTAGTACTCCAGCTCCCGTATTAATATCCAAAAAACCTAACATTTTTGATGAGTCACTACAATGAGAATGGGGGCTACATTTTATGGTGTCTGCTACCGTGTTGTGGTAAATGGGTAAATGTACAACAGTGACATAAACTCATCATCGGTGGTTATACAAAAAAGGTACAGTGGGCCGAGGCCCAATTGAGATGTAGGCAAGGTAGCCACTCGGGCCAAAAATAATAATAAATAAATTTTATTTGTATAAAAAATTGTATCAAAAATTTTATTTCTATAGAAAATACTGCCAACATTTTATTTCTATAGAAAATTTTGTAAAAATTTTATTTGTATAGAAAATTTTATTTCTATAGAAAATTGTGTCAAAATTTTATTTCTACAGAAAATTTTGTCAAAATTTTATTTCTATAGAAAATTGTGTCAAAATTTTATTTCTATAGAAAATTTTGTAAAAATTTTATTTGTATAGAAAATGTTGCTAAAATTTTATTTCTATAGCAAATTTTGCCAAAATTTTATTTCTATAGAAAATTGTGTCAAAATTTTATTTCTATAGAAAATTTTGCCAACATTTTATTTCTTTAGAAAATGTTTTCAAAATTTTATTTCTATAGAAAATTTTGTAAATATTTTATTTCTATAGAAAATTTTGTAAAAATTTTATTTCTATAGAACATCTTGTCAAAATTTTATTTCTGTAGTAAACTTTGTCAAAATTTTATTTCTATAGAAAATTTTGCCAAAATTTTATTTCTATAGAAAATTTTATCAAAAGTTTATTTCTATAGAAAATTTTATCAAACTTTTATTCCTATAGAAAATTTTGCCAAAATTTTATTTCTATAGACAATTTTGCCAAAATTTTATTTCTATAGACAATTTTGCCAAAATTTTATTTCTATAGAAAATTTTGCCAAAATTTTATTTCTATAGAAATTTTTGTAAAAATTTTATTTGTGTAGAAAATTTTATCAAAATTTTATTTCTATAGAAAATTGTGTCAAAATTTTATTTCTATAGAAAATCTTGACAAAATTTTATTTGTATAGAAAATCTTGACAAAATTTTATTTGTATAGAAAATTGTGTCAAAATTTTATTTCTATAGAAAATTGTGTCAAAATTTTATCTCTATAGAAAATTTTGTCAAAATTTTATTTCTATAGAAAATTTTGCCAAAATTTTATTTCTATAGAAAATTTTGTCAAAATTTTATTTCTATAAAAATTGTTCTCAAAAGTTCATTTCTATAAAAAATTTTGGCAAAATTTCACTTCTATAAAAAATTTTGTCAAAATTTTATTTCTATAGAAAATTTTATCAAACTTTTATTTCTATAGAAAATGTTGTCAAAATTTTATTTCTATAGAAATTTTACTTCTGTAGAAAATTTTGTCTAAAAAGAAGGAAAAGAGATATGTTTGTTTTGAATTTATTTCGGCATAAGCCGGCTATCAATGTAAAACCTTTTTTCGGAAGGTTCAAGTGTGGTTCATTGTTGGATTTAATGAACTGCCGGAATTTATTCTGATAATTGGTTGAGAGTTTTGCTGCAAGTAGAGGATGCTGATGAGGAATGTGGTAATTCCGAAACGTGCGTCCATCCAACCATCTTGCAGTCTATAGGGCTTTGCCCAAATAAATTTGACAAACATTCTTTTCCTCTGTTGGTTAAGCTACACTTGTAGATTAGTCAATGTATGGTTTTAAGCTGCAATAAAAAACAACAACAATGCTTAAAGAACAAAACCAACAATAACAAAACAAAAAGAATGTAAATTTTATTTATGTAGAAAATTTTGTCAAAATTTAATTTCTATAGAAACTTTTGTCGAAATTTTATTTCTATAAAAAAATTTGTCAAAATTTTATTTCTATAGAAAATTGTGCCAAAATTTTATTTCTATAGAAACTTTTGTAAAAATTTTATTTGTATAGAAAATTTTGTCAAAATTTTATTTCTATAGAAAATTTTGTCAAAATTGTATTTCTATAAAAAATTTGTCAAAATTTCGTTTCTATAAAAAATTTTGTCAACATTTTATTTCTATAGAAAATGTTGACAAAATTTTACTTCTGTAGAAAACGTTGTCAAAATTTAATTTCTATAGAAACTTTTGTCAAAATGTTATTTCTTTAAAAAATTTTGCAAAATTCTATTTCTATAGAAAATGTTGTCAAAATTTTATTTCTATAGAAAATTTTGTCTCAATTTTAATTCTATAGAAAATTTTGTCAAAATTTTATCTCTGTTTTTTTTCTTGTTTTTTTTTTTATTTCTTGTCAAAATTTCAGTTTTATAAAAAAAATAGAAAATTTTGTCAACATTTTATTTCTATAGAAAATTTTGTCAAAATTTTATTTCTATAGAAAATTTTGTCAAAACTTTGATAGAGGAAGCACGCTCAAAAACAAACCTAACCAACTACATTCAAATCGATGGTTTGAGTTTGGCAAAGGAAAAGAGATATGCTTGCTAATTTGTTTAGGCAGTAGCCGACTATCAAACCTTTTTTCGGAAGGTTCAAGTGTAGTTCACTTTGGGTTGAGTGAATTACCCAAATTTATTCTGATAATTGGTTGATAGTTTTGCTGCAAGTAGAGGGTGCTGATGAGGAATGTAGTAATTCCGAAACAGCTGTACATCCAACCATCTTGCAGTTTATAGGGCTTTGCCCAAATAAATTTGAATTTCCTCTGTTGGTTAAGCTACACTTGTAGTTTAGTCAGTGCATGGTTATAAGCTGAGATCAAAGACAACAATAATAAAGCTTTGTTTCTATAGAAATTTTTGCCAAAATTTTATTTCTATAGAAAATTTTGTAAAAATGTTATTTGTATAGAAAATTTTATGAAAATTTTATTTCTATAGAAAAATGTATCAAACTTTTATTTCTATAGAAAATTTTTTCAAACTTTTATGTCTATAGAAAATGTTGTCAGAATGTTATCACTATAGAAAATTTTATCAACATTTTATTTCTATAGAAAATTTTGTCAACATTTTATTTCTATAGCGTTACATTCAAATATACTCTGTACCAGAGTACACTCAAACAACAAAAAAGATTATTTGGATCCAAAGATTTCCACCTTGCCCTAAGAATTTTGGTATTGATTCCGATCCAAAGATGCGGCTTCTTTAAAATAACGACTTTTTAGGGACCTATCTATCTTAAAATCTAAGATCAATAAAATTACAATTACTTATGGAATTTTCATTCTCTTTTTGCGATATAATAATCACGTACAAACAAACTACATTTTAAAAATCCCATTATAACGTATACTTCAAAATAAAAAATATTTTCTTAATTCCAGAAAAACTTTGAACCAAAGATACAAAATCCTCAAAATAAGTCTTATGCTATGGTCACACTGGACAACTATTTGACAGAAATCCAAAAAGAATCCGTCGCCACAGCCAAACTAACAGACATTTGTAGCCCATATCGGATATATAACATCGTTGTAGGATTATTTTCCAAAAACCGTATCCAGATATTTGGAAAATTGTTCTGGAAAAATGTTTGACACTCAATTTGGTCAAATATTTGCCTAGTGTGACCATAGCCTTAGATTTATTTGAAGAGTTTTTATCTTATATCTACAGATTCAATATATCAGTTTGTATTTAAGGCTGATTTCTTTAAATCAAAAATGGGTTTCTTTAAGTAAACTTTGCCTTAGTTCAAAGACATTAACAAAGAGCTGTAGATTTCCAAAATGTGTGTCCTAAATTTAATAAAAAAAATTGAAACAAAGATTAAAAACTTTCTATAATTATAATCCCATTATGACGAGGAGTTTTTAAAGGAAACTTTTATGATTTGATTCATGCTGGTGGTGGTATTTAAGATTCGACTCGGCCATATAAACTTATTTTTCTAAAGCTCCCTATACCATATCCAAATTAAAATTTTCAAAAATTTCAAAAACGAACTATCCTTTCGATTTCTTACTTTCAAATCTCATAATTCCTATAAACCACTGTACCTATATATGTGCCCCTTTAAGTGATATCATCCAGACAAGGACTCACACTTATTTATTTTTTCGGATATATGTTTGAGCTCACATAAACAAATACTACGACAAAACAATACAAATTTAGTGAGTATCATACACATATGGGTGATATATGCAAAATTGGATGGGGACGCGGTAATAGAGAAAAAAGTTTGCTAATTTAGTTAAAATGCGCTTTGTGCCAACTACCACAAAAACACAACCGCTCATATCAACAATGGCATCAACAACAGCAACAAAAAAAAAGGAGCAATTTCATACACATCACATACATACACAACCCAAAATAATACTTTAGCAAATTTCAATATACACACATTCATATACTATATACACATATACACTTACCGTAAACAAAATGATGGACATACATTTCTATACGTACACATAGACACACATCCGCACTTATGCTCTCAAGCTTATGAATAATTTGAGAGATTTCTAAATGACGAATAACGAACACCCATTGTCATATGACAATAGCTTTGTTTTTGTGGGCAAATACTAAATTAAATTAAACTCAATCAGTAAGAGGGAGTATTTTTATTTTGTCTATACTGTTTCGCAATTTGATTTATGAATATTATCATTAGTAAATGGAATTTTGGTGAAATTTAAAATTCGGGGTATATTTTTGGATTTTTTGAGCATGTAGGCTTCCAGTAGTTATACGTATATATAATAGGTGTTGACCAAATTTTAGAAAACTTAGCTATCTCTGAGCAAAAAAAGGGTTACCAAAGTATTTTCCCAAATCAGGCGTATAGGAGCTATATCTAAATCTTAACCTATTTTAATAAATTTGGTTAAATTAGCCAGAATTAAAGTCTACTCATTTTGCAAAATCCGAGGAAAACAACGACATTTGTTATATAATTCTAAATTGAGCAAAAGATATATATGGGAGCTATACCCAAGTTTTGCGAAATTTCTAAAGAAATTATCATCCTCGAAAGTTGAAGGGGACCGATAACTACACAGAAAAAATATCACCAAAATATTTCCAATTACAAAAGCTGAATGAAGTTGAAATTTTTTTCAATTAATAAATTAATTGATAAAGTTAACCTTTTAAACAGGATAGAAACATTAAATTAATTAAGTCAATGATTGAAAATTTTTAAATTTTAAATTAAAATATTATTTGATACAATTAACTTTCTATTCTAACTCGGAAGACTAAGTCAATTAAACAAAAAATTATTTCCCAACAAACAATTTTTTAATGAAACTAAAAACACTAAGTCGCTTAAGACTATATTTGAAAATACTTAGTTTTTTAATGAAAAAATTAATTGAGTTTTGCAATCAACATCATACACATTTTTAATTGAATCAATTAAAAAAATTAATTGAAATTTGCTAATGAAACCAATTAGATTTTTCATCAAGTATTTTTATACCCTCCACCATAGGATGGGGGTATATTAACTTTGTCATTCCGTTTGTTACACATCGAAATATGGCTCTAAATCCATAAAGTATATATTCTGGGTCGTGATGAAATTCTGAGTCGATCTAAGCATGTCCGTCCGTCTGTTGAAATCACGCTAACTTCCGAACGAAACAAGCTATCGACTTGAAACTTGGTACAAATAGTTGCTATTGATGTAGGTCGGATGGTATTGCAAATGGGCCATATCGGTTCACTTTTACGTACAGCCCCCATATAAACCGACGCTCAGATTTGGCTTGCGGAGCCTCTAAGAGAAGCAAATTTCATCCAATCCGGCTGAAATGTGGTACATGGTGTTGGTATGTGGTCTCTAAGAACCATGAAAAATTGGTCAATATCGGTTCATAATTATATATGTAGCCCTCATATAAACAGATCCCCAGATTTGACCTCCGGAGCCTCTTAAAGGAGCAAAATTCATCCGATCCGGTTGAAATTTGGTACATTTCGATAGCGTATGGCCGATAACAACCATGCCAAAATTGGTCCGTATCGATATATATTATAATGGCCCCCAAATAAACCGATCCCCAATCAGAGAAAAATCACGAATGCCACTCGAGCCAAAAATAATCTACCAAAATTTTATTGTCATAGAAAATTTTGTCAAACTTTTATTTCTATATAAAATTTTGTCAGAATTTTATTTCTGCAGAAAGATTTGTCAAAATGTTATTTCTATAGAAAATTTATGAAGCATTTCATAGTTGGAGAGGAATATTTTGCAAAACATCAAGAATTCTACCAATATACCAAACAGTAAAAAATCTGCCATTTTTGGTAGACTCGTGTTTATAATTGTATATAGCCCCCATATATAGCGACCCCGATATTTCAATTCTGGGTCTATAATTACCGCACAAAAGTTTATATCGGTTCGTAATTATTTCTTCCCTATATATACCGGTCGGCAACTGAATATATACGTATTTAATTTAGATTATGATGTTAATTTAGAAGATGATTTTAAGAAGTTTTAAGATACCTTGCCATCGGCCGCAACCCACGAAATTAAACTGCTATTGGAAATAAGCCATATAAAATTTTGTCAACATTTTATTTCTATAGAAAATTTTGTCAAAATTTCATTGCTATGGAAAAATTTGTCAAAATTTTACTTCTATAAAAAATTTTGTCAAAAATTTATTTCTATAGAAAATTTTGTCAAAATTCTATAGAAAATTTTGTCAAAATTTTATTTCTATAGAAAATTTTGTCAAAATTTTATTTCAATAGAATATTTTCATCACAATTTTATTTCTATTGAAATTTTATCATAATTTTATTTCTATAGAAAATTTCCTTACAATTTTATTTCCATAGAAAATTTTGTCAAAATTTTATTTTCATAGAGATTTTTATCAACATTTTATTTCTATAGAAAATTTTGTCAAAATTTTATTTTTATAGAAAATTTTGTCAAAATTTTATTTCTATAGAAAATTTTGCCAAATTTTATTTCTATTTTGTCAAAATTTTATTTCTAAAGAAAATTTTGTCAAAATTTTATTTCTATAGAAAATTTTGTCAAAAATTTATTTCTATAGAAAATTTTGTAAAAAAATTATTTCTATAGAAAATTTTGTCAAAATTCTACTTATATAGAGAATTTTGTCAAAATTTTATTTCTGTAGAAAATTTTGTCAAAATTTTATTTCTGTAGAAAATTTTGTCAAAATTTTATTTCTATAGAAAATTTTGTCAAAATTTTATTTCTATAGAAAATTTTGTCAAAATTTTATTTCTATTGAAAATTTTGTGAAAAATTTATTTCTATAGAAAATTTTGTAAAAAAATTATTTCTATAGAAAAATTTATCAAAATTTTATTTCTATAGAAAATTTTGTCAAAATTTTATTTCTATAGAAAATTTTGTCAAAATTTTTTTCTATAGAAAATTTTGTCAAAATTCTACTTATATAGAGAATTTTGTCAAAATTTTATTTCTGTAGAAAATTTTGTCAAAATTTTATTTCTGTAGAAAATTTTGTCAAAATTTTATTTCTATAAAAAATTTTGTAAAAAATTTATTTCTATAGAAAATTTTGTAAAAAAATTATTTCTATAGAAAAATTTATCAAAATTTTATTTCTATAGAAAATTTTGTCAAAATTTTACTTATATAGAGAATTTTGTCAAAATTTTATTTCTGTAAAAAATTTTGTTATAAATTTATTTCTATAGAAAAATTTATCAAAAATTTATTTCTATAGAAAATTTTGTCAAATTTTTTTTCTATAGAAAATTTTGTCAACATTTTTTTCTATAGAAAATTTTGTCAAAATTTTATTTCTATAGAAAATTTTAAATTTTATTTCTATAGAAAATTTTGTCAAAATTTTATTTCTATAGAAAATTTTTTCAAAATTTTATTTCTATAGAAAATTTTGTCAACATTTTATTTCTATAGAAAATGTAGTCAAAATTTCATTTCTATAGAAAATTTTGTCAAAATTTTATTTCTATCGAAAATTTTGACAAAATTTTATTTCTATAGAAAATTTTGTCAAAATTTTATTTCTATAGAAAATTTTGTCAAAATTTTATTTCTATAGAAAATTTTGTCAAAATTTCATTTCTATAGAAAATTTTGACAAAATTTTATTTCTATAGAAAATTTTGTCAAAATTTTATTTCTATAGAAAATTTTGTCAAAATTTTATTTCTAGTGGAAATTTTGTCATAATTTTATTTCTATAGAAAATGTTGTCAAAATTTTATTTCTATAGAATATTTTGTCATAATTTTATTTCTATAGAAAATTTTGCCAAATTTTATTTCTATAGAAAATTTTGCCAAATTTTACTTCTATAGAAAATTTTGTCAAAATTTTATTTCTATAGAAATTTTTGTCAAAATTTTATTTCTATAGAAAATTTTGTAAAAATTTTATTTCTATAGAAAATTTTGTAAAAATTTTATTTCTATTGAAAATTTTGTCAAAATTTTATTTCTATAGAAAATTTTGTAAAAATTTTATTTCTATAGAAAATTGTGTCAAAATTTTATTTCTATAGAAAATTTGTTCAACCAATCTACCAAACAATAAAAAAATTACCATTTGTGGCAAACGTGATTGCTATTCGATGATGACTTCCTTTCCTATGACAAGTCCATGTAAAATTCATTACTTCTGATCCATATTCTCTAATTATATATTTAACATGGATTTACTTATAAATCCATTATAATTTCGAGCCATTAACTTTCCTTTTCTTCAATTGTAATTTCTAAATTTCTATTTAATCATCTCATAAGTACTTTGCTGTCCCATTTTCTCATTTTCTTTGTAGCTCACGAATACATTTATCTATTCCACGTTTGTTTTTTGCCTTTTATATACATTGTCGCCAGCCAAACGTTAGTAAATGAAGTTCTTTGTCAACCTTAATGTTGGCAGCTTAACTTTTGTCCCACAGCCATATGTAGTCCTAGTCTAAAAAAACACACACACATACCGATGATGGGTTTTGCAATCCACTTTACATTTCGTTTTGCTATGAACACAGCGTTCATTGCAAATCAATCCATTATCCCTAACATCAAATGTCGACAATGTTCTACTTAGATATTGCGCATTGCCAGTATGAGCGTTCTCTGGAACGGTAATGAGCCCAGAATTGTAATTCCTTTTCCGTATGAACGTGTGTGAGTGGATATGGTCCCTGTTTTTTTCTTCTTTCATTTGCTCACTCGTTATATTTTTAATGTAACGCACATCCTCAATGCTTGCTGGGAATGAGGACACAAAGGATATCCTAAATACATCTAAACGTTGGATGGAATGTACAGAGATCTATGTGGTACATAGTAAAATGAGTGGTATGCATAACCATCTAGATGTGTAGATGTGTGTGCGTGTGTGTGTTTTGTATGAATGTGTACGTTTTTTTTTTTTTTTTGGTTTAGAAAAACCAGCCAGAGGGGGTCATTAGATTGTGATATGTTGATGTTTGGTTAAAGCCATGAAAAAAAAACAAATGTGGTAATAATTTTGCCTAGGGGTATGAGTACTCCTCTGATGTATTGCAAATGTATAGTGCTCCCTCTTTGTGCTACAAACCCGCTCCCAAAAGTATCAACTCCATTTCAACAGAAACGAATTTGAGCCTACAGGTCTGTTTACCCAAAGCTTTAGGTGTTAAATATGCCATCATATCTTCTAATGACAACTCAAAGACTATTGCCAGAGCTTATGTATGATTAAAAATCATTTAAAGATTCATTAAGTAAAGAATTTTTAATCAAAAATGTTTCTGGATATCAATGATGTGATAGCATTCAGATTTTGAGTAGAAAATATGAACATTGCATACACAGGAAAAAATGTTTTATTCAGTCACAGAAATAATAATATCACTCACCAAGGTAATTTTAAAATTAAATTTAATAAAGTAATTTATACAATTAATTTCTGTGACTGATTTGTTTTTTTTTTAAGTCCTTAAGAACATTAAGGCGTACTTGTTTATGCGAGTTTTATTACAATCTGAACAGAAATGTCTGATATTAGTAGCTATAGTTGATTTTGCACCTACAGAGTTATTGTATTGATTTCATTATTAAAAAAGAGGAAATCGTTCAATTCCAAATATAGGAAATGAGATTTGGACAACTTTGAGTATAATCGGTTGCTAAATAAGGGACATTTGGCCACATTTGGGAAAATCTGCTTAGCCCGATTTATATATATATGAGAGCTATATCTAAATCTGAACCGATTTTGATAAAATTTTTCAGACTTGAAGGGTGATGAAAAATATTACTTTGTGCCAAATTTAACGATTATCGGTTAGTAAAAAAGCTTAATGTGACCCTATTTGTGGAAATCAGACGATACATATATACGTTCCTTAAGCTGCACTCCCCCAGATCAATGAGAGCCTGAAAGAAAAAGCAACCCAGTATCTTGTTTCTTCTAAAGGATAAAGCTGGACACTGGCACAGGAAGTGGTACGAGCCCTCCGTAACTTCCGGGTCCAAGCACCATCTACAGATATCATCATCTTTAAGGCCTATTCTTACCATATGTTTCCCAAGTGTGTTATGTCCTGTTATAGGAGCCACCGTGGTGCAATGGTTCCTGCTTCGACCGAACACCAAAAAGTTTTTCAGCGGTCGATTATCCCACCTCAGTAATGCTGGTGACATTTCTGAGGGTTTCAAAGCTTGTCTAAGTGGTTTCACTGCAATGTGGAACGCCGTTCGGCTATAAAAAGGAGGTTCCTTGTCATTGAGCTTAACATGGATCGGGCCGCACTCAGTGATAAGAGAGAAGTTCACCAATGTGGTACCACAATGGACTGAATAGTCTAAGTGAGCCTGATACATCGGGCTGCCACCTAACCTAACATAACCATGACGCCAATCAATGGCCGCAATTCCTCCCTGTTCATCGACATTAAAATTTTGCAGTTCCTACTTTTCTTTTCGTCCTATATCAACTTGGTTTGCTCGCAACCATCCGAAGAGAGCCAGCGTCTTCACCATAGTTCATCATATTTGATCTCTATCCACACAAAAAATTTGTTTTCTGATTGAATCACGAAATTAATTGATCCAATTAATTTTTAATTGAATTGTCTTCAATCACAGAAATGATAGTATCAATTAAAAAATTAATTGAATGTCAATAAAAAAAGTAATTGTTCCAAAAAAAAAAATTAATTGATACTATTAATTTTTGTAATTGATTTTTGTTTCAATTTAAAAAAAAAATTGTTGAAACAATTAAATTTTTAATTGAAAATTTTTTAAAACACAATTAAGACTTTAATTGGAAATTTTTTTGTGAAATTTTTTTTCTGTGTCCTTTAATGATATGAAGAAATTGGAGGAAAAACGTCCGCTAGGACATTATTCGTTCCACGAGCGCCCTCCTTAGCCAGCACATCCGATTCCTCATTTCCTATTATCACTCTGTGCCCAGATAGCCAGCACAGAGTTATATTATGCTGTTCAGTGAGAACCTTGAGTACTCTACGACAGCGGCTGACTATACTTTTATAGCTGCCTGACTGTCGACGAAGAAGCCGATATCTCTTTTGATTAACGGCCTCATCAACAGCGCCTCAACAGCCTTTGTGATCACAGAAATCTCAGCCTGAAAAATACTGCAATCACTATCTAGCGTGTAAGACTCCCTTATTCCCAGTTCACTACAATAGATACCGCTGCCCGTTCCTGCCACCATCTTTGATCCGTCCGTATACATGTTCAGGGTTCCTCCTGTCTTTCCACTCCTCTACACTTGGAATAATGTGTGCCGGTTTGTGATTATAAACATGCTCCATGGCCATATGGTCTGCCTCTCTATACTGTCCGGCAAGAATTTCAGTATGCCTGCAGGTCATCCTCTCCAGCGTGTTTAAGCCCTTACATCTCAGAAGTGTCAGCTCTGCTTTCTTCCTTACGTGTAAATCGAGTGGGATAACTACCATCAGTAACTCCAAAGCGGCAGTAGATGTGGTCCTCATAGCGCCTGTCATATAAATAAGTACTGTCCTATTTATTCTCGACATAGATTTTGGTGTCTCACGATTGTCCACCAAACATGACAACCATATGTGGCCGACCCTCACAGCAGTCGGTCCTACATACCGGGGTCGACACAAGGAACCCAACATTGTCCAAGGACTGCAACCCCCTATGGGAACACAAGGGCTACAACAACAACAACACAAACCATATGTGGCCACAGGACTTACAACCGTGGTATAAAGCCAGCCAATAAGAGAAGCCCTCATTTTCCATCTTTGCCCGACTAATTTCTAACACGAGTATAATGCTGCATAGGCCCTCTTTATGCGATACCTTAACCTTCCGCCAGGCCCTTGGTATATATCCAAGACGCAATGAGGCCCTCATCAACTCCTCATAGGATTCATCCAAGAGATCGAAAGACTCTTGAAGCATATATGGGTATACCCAGATTTACTGCCAATATAACGCTTATCCCTGCTTCGGTTGGGGGTGTCCATCTTTAGTATCGTCCAGTCCTCAGAGGGGTAGACTGTTCTATTTTGCGCCTTCAACATGGTCAGTAGGCGATCCTGTGTAAGTATGGGTCCCGTACCCTAGGTTGCCGCTTGACCTCCTCTTCCGAGATTACCCTTAACTTCGAACCCTCCCATAACTCCAGTCCCCCAATTATGTCCTTAAGCCATGCGAGAGTCTCTTGGTTTTTACAATGCAGGATTTTCTGCCCCACCTCGATTGTATATTCCCACAGTAGGGAGTATCTCCAATACCTTGGCATATTCTTTCGGAGACTTCGAACAGCATTTTGTTCTCCAGGCGCAAATTGCTGTACTTCCGCTTTTCGTGCTCACCAACAAGAGCTCTTGCATTCTTGAACAGCAAGGCCTCCCTCTCCTTCAACTCATCCTTCTTCTCCAACCTTCGGATTAAGAGGTCTAAATTAATATTTCTGATAGACACATTTTTTTGGCGGATCACAGTTATTATACCCTGACCACTGTGTGGTTTAGGATATAAAATATAGAAAATAAATTTTTCGATTCCTTGATATTAGAAAGAAAACGAAATCTTGGACGATATCCTTGGATACAGAAAATACTTGCATATACCCTAACAATCAAATCGCATTTACACAGAAAAAAAATCATGAACAGTTTTCCAATTAAAGTCTTAATTGGGGGTTAAAAAATATTCAATTAATAATTTGATTGATTCAACAAATGTTTTTATTAAAATTAATAGTATCAATTAATTTTTATACCCTCCACCATAGGATGGGGGTATATTAACTTTGTCATTCCGTTTATAACACATCGAAATATTGCTCTAAGACCCCATAAAGTATATATATTCTGGGTCGTGGTGAAATTCTGAGTCGATCTGAGCATGTCCGCCCGTCCGTCCGTCCATCCGTCTGTTAAAATCACGCTAACTTCCGAACGAAACAAGCTATCGACTTGAAACTTGGCAGAAGTAGTTGTTATTGATGTAGGTCGGACGGTATTGCAAATGGGTCATATCGGTCCACTTTTACGTATAGCCACCATATAAACGGACCCCCAAATGTGGCTTGCCGATCCTCTAAGAGAAGCAAATTTCATCCGAAATTTTGTACATCGTGTTAGTATATGGTCTCTAACAACCATGCAAAAATTGGTCCACATCGGTCCATAATTAAATATAGCGCCCATATAAAACGATCCCCCGATTTGGCTTGCCGAGCCTCTAAGAGAAGCAAATTTCATCCGATCCGGCTGAAATTTGGTACATGGTGTTGGTATATGGTCTCTAACAATCATGCAAAAATTGGTCCACATCGGTCTATAATTATATATAGCCCCCATATAAACCGATCCCCAGATTTGGCTTGTGGAGCCTCGAGGAGAAGCAAATTTCATCCGATCCGGCTGAAATTCGGTACATGATGTTGGTATATGGTCTCTAACAACCAAGCAAAAATTGGTCCACATCGGTCCATAATTATATATAGCCCTCATATAAATCGATCCCCAGATTTGGCTTGCGCAGCCTCAAAGAGAAGCAAATTGCATCCGATCGGGCTGAAATTTGGTACATGGTGTAGGTATATGATCTCTAACAACCGTGCAAAAATTGGTCCACATCGGTCCATAATTATATAAAGCGCCCATATAAACCGATCCCCAGATTTGGGTTCCGGAGCCCCAAAGAGAAGCAAATTTAATCCGATCCGCCTGAAATTTGGTACATGATATTGGTATATGGTCTCTAACAACCATGCAAGAATTGTTCCACATCTGTTCATAATTATATATAGCCCTCATATAAACCGATCCCCAGATTTGGCTTGCGAAGTCTCCAAGAGAAGCAAATTTCATCCAATCCGGTTGTAATTTGGAACATGGTGTTAGTATATGATCTTTAACAACCGTGCCAGAATTGGTCCATATCGGTACATAATTATATATAGCCCCCATATAAAACGTTCTCCAGATTTGACCTACGGAGCCTCTTGGAGGAGCAAAATTCATCCGATCCGGTTCAAATTAGGAACGTGGTGTTAGTATATGGTCGCTAACAACCATACCAAAATTGGTCCAATCACACAAAAATTGGTCCATATCGGTTCATAATCATGGTTGCCACTAGAGCCAAAAATAGTCTACCAAAATTTTATTTCTATAGAAAATTTTGTCAAAATTTTATTTCTATAGAAAATTTTGTAAAAATTTTATTTCTAGAGAAAATTTTGTGAAAATTTTATTCGGTTCATAATAAAATTGTCATCATTGTCAAAATTTTATTTCTATAGAAAATTTTGTTTAAATTTTATTCGGTTCATAATCGTGGTTGCCACTCGAGCCAAAAATAATCTACCAAGATTTTATTTCTATAGAAAATTTTGTCAAAAGTTTATTTCTATAGAAAATGTTGTGAAAATTTTATTTCTATAGAAAATTTTGTTAAAATTTTATTTCTGTAGAAAATTTTGTCAAAATTTTATGTCTACTTTGTCAAACTGAATTATATACGTATTGGATCGATCTTTTTTGATTTTTTTTGATACCACGTATGGACTTACAGACAATTTAGAAGATGGTGTTAGGAGGTTTTAAGATACCTTGCCATCGGCAAGCGTTACCGCAACTTAAGTAATTCGATTGTGGATGGCAGTGTTTAGAAGAAGTTTCTACGCAATCCATGATGGAGGGTACATAAGCTTCGGCCTGGCCGAACTTACGGCCGTATATACTTGTTGTGATTGATTTTTTTTTTTTTCAATTAAAAAAAAAATTGTTGAATCAATTAAATTTTTAATTGAAAATTTTTTGAGACACAATTAAGACTTTAATTGGAATCTTTTTTTATGAAATTTTTTTCTGTGTCCTGTAATGATATGAAGAAATTGGAGGAAAAACGTTCGCTAGGACATTATTCGTTCCACGAGCGCCCTCCTTAGCCAGCACATCCGCTTCCTCATTTCCTATTATCACTCTGTGCCCAGATAGCCAGCGCAGAGTTATATTATGCTGTTCAGTGAGAACCTTGAGTTCTCTACGACAGCGGCTGACTATGCTTTTATAGGTGCCTGACTGTCGATGAAGAAGCCGATATCTCTTCTGATTAACGGCCTCATCAACAGCGCCTCAACAGCCTTTGTGATCACAGAAATCTCAGCCTGAAAAATACTGCAATCACTATCTAGCGTGTAAGACTCCCTTATTCCCAGTTCACTACAATAGATACCGCTGCCCGTTCCTGCCACCATCTTTGATCCGTCCGTATACATGTTCAGGGTTCCTCCTGTCTTTCCACTCCTCTACACTTGGAATAATGTGTGCCGGTTTGTGATTATAAACATGCTCCATGGCCATATGGTCTGCCTCTCTATACTGTCCGGCAAGAATTTCAGTATGCCTGCAGGTCATCCTCTCCAGCGTGTTCAAGCCCTTACATCTCAGAAGTGTCAGCTCTGCTTTCTTCCTTACGTGTAAATCGAGTGGGATAACTACCTCCAAAGTACCTCCAAAGCGGCAGTAGATGTGGTCCTCATAGCGCCTGTCATATAAATAAGTACTGTCCTATTTATTCTCGACATAGATTTTGGTGTCTCACGATTGTCCACCAAACATGACAACCATATGTGGCCGACCCTCACAGCAGTCGGTCCTACATACCGGGGTCGACACAAGGAACCCAACATTGTCCAAGGACTGCAATCCCCTATGGGAACACAAGGGCTACAACAACAACAACACCAACCATATGTGGCCACAGGACTTACAACCGTGGTATAAAGCCAGCCAAAAAGAGAAGCCCTCATTTTCCATCCTTGCCCGACTAATTTCTAACACGAGTATAATGCTGCATAGGCCCTCTTTATGCGATACCTTAACCTTCCGCCAGGCCCTTGGTATATATCCAAGACGCAATGAGGCCCTCATAAACTCCTCATAGGATTCATCCAAGAGATCGAAAGACTCCTGAAGCATATATGGGTATACCCAGATTTACTGCCAATATAACGCTTATCCCTGCTTCGGTTGGGGGTGTCCATCTTTAGTATCGTCCAGTCCTCAGAGGGGTAGACTGTTCTATTTTGCGGCACCGTGGTGCAATGGTTAGCATGCCCGCCTTGCATACACAAGGTCGTGGGTTCGATTCCTGCTACGACCGAACACCAAAAAGTTTTTCAGCGGTGGATTATCCCACCTCAGTAATGCTGGTGACATTTCTGAGGGTTTCAAAGCTTCTCTTCGGACTCGGCTATAAAAAGGAGGTCCCTTGTCATTGAGCTTAACATGGAATCGGGCAGCACTCAGTGATAAGAGAGAAGTTCACCACTGTGGTATCACAATGGACTGAATAGTCTAAGTGAGCCTGATACATCGGCATGCCACATAACCTAACCTAACCTACGCCTTCTACATGGTCAGTAGGCGATCCTGTGTAAGTATGGGTCCCGTACCCTAGGTTGCCGCTTGACCTCATCTTCCGTTTTTACCCTTAACTTCGCACCCTCCCATAACTCCAGTCCCGCAATTATGTCCTTAAGCCATGCGAGAGTCTCTTGGTTTTTACAATGCAGGATTTTCTGCCCCTACCTCGATTGTATATTCTCAAAGTAGGGAGTATCTCCAGTTCCTTGACATATTGTTTCGGAGACTTCGAAAAGCATTTTGCTCTCCAGGCGCTTTTCGTGCTCACCAACAAGAGCTCTTGCATTCTTGAACAGCAAGGCCTCCCTCTCCGTCAACTCATCCTTCTTCTCCAACCTACGGATTATGAGGTCTAAAATCAATATTTCTGATAGTAACATTTTTTTTGGCGGATCACAGTTATTATACCCTGACCACTGTGTGGTTTAGGGTATAAAATATAGAAAATAAATTATTCGATTCCTTGATATTAGAAAGAAAACGAAATCTTGGATGATATCCATGGATACAGAAAATATCCAATATCCTTGCATATACCATAACAATCCAATCGCATTTACACAGAAAAAAAAAATTCATGAACATTTTTCCAATTAAAGTCTTAATTGAGTTTTAACAAGTATATGCAGCCGTAAGTTCGGTCAGACCGAATCTTATGTACCCTCCACCATGGATTGCGTAGAAACTTCTACGAAAGACTGTCATCCACAATCGAATTAATTGGGTTGTGGTATCTTAAAACTTCTTAACATCGTTTTCTAAATTGTGAGTTAGTCCATACGTGGTATATATTAGAAAAAAAAGTTATGTATAGGTAAGTCTACAAATAATTACGAATCGATATGGGCTTTTTGCACGATACGTAGAGAGTCAGAATTGAAATATGGGGGTCGCTTATATGTGGGCTATATACAATTACGAACTTGATATGGACCAATTTTTGTGTGATTGGGGATCGATTTATCTGAGGGCTATATCTAACTATAGACCGATTTAGTTAGGCGTGGTTGTTAACGGCCATATACTAGCACAATGTACCAAATTTCAACTGACTCGGATGAAATTTGCTCCTCCAAGTGGCTCCAAAACCAAATCTCGGGATCGGTTTATATGGGGGCTATATATGATTATGGGCCACTTTTGGCATGGTTGTTAAATATCATATACTACCACCACGTACCAAATTTCAACCAGATCGGATGAATTTTGCTTCTCCGAAAAGCACCGCGGGTCAAATCTGGGGATCGGTTTATATGGGGGCTATATATAATTATGGAATGATATGAACCAATTCCTGCATGGTTGTTGGATAACATATACTAACATCACGTACCAAATTTCACCGAATCGGATGAATTTTGCTCTTCCAAGGGGCTCCGGAGGTCAAATCTGGGGTTCGGTTTATATGGGGGCTATATATAATTATGGACCGATGTGTACCAATTTTTGCATCGTTGTTAGAGACCATATACCAACACCATGTACCAAATTTCAGCCGGATCGATTAAAATTTGCTTTTCTTAGAGGCTACGCAAGCCAAATCGGGGGATAGGTTTATATATATAATTATGGACCTATGTGGACCAATTTTTGCATGGTTGTTAGAGATTATATGCAGACACCATGTACCCAATTTCAACTGGATCGGATGAAGTTTGCTTCTCTTAGAGGCTCCGCAAGCCAAATCTGGGGATCGGTTTATGTGGGGGCTATATATAATTATGGACCGATGTGGACCACTTTTTGCATGGTTGTCAGAGATCATATGCTGATACCATGGACGCAATTTCAGCCGGATCGGATGAAATTTGCTTCTCTTAGGGGATCGGCAAGCCAAATCTGGGGATCGGTTTATATGGGGGCTATATAATTACGGACCGATGTGCACCAATTTTTGCATGGTTGTTAGAGACCATATACTTACACTATATACAAAATTTCAGCCGGATCTGATGAAATTTGCTTCTCTTAGAGGATCGGCAATCCAAATTTGGGGGTCCGTTATATGGGGGCTATACGTAAAAGTGGACCGATGTGGACCAATTTTTCCATGGTTTTTAGAGACCGTATACTAACACCATGTACCATGTACAAAATTTCAGCCGGATCGGATGAAATTTGCTTCTCTTAGAGTATCAGCAAGCCAAATTTGGGGGTCCGTTTATATGGGGGCTATACGTAAAAGTGGACCGATATGGCCCATTTGCAACACCATTCGACCTGCATCAATAACAACTACTTGTGCCAAGTTTCAAGTCGATAGCTTGTTTCGTTCGGAAGTTAGCGTGATTTCAACGGACGGACGGACGGACATGCTCAGATCGACTCAGAATTTAACCACCACTCAGAATATATACACTTTATGGGGTCTTGGAGCAATATTTCGAAAAACGGAATGACAAAGTTAATATACCCCCATCCTATGGTGGAGGGTATAAAAATTTTCAATTAAAAATTTGATTGATTCAACAAATTTTTTAATTAAAATTAATAGTATCAATTAATTGTTTAATTGGATCCATTAATTTTTTAATTGACTTTCAGTTATTTTTTTAATTGATATTATTATTTCTGTGATTGAAGACATTTCAATTAAAAATTAATTGGATCAATTAATTTTATGATAATATTTTTTTGTATGTAAGTACACAAGAAAAAAAGTCAATCGTTAAACTAATGATTGCATTGACTTATATTTATTTAGAAGTTTAGAAAATGGAATTTTATTTTGTTAAACTTTCACATAAAGTACTTCATTTTTGTCATAAAACCATTTTATATTTTTGTCTCCAGTGTAGTAATTGAGAATTACGACTTGAGAGACCTCAAATTGACGCTGTCAATGAACCATAAAGAGGTCGTTACCGCCACTTACTCCACTTCTCCCCTTTGGTACTTTAATATAATTAGTAATATACATATCATATGCATATGCAAATAAATGGCATTGTATTAAAATAGTAAATCACAAAAGACACCGTCGTTAAGCGGGAACTATACAAATGCACCAAGAATTATAATCTACACGTTTAATTCCTTTATTACTTCATGTAGAACTATGAGTGTTTCCATATATGTGTTGGTTGAATGTACACACTAGGGGTTCTTAAAAATCTACAAGATGAGATGTTCTCATTTCATTACAATTCTCCATGTTCTCATGTGGCTAACATATGTATGTGTAATAATATATACCATACGCATATTTTACTCTTTAACTCATTTACCACTTCCTGAGAAATAATCCTTCTACTTAATTTATTTCTTTGCTAGACCTACTATATAGTATTACTTGCAGTTTTTATAGGTGTTAGTGTGAATCCTTTCTTTCTCACCTCACTCACTCCCTCATGTCCTCACTGAAAAGTCAAGATTTGTAATTTATTTTTTCACTTAAGTGGCAATTATGTATTTAAATTTCAGAAAACCAAATTATGTGGCTTCAAAAATGATGTGTTTTAGACATGCCACTAAAAGTGGAGGGAGGGGATTCCTTTTGTTTTCTATTCCATGTTACCTTTATTAAAAAGCCTAAGCTCATCTCAACTCTATGCCACAGTTATGGCGTTATTTATGATGAAAGTGAAAAAGGGGATTAAACAGTGTCAAATGGTGTTTTTGTAGGTAATTCTTTAGGTGATTAAATTGTACATGCATATGGTATAAAATCAAATAAAAATAAAAAAATAGAAAGAAGTATTCAAAGGAGTTTCAGGTCTGGGATATAAATCAAGAAAAAATCCTAATTTACGATAAATTTAGATGTAAATTCGTGAGAGACAAGAAGAGGCAATATTTTCAACCACCCGATATTACGGGTGCTTTATATTTTGAAGCTTTTATTCTTTGACATTAAACAAGTGCAGACGAAAGCCAGGTAAGGCCTTATCTTATGACAATTTCGATTGTATTAAACGGTACAATATTTTTGAAATTATTTTCAAAATATAAACAACTACGCTGTACCTTTTGAGTTTAGGATCTCTGACGGAGTTATGAATTAGCGGCGGTATGAAAATCGACCCTTGGCAAATTAGCCCCAAAACCAAAATGAAACAGGGTCACATTTGTGAGGCGACACTGCATAATGAATATGAGATCCATAAAATTGAGCCTCGACAAAATTTAACTGACGCATGAAAATCGAATTATTAATTAGAGTCGATATGAAAATCGACCCTTGGAAAATTAACCCCAAAATCCAAATGAAATAGGGCCGAAATTGTAGGGCGACATTTTAAAATGAATATGAGACCCATGAAATTGAGCCCCAACACAATGAAACTGATGCATGAAAATCGAATTATGAATTAGAGGCGGTATGAAAATCGACTCTTGGAAAATTAGCCCCAAAACCAAAATGGTCACCCGGTCACATTTATGGTGCGACGCTGCATACACACAAAAAAAATTTTCTGATTCAATCACGAAATTAATTGATCCAATTAATTTTTAATTGAAATGTCTTCAATCACAGAAATGATAATATCAATTAAAATATTAAGTGAAGGTCAATTAAAAAGTTAATTGATCCAATTAAAAAATTAATTGATACTATTGTTTTTGTAATTGATTTTTGTTTCAATTAAAAAAATTGTTGAATCAATTAAATTTTTAATTGAATATTTTTTAAAACTCAATTAAAAATTTAATTGGAAAAATTTTCGTGAAATTTTTTTGTGTGTAGTGAATATGAGACCCATAGGATAGGTAGGATAGGTTAGGTGGCAGCCAGATGTATCAGGCTCACTTAGACTATTCAGTCCATTGCGATACCACATTGGTGAACTTCTCTCTTATCACTGAATGCTACCCGATTCCATGTTAAGCTCAATGACAAGGGACCTCCTTTTTATAGCCGAGTCCGAACGGCGTTCCACATTGCAGTGAAACCACTTAGAGAAGCTTTGAAACCCTCAGAAATGTCACCAGCATTACTGACGTGGGATAATCCACCGCTGAAAAACTTTTTGGAGTTCGGTCGAAGCAGGAATCGAACCCACGACCTTGTGTATGCAAGGCGGACATGCTAACCATTGCACCACGGTGGCTCCATGAAATTGAGCCCCCAGAAAATGTAACAGAAGCATGGAAATCGACCCCAAAATTAAATTAGGGATCATTTTCATTTTTGAATTGAAGGAACATGTGTAAGTGAATCCTAACTGATGGAAAAATATATGAAATTCAAAAAACCAGTAAGGAATGTCTAAAGTCGGGCAGGGCCGACTATATAATACCCTGCACCAGTTTATAGATCCACATTTTCGATACCGTATCAAATCTGTCAAATGTGTTAGTTGCTATATATAGAGGTTTATGTTCTCATATACATATATTTAAATCTGACCCGATCTGGAAAACATTTTTTAGACTTCTATAAACTTACAATTTAAGTCGCCTAATGCCCTGGGGTGGAACACAATGCCAGTAAAAAAAAAAAAAAACAAGTATATACGGCCGTAAGTTCGGCCAGGCAGAATCTTATATACCCTCCACCACACCTCCATTGCGTAGAAACTTCTACGAAAGACTGTCATCCACATTCGAATTACTTGGGTTGTGGTATCTTAAAACTTCTTAACATCGCTTTCTAAATTGTGAGCTAGTCCATACGTGGTATATATTAGACAAAAAAGTTATGTATAGGTAAGTCTACAAATAATTACGAATCGATATGGACTTTTGCACGGTACTTAGAGAGCCAGAATTGACATATGGGGGTCGCTTATATGGGGGCTATATACAATTATGAACTTTATATGGACCAATTTTTGTGTGATTGGGGATCGATTTATCTGAGGGCTATATATAACTATAGACCGATATAGACCTAGTTAGGCATGGTTGTTAATGGCCATATACTAGCACAACGTACCAAATTTCAACTGACTCGGATGAAATTTGCTCCTCCAAAACCAAATCTCAGGATCGGTTTATATGGGGGCTATATATGATTATGGGCTGATATGGACCACTTTTGGCATGGTCATTAGAGACCATATACTAACACCACGTACCATATTTCAACCAAATCGGATGAATTTTGCTTCTCCAAAAGGCACCGGACGTCAAATCTGGGATCGGTTTATATGGGAGCTATATATAATTATGGACTGATATGAACCAATTCCTGCATGGTTGTTGGATACCATATATTAACACCACGTACCAAATTTCAACTGAATCAGATAAAGGTTGGTCTTCCAAGAGGCTCCGGAGATCAAATCTGGGGATTGGTTTATATGGGGGCTGTACATAATTATGGACCGATTTCAACCAATTTTTGCATGGATGTTTGAGGCCATATATTAATACCACGTACCAAATTTCAACTGAATCAGATGAATTTTGGTCTTCCAAGAGGCTCCGGAGGTCAAATCTGGTGATCGGTTTATATGGGGGCTATATATAATTATGGACCGATGTAGACCAATTGCCAAAAGGCACCGGTGGTCAAATCTTGTGATCGGGTTATATGGGAGCTATATATAATTATGGACTGATATGAACCAATTCCTGCATGGTTGTTGGATACCATATACTAACATCACGTACCAAATTTCAACCGAATCGGATGGATTTTGCTCGTCCAAGGGGCTCCGGAGATCAAATCTGGGGATTGGTTTATATGAGGGCTATACATAATTATGGACCGACTTCGACCAATTTTTGCATGGATGTTTGTGGGGATTGGTTTATATGGGGGCTATACATAATTATGGACCGACTTCGACCAATTTTTGCATGGATGTTTGAGGCCATATATTAATACCACGTGCCAAATTTCAACTAAATCAGATGAATTTTGGTCTTCCAAGCGGCTCCGGAGGTCAAATCTGGTGATCGGTTTAAATGGGGGCTATATAATTATGGACCGATGTAGACCAATTGCATGGTTGTTAGAGACCATGTACTCTTTATTTATTTATTTACTTTTTCAGTCTATGGAATACATTCCTTATAGACTAGCAAGTTTAAAATTAAATTAAGTCTAAAATAGAATTAAATTTATTTAGGGAAATTGAAAAATCTAAATCAAAGTTATTATTTAAATTGTTAAATTCCTTTAGAGATCTTAAAATTGGCTCCAAGGATGCATATTTAGTTCTATGAGCAGGAATTGTAAAATAATCATGACTTCGCAAACAATGTACTGGTACATTGAAACCAATCAACTCTAAAAGACACGGACAATCTATAAATCTATTAATTATTTTATAAATGAACATAACAGAAAACTTTAATCTACGGGATGAATTAATCTACACCTAGCTTCAAATGAAGGCAATGGATCCCTAAAAGGCACAGACGATAGTGCAAACTTTATGAACTTCTTCTGCAATCTTTCAATTCGATCGCAATGGACAGTGTATATAGGATTCCATACAATCGCGGCATATTCCAGCCTAGATCTCACAAGGGTCATGTACAATATCTTTCTGGTATATGCACAGAGAATACAGATTGGTTGGGATGATCGAATTTATTGCCAACCTCCTTTTGGTAGTTGCAGCTACTATCACTTGGCAGTTGTGTCTCCCAAATAATTTGGTCCTGCCAATCGAACGATGGCAAGGAGGGCTTACATGACATAAAGAGTTGATTTTGTCAACCAATAAATTCTGCTGTCACCTTCATAATTCGGTTGTGTTGATCAACCCTCGAAGTATATATAACCGATTTAAAAAAAAAATAGTCCCGCTATCTAAATAACGCTACCCATATCAAATGTTTTAATGAGATAAGTTCAGTTTTTTCGTTTATTATATATTACTAGCGTAACCCGGCCCGCTTCGCTGCGCCTTCCGAAGCGTATTTGGAGGAACATTGTGCTTTAACTTAGTCAACCATATCCTTCGTGCTGAAAACAAATTCGAAAAGATTTGAATTCTTTTAAACAAATCGGACTATTTGTTTTTGTTTTAAAGGTACAAATACGGCGGGAGAGGGTGTACCCTTTCCTCCAAATTTTTTAAATAATGTTTTGTATTCAAGTAGTTGGACAATCTTCGATATTTCTTGTGAATTTTAAGTGTGGTTTGTCAAGGAAAGGTATCCTTCTCCTCAACATATCTGAAAATTAAGCACTATATTATAATAACATACATACAAAGAATTACTGTTTCCCATCCAATAAATCGGAAAAAGCAAAAGTAGTAAAAAATTTTACCACATTGACATTTGCTAAAATGTTGGAAAATGATGCACCCTCTACGTTGGCTGCCAATTTCATGTAAATTTAAGTTCTTTACTAAAAAGTTGTCTGGCAGAAGCCTGTGCAAAAATCAAAGAATTATGTACCGAGTTCCCATTTATGGACTACCCTCTACTTTCAATTTAAGAAAACAAAAAAACGGACCAAAGGGAACCCTCTCCCCACCTTCGCTCCACTCCGACCTGATATCGGACTATCACGTATCCCTTATTAATTTTGCAACTACTCAATGTTCCCTATAAATTCTATCGAAGTAAATCGACAAAGCTTATTTCAATTTTCCCCTTCCCCAACCAGATATCGAAAAATCATATACTAATTTAAAAATCATGTATAAATTTAATCACCTCCTCTCACGTTCCCTGTAAATTTCAAGTAGATCGGCGATGTTTAAATTTTGCTGTATTGTTTTAAAGGGACGTCACTATTCCCGATACAATATCGACAAACACCGTAGCGAATAGCACCCCTAACCTTCCCTGAAAATTCATGAAACTTTCCTTCAAGTGTGGGGCAAGGAAGGTTGCCTCTTCGTTCAAAACCTTCCCCCACTACTTTTGTAACTTATTTTTTTTTTGCAGTTTTAGAGGAGGACCTCCTCCCTGACCAAATTTCGAAGAGCGTATCTTTTGTAAACGTCCCAGAAAATGTCAAGCAAATTATAAGCCTAAAGGGGCGGCCCCTCTTCCGTCCAAATATCACAAAATCAGGTATCAACTATTACGGTTGACGGAGGTTACGATCTCTCCCCAGTCCTGATATAAATTTCATAACCCATTTTTCCGTAAAATTTCAGTCGGAGGAGTTTAGTTTTGCTTGTACTTTCAAAAAAAAAAAAAAAATCGGGCAAAGGGGTGGTCCCCCTCCCCGACCAAATATCGACAAATAATGTAGCGGATTTTTGTCTAGATGCCAACCCCAACATTCAATGAAAATTTCAAGCAAATCGCATAATTTTGTTCCAAGTTTCAAAAAGTAGGGCAAGGGGGAGGTCCCCCTCCCCATCCACATATGAAATCATCGGGTACCCCATATTAATTCCATAACCTCACCACATGTTCTCTGTAAATCTCAGATAATTTAAAGAATTTTAGTTTTTTCACGGTACTTTAAAAAAAAAGTCGAACAAAGGGGAGGCTCCCCTCCGCCACCAAGTATCGAAATAAAAAGTAGCGGATCTTTGTCTAGATGCCAACCCCAATCTTCAATGAAAATTTCAAGCAAATCGGTCAACTTTGGTCCAATTTTCAAAAAGTCCGACGAAGGGGAGGTCCCCCTCCGCGACCAGGTGTCAAAAAATGAGGTACCCTATTTTCACCACATGAACGCCCCCTACGATCTCTGAAAGTTTCAAGTAAATCGGTTCAGCCGTTTCGGAGCCAACTCGGAACATACAAACAAACAAACAAACAAACATAGATTGAATTTTATATATATAGATTTCATTTCGTTATAGCTCCAATATATGTTGGTTTGAATGGGGGAAATATGACAATAATACACATATTTTACCCATGGGACTAAATAAGACTTGACTTGATATTTTACACAGAGAGTAGATTTCTCATTCTCCAAATCGTCTCAGATTTAAATAAAGCTTCCATATATATGTTCTTCCGATTTCAAGAAATATGGCCAGAATACCAACACTTTACACACAATTTGCTTTACTCGGATTGTAGTCATGTAATTGCATAATTTCCACAGAATCGGTTAAAGTGAAGTTAGCGCTTCGGCTTCTGATTAGAATGTTCATTACTACAACGGAATTCCAACCACTCTCTTCTCTGTGTGTGGATCTAAGAATTCTTTAGAATTTCGTTTGACAAATGCCAACATCGCATAAGCCTTAGGCATTATATAATCTATATGTAATTTGACGATAATTTAACATCAAAAACTACCCCCAAATCACGAATATTATCAACCTTTAACAGTTCCTGATCATTTATAAGATAAGAAGTATTTAGAACATTATTTCTTCTCGAGTAGGATAGGTGAAAGCATTTAGAAACATTCAAAGGCAATAAATTTAATTCTAACTAATACTAACACCATGTACCAAATTTCAGCCGGATCGGATAAAATTTGCTTCTCTTAGAGGCTCCGATCGACTCAAGGGCCAGCCCTGAGAAATATTGCCAAAGACACCATATACCTATATCGTCTCCTTCTGGGTGTTGCAAACATATGTACTAACTTATAATACCCTGTTCCCCAGTGTGGCGCAGGGTATAATTATATCTAGGTCAACTTGAAGCACTTTGTCATAGGGCAATACAAACATTGGTGAAATAGTGGGTATCTTGAGGCATAAATTCCTCTTTGTTATGGAAGAAACCCGAATATCAAAATAATACATCCCTAAGAAAAGTCTGGCTTTTACATTAAAATAATTCTATAAGATTTATTCATCGACTTTACAGACCATTAAACTATGAATTCTCTTCACTGGAAATTTTCCCATGACTATGCCAAACTATTTTTTTCTCCAATTTTATATTTTTGTTTTCTTTTTTTTTTTACAAAATCTGGTGATAACAAACACATCTATTGAATGTACAAAATTTATTATTCTTTTTTGATTTCATACTTCCATGGTGTTTCTTGTTTTGTCACAACGCATAAAAACTACTTTAAAATAATTTACAAAATGTTTTTACAAATAAATATTTATATTTGTTTGTCTATTCATATTTGCATATCACATATTTTATCCAGGGCTATTAATAACATATATTTTATTTTACTTATCTGTAGATAAATTAATTCAAGCAGAAGTATAATCAATACAAAAAGTTTATTGTATACATATATTACAAGAAATTCAAATTTTTTGGGGTAGGCATTTTGTTTTTAATATCAAACATATGGGTCAGCGCATGATGAATAAGAAAACAAAGAATCTCATTGTAATCTCATTGAACATACGTGGGTTGCCTTTTATATTTCGGGTTTAGGGAACATTTATTGGTTTTCAAAATATTTCCCACTACGATGCATAAAATTTTCCATTGCCAACTTTTCCATTGGCACTCTTATTGAGGTCTCTCCACACTGAAAAAATACTGCTGTAAGGCCAAACATTTCATAAGCATGCGAATTTTGCTTAGCATAGAATACATGTTAAGTGATCTGGGTATCTTTACATAAAAGAAATGTTTGTCTGGCCAAAACAAAAACCGGGCTTTGGAGTCGGAGTCTGAAGATTTTGCTGGAGCCGGAGTAGTAAAAATTTTGCTTGACTCCGACTCCGGCTAAACTAAATTTTTAAAACACTTCACATTTTTGCAACAAAACAAGTTTCTACGCAAATTAGTTTCCATTGTGGTATTCATTCGATCAGTGTTAAATATGACTGAAAATTAAACGCAACTTCCAATTATGGAGATCATTTTATGTTTCCTAGAATAATAGACCAGCTGAATCGATCCATTTTAATGCCCACAAACCATAGCAATTTATTTGAGATATTTCGAACAATATAATTTATTTTTATACCCTCCACCATAGGATGGGGGTATATTAACTTTGTCATTATGTTTGCAACACATCGAAATATTGCTCTAAGACCCCAAAAAATATATATATTCTGGGTCGGGGTGAAATTCTGAGTCCATCCGAGCATGTCCGTCTGTCCGTCCGTCCGTTCGTCCGTCCGTCTGTTGAAATCACGTTAACTTCCGAACGAAACAAGTTATCGACTTGAAACTTGGCACAAGTAGTTGTTATTGATGTAGGTCGGATGGTATTGCAAATGGGCCATATTGGTTCACTTTTGCGTATAGCCCCCATATGAACGGACCACCAAATTTGGCTTGCCGATCCTCTAAGAGAACCAAATTTCATCCGATGTGGCTGAAATTTTGTACATGGTGTTGATATATGGTCTCTAACAACCATGAAAAAATTAGTCCACATCGGTCCATAATTACATATAGCCACCATATAAACCGATTCTCCGATTTGGCTTGCGGAGCCTCTGCGAGAAGCAAATTTCATCCGATCCGGCTGAAATTTGGTACATGGTCTCTAACAACTAAGCAAAAATTGGTCCACATCGGTCCATAATTATATAGCCCCCATATAAACCAATCCCCAGATTTGGTTTGCGGAGCCTCAAATTTTATCCGATCCGGTTGAAATTAGGTACATGGTGTCAGCATATGATCTCTAACAACCATGCAAAAATTGGTCCACATCGGTCCATAATTATATATAGCCCCCATATAAACCGATCCCCCGATTTGGCTTGCGGAGCCTCTAAGAGAAGCAAATTTGATTCGATCCGGCTGAAATTTGGTACGTGGTGTTAGTATATAGTCTCTAATGACCATGCAAAAATTGGTCCAATTAGGTCCATAATTATATACAGCCTCCATATAAACCGATCACCAGATTTGACCTCCGGAGCCTCTTGGAAGACCAAAATTCATCTGATTCAGTTGAAATTTGGTACGTGGTGTTAATATATGGCCTCAAACACCAATGCCAAAATTGGTCGAAATCGGTCCATAATTATATATAGCCCCCATATAAACCGATCCCCAGATTTGACCTCCGGAGCCCCTTGGAAGAGCAAAATTCATCCGATTCGGTTGAAATTTGGTACGTGATGTTTATATATGGTATCCAACAACCATGCAGGAATTGGTTATTATCAGTACATAATTATATATAGCCCCCACATAAACCGATCCCCATATTTAACCGCCGATGCCTTTCGGATAAGCAAAATTCATCCCATCTGGTTGAAATTTGGTACGTGGTGGAAGTATATGATATTTAACAACCATGCCAAAAGTGATCCATATCAGTCTATAATCATATATAGCCCCCATATAAACCGATCCCGATATTTAGTTTTGGAGCCACTTGGAGGAGCAAATTTCATCCGAGTCAGTTGAAATTTGGTACATTGTGCTAGTATATGGCCGTTAACAACCATTCCTACCTAGGTCCATATCGGTCTATAGTTATATATAGCCCTCAGATATATCCATCCCCAATCACACAAAAATTGGTCCATATCAAGTTCATAATTGTATATAGCCCACATATAAGCGACCCCCATATTTCGATTCATAATTATTTGTAGACTTACCTACACACAGAAAACAAATTTGTTGTGCCAACCAATTCTTTTGCCAACCAAATTATTCGGTCCCATCTACTTCCAGAATATAAGTGACAAAATTTGTCAAAGCAACCAACTGTTGTCTTGCACAGCAGTATATCAAATTGTTTGGATAACTAAAATTTGGGCACATTATAAGTCTAATTGGTAATGCCAACCAATAAGATTTTATTCGTTTGTTGAAACAACTATTTATTATTTTCGGACAACCAATGCTTGAGAAATTAAAGAAACCATTTGGTGAATTAATTTCAGTCTCTATTTAATTTTAATACATATTAATATTTTTTTACTATTAACCTAATAAAACATCGTCATCTTTAGAACCTTTTTTAGAACTGCAAAAGAAACTCCATGAAATAGCAAGAGTTGCGAAATCTACACAATTTTGAGGTCCAAGGAGGTCAAAATATTTTTTTTTTTTAATTTCTGGAAGAAAATCAGACATAATATAAAAAAAATTTGCGTTACGTTAAAAAATGTACCTTTGATCGTGTTCTGTTGGCAAAGTTTTTTTAATAGTACACCCCTCACATGATTATATATGTCATTCGATTTGAGTGGCAGTATCCCAATGTACCCAAAACCCCAACAGAGATTAAAAACTGAATGAAAATGATGCAGATGCTCCACTAGAATCTTTCTTCAGTTCTGATCGATTTTAAGTTCGATGGCGAGGTAGCCAATCTATATATTTACCATGCACATCCTCGGAAATCGTCACATTTGTTAAAATATCTCTAGTAGGGAAGAATGTAAGTGAGTGAGTGGTGTTAATTTCATTTGATGATTATGTTACTCACCACTTAAGAATGCAGCTACCGAATTAAAAAGAATATATACCTAATTCACAGCAAGTCTTTATGGCCAGAATTTTCTCTAATATTGGGTACTCGACATGAAAAATTTGAATTGTATTGAAATTTTGAGAATTTAGAGTTTATAATTAATGAAATCAAACAACAACTTATTTGTTGTCATATGTATGTAGTCCATAGCAACAAATTCCTTTATAACTATAACATTTGTTAACACAACCAACTTATTGGCTAGGCAGACTTTCAGTTGGGTTTGGTGACATATTGGCAAAACAAATCAGTTATCACAACAGGGTGGAATAAACTGAAATGGTTAGTTACTTCAATGTATAAATAACGGTGGTGTGACCAAAAGTTGGTCGTGTGTACCAACTTTTGGTCACACCACCGTTATATTGATTATATAAACTATCAAACAAGAGAAATAACTAACAATTATTCCACATAATTAAAAATTGTGGGTCTCCACTATCAAAATGTTGTCCTAATCGAATTCCAACCAATCATTTCTCTGGGTGTATACATACCTTTTTTGTCTAATATAATTAAACCACGTATGGACTAACTAACAAGAGAGAAGTTCACCACTGTGGTATCACAATGGACTGAATAGTCTAAGTGAGCCTGATACATCGGGCTGCGACATAACCTAACCTAACTAACAATTTAGAAAACGATGTTAAGAAGTTTTAAGATACCACAACCCAATTAATTCGATTGTGGATGATAGTCTTTCGTAGAAGTTTCTACGCAATCCATGGTGGAGGCTACATAAGATTCGGCCTGGCCGAACTTACGGCCGTATATACTTGTTTAATTTTATTTTAAGATCATATATCAAATATTGGCAGAAATTTTCTTCAAAATTTTATTTCCAGAGAATATTTTGTCAATATTTTATTTCTATAGAAAATTTTTTCAAAATTTTATTTCTATAGAAAATTTTGTCAATATTTTATCTCTTATTATATTACATGTTAGCCTGATACCGAAACAGGCAATTGACGTCCAAATGCATTATATCTAATTATACAATTATTTTTCGAGCTTTATGGACAGATATAGATTAAGGAACATGGTTAATAGAGCCATTGAAAAGAAAACGCCAGATCTATACTAAAGGCTGTGGAAAGGTTCATTCGCCCGAACCGAAACATGTACAGTCCAGGCGTGTATAGATTGGTATCTGGCGTTTTCTTTTCAATGGCTCTATTAACCATGTTCCTTAATCTATATCTGTCCATAAACTCGAAAAATAATTGTATAATTAAATATTTTATCTCTATAGAAAATTTTATCAAAATTTTATTTCTATACAAAATTTTGTCAAAATTTTAATTCGATAGAAAATTTGTCAAAATTTTATTTCTATAGAAAATTTTGTCAAAATTTTATTTCTATAGTAATTTTTCTCAACATTGTATTTCTTACTGATGCTCACTGATACCCACTGCCAAATGTTCCTATACTTCTAATACATATCTATCGACTGATAAATCATACATTGCGAAATTGCCTAAAAATTTATAAATATTTCCTAAATTTATACCCTGCGCCACACTGTGACCAATGCATTAGCCGTGCCCAAGATTTTGTAGAGGTCTGGCAAAATTTTGTCCAAATCGGGTCAGTTTTAAATATTGGTTAATGGGAACATAAAACTTCAACAAATTTGAAGGATTTGAGATTATATCAAAATGTAGATCTAAATGCAAATTGGTGCAGGATATATTATAGTCGGCACCGCATATTAGGATACCCAATTTTAAATCGAATCACCTCACTGTAAAGATAAAACGAGTGAATTGAAAAGTTTATCGACTTTTGGACAATGAAAAAAAAACTTTTTGTCAAACAAATGCCTCTTCTATGCCTAGCAAAATTCGCAATAGTATTTTAATGATATGAAATCTTTGGTCTCACGATGATATCTTTTTCAGTGCAGGACAGCCAGGAAGTAATACGTAGGGATCGATTCTCGATCGTCCGATTTGAATAATTGTTTATATAAATCCGCGTTTTTTGAGGAAATCAAAATAACGATGAAAGGCATAGAGAATGAATCTTTAGTTAATAAAACACAACCACCTCTCTTAGAAATTAACTATAAGCTAGACGTTTGTGTTGATTATTAAATTAGGAAAAATCAAATATTTCCTTTATCGAAGAACGAGCTATATATACAAAATTTCCTTAAGCATTATTAAGTGACCTATATCCACTTCTAAGTGTAATTCAACTCATGCTATTGGAATACATGAAATCATAAATCATATGCACACATAGAATAATGGTTATTTTTAAATAATGACATAAATCGATATGCTTTATTGAGTACATTTTAAAATATTTATATAAAATGATTTACATTGAATGTTCACACTTTTGTGTTTTTTTTTTTTTTTTTGAACGACAATAGAAAAAAAATCCCTTAAATTGGAATTATGTAGTACAATTGCAAACCATTAAAATAGACCACAACTTCTTGAAATTTAATATTGATCGTTTGAAGTTTTAAACAAAATGGAATTTATCTTAATATCATGGCTCTAAAAAAAAACTAAGGAACTCTATATTTCCATTACTCACTCACGCTGAATACGTTTCCCCCCAGTGCTAGTCACCAACCATAAATTCAAAGTTGTCATAGGTGACGTATAAGTAATTTGTCGCTTGTTAATAAGGGTAAAACACGCATAACTCATACGCTTCAGTGGCCCCAGTAAACATAGTAACATAGTCATGGCCAAATCAATATGAAGCAATATGCGAAACGCTTTATAGATATATGGTATGTACACAAATAAAAATTATGTTGCGAAGGCAGTGTCTCCTCCCTTCATGGATTGTTCATACTTTACATATATGTAGGTGGCATGAGAAAAGACCACTGAGGTAAATGATAAATGTTAATGTGTTTTAATGTTTACTCCATGTACTCCATGCAAAACATATGTAATCACCTGAGATAGTACAAGAGTGTGAAATATGAGCTTCAAACTTTTTGAAATATGGTGGTGATATGTAATAATAATAATAATAATTCGATTAGAAATCGTTAGCATGATAGCCATGTTATTTATTTAGGGTACGCTTTTTATACGCACCACCATAGGATCCCAGCAAAAAAAAAGTCACCCAAAAAGTAGTGAAAATGTTCTTATTTGATCCGGAAGTGGTGAAAAATTGGCGCAATAGCGATGAATTTAACATGGGCTTGTCATAGGATGGATGACCGGCATTTCACCAACCGTTGCAATGAATTTGCTTCACTTTTTAAGGTGTGATCCGACTTCATTGTTTTGGATGTGAATTAAAAAAACTTTGTAATATTTTGATAAAGAAATAATTTTTATAATTTTTTTATGACTTACGCTTTTCAGAAACGACTGATCTTACACATTTTCATTTCTCAAACATTTGCAATTTTCCTAAAACGGATTTTACATTTTGTTTTACAAAATGTAAATAATTTGTACCATTTTATTAATTCTTACTCTATTTTTAACCAATTTGAAACAGAACAAATTTAAAAATTTTAAAGCCTTGTTGGCATTAGTTCAACAAAATTTTATTTCATTAGAAAATTTTGTAAAATTTTTCCGTCTATAGAAAATTTTGTCAAAATTATGCTAAAATTTTATTTCTAAATAAAATTTTGTCAACATTTTATTTCTATGGAAAATTTTGTAAAAATTCTATTTCTATAGAAAATGTTGTCAAAATTTATTTCTATAGAAAATTTTGTCAACATTTTATTTCTATAGAAAAATTTGTCAAAATTTATTTCTATAGAAAATTACCACAAAATTTTATTTCTATAGAAAATTTTGTAAAAACTTTGAGTCTTTAGAAAATTTTGTCAAAATTTTGTGTCTATAGAAAATTTTGTACTAATTTTATTTTTATAGAAAATTTTGTCAAAATTTTATTTCTATAGGAATTTTTCTCCACATTTTATTTCTATAGCAAATTTTCTCAAAATTTTATTTTTATAGAAAATTTTGTCTAAATTTTACTTTTATAGAAAATTACTACACAATTTTATTTCTATGGAAAATTTTGTCAAATTTTTATTTCTATAGAAAATTTTGCTAAAATTTTAATTCTATATTCCGTTAAAATTTTATTTCTAATTCTATTAACATTTTATTTCTATCGAAAATTTTGCCAACATTTTATATCTATCGACAAATATGTCAACATTTTATTTCTATAGAAAATTTTCTCAAAATTCTATTTCTATAGAAATTTTTTTTCAAAATTTTACTTCTATAGCAAATTTTGTCAAAATATCATGCATATAGAAACTGTTGTCAAAATTTTACTTCTATTAAAATATTGCTCCAAATCTCATCTCTATGGAAAATTTTGTCATCATTTTATTTCTATCGAAAATTTTGTCAACATTTTATTTTTATTTCTATAAAAAAATTTGTTAAAATTTTATTTCTAAAGACAATTTTGTGATATTTTATTTCTACAGACAAATTTGTCAAAATGTAATATCTATAGAAAATTTTGTCAAAATTTTATTTCTATAGAAAAATTTGTCAAAATTTATTTCTATAGAAAATTACTACAAAATTTTATTTCTATAGAAAATTTTGTAAAAACTCTGCGTCTTTAGAAAATTTTGTCAAAATTTTTTGTCTACAAAGAATTTTGTCAAAATTTTGTGTCTATTGAAAATTTTGTCAAAATTTTAATTTTATAGAAAATTTTGCTAATATTTTATTTCCATATAAAATTCTGTTACTTTTTATTTCTATAGAAAATTTTCTCAAAATTTTATTTCTATAGAAAATTTTCTAAAAATTTTATTTCTATAGAAAATTTTGCCAAAATTTTATTTCTATAGAAAATTTTCTCAAAATTTTATTTCTATAGAGATTTTTCTCAACATTTTATTTCTATAGCAAATTTTCTCAAATTTTTATTTTTATAGAAAATTTTGTCAAAAAATTTTTTTATATGCCTACATTTTATTTCTATAAAAAATTTTGTCAAAATTGATTTCTATACAAAATTACTACACAATTTTAAAAATTTTGTCAAATTTTTATTTTTATAGAAAATTTTGCTAAAATTTTAATTCTATATTCCGTTAAAATTTTATTTCTAATTCTGTAAACATATTATTTCTACAGAAAATGTTCTCAAAATTCTATTTCTACAGAAAATGTTTTCAAAATTTTACTTCTATAGCAAATTTTGTCAAAATTTTAGTTCTATCGAAAATTTTATTTCTGTAGAAAATTTTGTCCAAATATTATGTCTATAGAAACTGTTGTCAAAATTTTACTTCTATAGAAATATTGCTCCAAATCTCATCTCTATGGAAAATTTTGTCAACATTTTATTTCTATCGAAAATTTTGTCAAAATTTTATTTTTATTTCTTTAAAAAAAATTTATTAAAATGTTATTTCTATATAAAAATTTGACAAAATTTTATTTCTATAGAAAAATTTGTCAACATTTATCTCTATAGAAAATTACTACAAAATTTTATTTCTATAGAAAAATTGGTAAAAACTTTGCGTCTTTAGAAAATTTTGTCAACATTTATTGTTTACAAAGAATTTTGACAAAATTTTATGTCTATAGAAAATTTTGTCAAAACTTTATTTTTATAGAAAATTTTGCTAAAATTTTCTTTCCATAGAAAATTCCGTTACATTTTATTTCTAAATAAAATTTTGTTAAAATGTTATTTCAATAGAAACTTTTCGCAAAATTTTATTTTTATACAAAATTTTCTGAAAAGTTTATTTTTATAGAAAATTTTGTCAAAGTTTTATTTCTATAGAAAATTTTGTCAAAATTTACTTTCTATAGAAAATTTTGTCAAAACTGATTTCTATAGAAGATTACTAAAAAAATTTATTTCTATGGAAAATTTTGTTAAAATTTTCCGTCTACAAAAAAATTTTTATTTTTATAGAAAATTTTGCTAAAATTTTATTTCTATATTCCGTTAAAATTTTATTTCTAACTCTGTTAACATTTTATTTCTATCGAAAAATTTGTCAACATTTTATTTCTATAGAAAATTTTCTCAAAACTTTATTGCTATAGAAAATTTTCTGAAAATTTTTTTCGAAAATTTATTTCTATAGAAAATTTTCTCAACATTTTTTTCGAAATTTTATTTCTATAGAAAATTTTCTCAAAATTCTATTTCCACAGAAATTTTTTTTAAAAATTTTACTTCTATAGAAAATTTTTTAAAAAATTTAGTTGTATTGAAAATTTTATTTCTGTAGAAAATTTTGACAAAATATTATTTCTATGCTCCAAATCTCATCTCTATGGAAAATTTTGTCAACATTTGATTTCTTTCGAAAAATTTGTCAAAATTTTATTTCTTTCGAAAATTGTATCAAAATTTTATCAAAATTTTATTTTTATAGAAAGTTTTGTCAAAATTTTATTTCTATAGAAAATTACTACAACATTTTATTTCCATCTAAAATTTTGTCAAAATTCTATTTCTATAGAAAATTTTGTCAAAATTCTATTTCTATAGAATTTTTTTTCAAATTTTTATTTGTATAAAAATTTTTGTCAAAATTTTATTTCTATTGTAAATTTTGTTAAAATTTTTTTCTATCGAAAATGTTGTCAAAATTTTATTTCTATTAAAAATTTTCTCAAAATTTTATTTCTGTAGAAAATTTTGTCAAAACTTAATTTCTTTAGAAAATTTTGTCAAAATTTTATTGCAATAGAAAATTTGTGAAGTGCCTTTTAGTTTGAGAGGAATATTTGACAAAATCTACCAAAACGTGAAGAATTCTGCCAAACAGTAAAAAATTGACTATTTTTGGTAGATTTCTACCAACTATGGCAACTGTGCCGGTGGCACAACAAAATGTTAAAATTACCCATTAAAAATATAAAAAAAAAATTTAATTAAAAGAATTTCCTCTGTAGTTACAATTGAGAACATAGTTAGGACGACATTATTGTAAGTACTTTTAAAGTTGTGCCTTTTTTCTTTTTACACCGACTATCGGTTTTGTCAAAACTCCCCTTTTCGGTGGACCGGTAGAGCCGGTTTTTATCAAGGTGACAAAATCGGGTCAAGTTGTTTGTGTTTTCAATTTAAAATTTCCGAATAAGGAGTGTATTTGGAACTCTTCATGTATTGTTAGGTCCATAAAGATATATAAGAAATTTTGTTTATATCGGTACGTTTTTGCTACAACCCTCATAAACACAGGTCTTCAGAGGATAGAATGCACACAGACCATTTTTATTTCCCATGCTCATTCGAGTAACAGGGGTAAAAATCTACAGAATTTAGATTCCAAATCATATGAAGGTAAATATTTCATCGGAATTTCTTGCACGTTTACACCCTCAAAAAAATCGTTTCTGTAACATATAACCCAAACACATTTTGCTTCAAGCATATATATTTTCAAGATTGGTCCAAACAAAATATTGTTTTTATTGTTCAAACATATTATGTTTCACCTTAGGGTATACACTGGTAGTAAAAAATTTTAATGAAATTTTCTTTGCGTGGATATATTTTTAAGGCGCCAATTGGTTACTTCCATTATTTTACTTGCAGCATACCCTCTAAGTCTCTCTTTCTAAACACATATATATTTATAGGCTATTTCCAAATTAATATATGTTTGCATCTAACCATATTATATTTACAAACATTTTATGTCCCAAACATAATATGTTCTAACATATGTACCAAACATGTTATGCTAGTTTATGAACATTATATGATTGCAATTAAAAATATTGTGTTAAAAAAATTTGAGTTCCAAACATATAATTTTTACACCCAAACATATGAAAACAGTCTTTTTCGTCCGTGTAGACGAAAAGTTTAAGATTCATCTAAAACTCAAACAACATCCAGAATATGATTTAGTCTAGGGAACGGGTGTTTGGTCCATTAAATCCAGGGAAAATTCAACATATTATCAAGTAACCCGCTACGTAGATGGGAGCCTATGTTATTATATACGGTGAATGGTGGTTGGCAGTGAAGATTCGTCCCGTTTGTATATACTTTTTTTGTTCAGTTCATAAAATAATTATCACACAAGCTGTAAAGCAAAACAAAAAATATCGATAAGGTAAAATACATGCTGTAATGTTTCTTTCAGTTTTCACAATTTTTTTTCTTAAGGCAGGTTTCACAAAACAATTTCCATGTTAGTTAAAACATTTAAAGGCTTAATTGTATGCAAAAATTGTCTTCATTTTAGTACACCTTATGTTCAAAATTTGTCTGCTCTTAATGTAAAAACTTTTAACAGGCATATGTATTATTAATACAACTCCTTCAAGACACATGTCACCTTAACATTGCTGCAAAACTAAATTCATTACAATAAACTGTTGTGATATGATTTAATACTTTAATTATAAAAGTAGGTACAAGAGATAAAGATAAATGAATATAATATAGTACTTGCAACCACTAACGGATTTCTCTTCCAAAAAAAGGAAATAATAAATTTTCAAGCAGCAAACATCAGAAACAAAAGCAGTTGGAGACACATCTTATCTTTGAAATAATTCAACGGACTTCCTTTTTGACTTATCACTTAGACGATAAAAACGGAGACATACAACTGCCGCTAACAATTCCTTACAATAGTATTATCTCCTCGCACATATCATATGCTGGAATACAAATTGACTTAACAAGGAATGTAACAGAGTGCTGCTTTTAATGAAATTTGTCTTAATTTAAGATTTAAAGTTGCTTGACACCTATACCTTAATTTTTAATGCAAAAGGGAAGTCAGGGATAAAAATTCTATGCTTTAACGATGTGGACTTTACACTTAGCTTTTATGACATAGGTTGAGATAGGGCCAATGAAAGAAAGACTTTTATATGATTTCAAACGTAAATACTACAGATTTGTAGCCGAATTTAGGGTATCCAAAACCGGCACTGGAAGTTAGCTTAAAGGATCCAAATTAAGTTATCTATTAGAGCCAGATCTCTACTAAAGGCTTTGGAAAAGTTCATTCGCCCGAACCGAAACATGTACAGTCAGGCGTGTTATACGAGTAGATTTGGCGTTTTCTTTTCAATGACTCAATTGATCAAGTTCCTTAATCGGTCTATATGTGGGCTATACCAAAACATGGACCGATACGCACCATTTTTGGCACACCTCTTTATGGTCCTAAAATACCTCTAGATTTCAAGTTCCAGGCACATTGGATAAAAACTACGGATTCTAGAAGCCCAAGACCCCAAATCGGGAGGTCGGTTTATATGGGGACTATATCAAAACCTGGACCGATATAGCCCATCTTCGAACTTGACCTGCCTACAGACAAAAGACGAGTTCAGCCCGATTGCTTCATTATTGAAGACTGTAGCGGGATTACATCAGCCAGACAGACGGACATGCTTATATCGTCTTAGAATTTGTCCCTGCTACTTTATATAGTCGGAAATCGATATTTCGATGTATTACAAACGGAATCACAAACTTATTATACCCCCGTCACCATTCTATGGTGGTGCGTATAAAAATAAATTTCCCATTATAAAACAAGTATATACGGCCGTAAGTTCGGACAGGCCGAAGCTTATGTACCCTCCACCATGGATTGCGTAGAAACTTCTACTGAAGCCGATGGCACGGTATCTTAAAACTTCCTAACACCGTAATATATACCACAGTCCATAGGTGGTATATATTAAACTAAAAAAGGCCGATTAAATACGTATATAATTAAGTTTAAAGTTTCTATAGAAATAAAATTTTGACAAAATAAAATTTTGACAACATTTTCTATAGAAGTAAAATTTTGACAAAATTTTTTATAGAAATAAAATTTGGAAAAAAATTTCTATAGAAATAAAATTTTGACAAAATTTTCTATAGAAATAAAATTTTGACAAAATTTTCTATAGAAATAACTTATTGACAATGTTTTCTATAAAAATAAAATTTTGGTATATTATTTTTGGCTCGAGTGGCAACCATGATTATGAACCGATATGGACCAACTGTTGTGTGATTGGGGATCGGCTATATATAACTGTAGACCGATATGGACCAATTTTGGCATGGTTATTAGCTGCCTTATACTAACACCACGTTGCAAATTTCAACCGGATCGGATGAATTTTGCTCCTCCAAGAGGCTCCGGAGATCAAATCAGTGGGAGCGGTTCATATGGGGGCTATATATAATTATGGACCGATATGGACCAATTCTTGCGTGTTTGTTAGGGACCACATTCTAACACCATGTTCCAAATTTCAACCGGATCGGATGAATTTTGCTCCTCCAAGAGGCTCCGGAGGACAAATCTGGGGATCGATTCATATGGGGGCTATATATAATTATAGACCGATATGGACCAATTCTTGCATGGTTGTTAGAGACCATATACTAACACCACGTACCAAATTTCAACCGGATCGGATGAATTTTGCTCCTCTAAGAGACTCCGGAGGTCAAATCTGGGGATCGGCTTATATGGGGGCTATATATAATTATAGGTCGATGTGGACCAATTTTTGCATGGTCATTAGAGAACATATACCAACACCATGTACCAAATTTCAGCTGGATCGGATGAAATTTGCTTCTCTTAGAGGCTCCGCAAGCCAAATCGGGGGATCGGTTTATATGGGGGCTATATATAATTAGAGACCGATGTGGACCAATTTTTGCATGATTGTTAGAGACCATATACTAACACCATGTACCAAATTTCAGCCGGATCGGATGCAATTTGCTTCTCTAAGAGACTCCGGAGGTCAAATCTGGGGATCGGCTTATATGGGGGCTATATATAATTATAGGTCGATGTGGACCAATTTTTGCATGGTCATTAGAGAACAATTACCAACACCATGTACCAAATTTCAGCTGGATCGGATGAAATTTGCTTCCTTTAGAGGCTCCGCAAGCCAAATCGGGGGATCGGTTTATATGGGGGCTATATATAATTATAGACCGATGTGGATCAATTTTTGCATGGTTGTTAGAGATCATATACTAACACCATGTACCAAATTTCAGCCGGATCGGATGAAATTTGCTTCTTTTAGAGCAATCGCAAACCAAATTTGGGGGTCCGTTTATTTGGGGGCTATACGTAAAATTGGACCGATATGGCCCATTTTCAATACCATCCGACCTACATCAATAACAACTACTTGTGCCAAGTTTCAAGTCGATAGCTTGTTTCGTTCGGACGGACATGCTCAGATCGACTCAGAATTTCACCACGACCAAGAATATATATACTTTATGGGGTCTTAGAGCAATAATTCGATGTGTTACAAACGGAATGACAAAGTTAATATACCCCCATCCTATGGTGGAGGGTATAAAAATTGACTCAAATGAACTTCCTGCGCAGTTAAAATAAAGAACATCTTCGGGAGGGAATTTGTGGAAGTTCTTTCAAAGTTGTGCCTCGAGAATAACTTGCAAATTTTTTTACTGGGAAGTTAGTGCATATGTTTGCAACACCCAGAAGGAGACGAGATATACATATGGTGTCTTTGGCAATATTGCTCAGGGCGGATCCCTGAGTTGGTATAGCCATGTCCGTCCGTTCGTCTGTCTGTGAACACATTTTTGTAATCAAATACCAGGTCGCAATTTTAGTTGAATCAACTTCAAATTTGGCTTAATTTTGTTTTGGGTCAGAATAGAACCCTCTTGGTTTTGGAAGAAATCGGTTCAGATTTAGATATAGATCTCATATATATCTTTCGCCCGACTTAACTCATATAATCACAGAGGCCAAAGTTTTACTTCGCTTTTTTTGAAACCATGCATAGGGAGTAGAATGAAGGTTCTAGATATGCATGCCAATTTTGGTTGAAATCGGTTAAGATTTAGATATAGCTCCCATATATATCTTTCGCACGATCTTCCCTCATATGACCACAGAGGTCAAAGTTGTAATTCGATTTACTGGAAGTTTTGCTCAAGGAGTACAATTAACATAGTTACTATGCATGTCAAATTTGGTTGAAATCGTTTCAGATTAAGATATAGCTTTCATATATATGTTTTTTAGATTTGGGTCAAAATTTCGTAAATTAAAACCGATTTTTTGGACACCCTACCTGCATTACTCGAACGAGCGCGACAGCTCTAATAAAAATCGCGATCTAAAACAGCTGATATAGTGAAATCGGTAGATCGGTCCATATGGAGGCTACGCCAAAATATGGACCAATACAAACCATATTCGGCACACCTAGTTTAGGACCCATACTACCTTTAAATTTCCAATTTTAAGCAATTTAAATTAAAAGTGCGATTTCTAGAAGCTCTAATAGTCAAATCGAAAGGAAGGTTTATATAAGGGCTATAATAAAACATGGACAAATACCCATAATATTCGTCACTACTATTTACGGCCCTTAAAATACCTTCAGAGTCTGCGTTTCAAGCAAATCAAACAAATCGGATATAAACTGTGATTACTGGAAGCCTAAGAATTTAAATCGGAGATCGATATGTTATATATGGAGGCTACGCCAAAACATGGACAGATTCAAAACGTATTCGACGCGGCTATCTATGGCCCTAAAATAGCTTTAGATTTGGAATTTCATGTAAATCGAATATAAATTGCAGTTTCTAGAAACCCAAGAAATCAAATTAGGAGATCTCTCTATATGGTGGCTACTTTTGCCAAAATGTGGACCGTTTCACACCGTATTTGGCACACTTATTTATGCACCAATAATACCTTTAGGTATTCAATTTCAGACAAATCCACTAAAACTATAGTGACTAGGAACCAAAAATGTAAAATCGGGAGATCGGTCTATACAGGGGCTATATAAAACAAGTATATACGACCGTAAGTTCGGACATGCCGAATCTTGTACACTCCATCATGGATTGCATAGAAACTTCTACGAAAGACTGTCATCCACAATCGAATTAATTGGGTTGTGGTATCTTTAAACTTCTTAACATCGTTTTCTAAATTGTTAGTTAGTCCATACGTGGTTTAAGTATATTAGACAAAAAAGGTATGTATAGATAAGTCTACAAATAATTACGAATCGATATGGACTTTAGCACGGTACCTAGAGAGCCAGAATTGAAATATGAGGGTCGCTTATATGTGGGCTATATACAATTATGAACTTGATATGGACCAATTTTTGTGTGATTGGGGATCTATTTATCTGAGGGCTATATATAACTATAGACCGATATGGACTAACTAGGTCCATGGTTGTTAACGGCCATATTCTAGCACAATGTACCAAATTTCAACTGACTCGGATGAAATTTGATCCTCCAAGTAGTTCCAAAATCAAATCTCGGGATCGGTTTATATGAGGGCTATATATGATTACGGACTGATATGGACCACTTTTAACATGGTTGTTAAACATCATATACTAACATCATGTACCAAATTTCAACCGAATCGGATGAATTTTGCTCTTCCAAGGGGCTCCGGAGGTCAAATCTGGGGATCGGTTTATATGGGGGCTATAGATAATTCTGGACCGATTTCGACCAACTTTTGCATGGTTGTTAGAGACCATATACTAACACCATCTACCAAATTTCGGATAGGATGAAACTTGCCTCTCTTAGAGGCTCCGCAACCCAAATCGGGGGATCGGTTTGTATGGGGGCTATATATGCTTATGGACCGACGTGGACCAATTTTTGTATGGTTGTTAGAGATCATATGCTGACACCATGTACCTAATTTCAACCGGATCGGATGAAATTTGCTTCTCTTAGAGGCCCCGCAAGCCAAATCTGGGGATCGGGTTATATGGGGGCTATATATAATTATGGACCGATGTGGACCAATTTTTGGCATGGTTGTTAGAGACCATATACCAACACGATGTACCAAATTTCAGCCGGATCGGATGAAATTTGCCTCTCTAAGAGGCTCGGCAAGCCAAATCAGGGGATCGGTTTATATGGGGACTATATATAATTATGGACCGATGTGGACCAATTTTTGCATGGTTGTTAGAGACCATATTCTAACATCATGTACAAAATTTCAGCCGGATCGGATGAAATTTGCTTCTCTTAGAGGATCGGCAAGCCAAATTTGGGGGTTCGTTTATATGGGGTCTATACGTAAAAGTGGACCGATATGGCCCATTTGCAATACCATCCGACCTACATCATTAACAACTACTTGTGCCAGGTTTCAAGTCGATAGCTTGTTTCGTTCGGAAGTTAGCGTGATTTCAACAGACGGACGGACGAACGGACGGACGGACATGCTCAGACCGACTCAGAATTTCACCACGACCCAGAATATATATACTTTATGGGGTCTTAGAGCAATATTTCGATGTGTTACAAACGGAATGACAAAGTTAATATACCCCCCATCCTATGGTGGAGGGTATAAAAATGAACCGATTCCCACCAGACCTATTTATGGTGCCTCCAAGTTTTGAATTTCATGCAAATTTGATAAAATTGTGGTATCAGATGCTCAAGACCACAAATCGAAAGGTCGGTTTATATGAGGACTAATATAGCCCCTCTTCGAACTTGACCATCCTGAATCAGTGCAAAATTTCAGCACGATAGCTTCATTATTGGAGGCTGTCGCGTGATTAAAACAGAAAGCGGACATCGTCCTGAGAAAGATGGATAAGGGAACTACATCTAAATCTGAACTGATTTCAATGAAATTTAGCACACTTTACAGAACTATCAATTGTACTCTTTGAGCAAAATCAAGGCGAAACTCTGGCGTCTTGGAACATATGGGGCGAATGATATATACGGAAGCTATACTTTACTCTGCACCAATTTCTTTCAAAATCATAGGGTTCTATTCTGACCCAAAATACTTACCTGTGTCAAATTTTAAGCCTATTGCACTAAAACTGCGTGCAGACGAAAATAATCCTACGATCCAAATTTTAGTCAAATCGAATGAATATGAGGCCTCTTATGCGCTCAATAATCTATTTATTTAAGGCTATAACAAAATCTGGACAAACGGCATATTTTGCATATTTCTTTGGCAATACAAAATTCTGGCAAATTTTATGAACATTTCATCCTGGCAAAAATGGGTAGACCTTTTGGCAAAACCAAACCAATCTAATCTAACCTATGCTTTCAAGAAACCAAATCGAAGGATCGGTTTATCCGTAAGCGCGAAGTTCACAGACAGACGGACATAGCTATATTGATTTAAAATAAAATTGAAAAAGAAAATAAAATTAAAATCGATATTTTGAAATGTTACAAATAGAATTTTATGGTGGTGGACACTAAAATGTATCGATTCAACCCATAGTTCAACCTTCTGGAAAACATAGAATGTGGGGGTGGGTATAGAAATATATATCCTATATATCAGACGAATCAAAACTAGTTGCAAGATCTTAATGCGAAGACGTGATAGATGGATTTATATAGAGACCTATATTAAAAATTTAGATCAGTGTGGCATTGCTTTCCTCCTAAACTGTTAGCGTACGAAGACTCGGACGAACTTAGGTTCAATTACATTTCATATGATTTGCTATTAGAATTTCTTACAATTCTGCTCAACATTAGTTTACATCCACGTTAAATGTGATTTAATTAAACGCATCTACAATCTTCTTCAAATACTCGTACATGCCCACTTTGTCAATGTTACCTTCCAACAAAGATATCCACTAGCCACTGAATGTATGTAAATTGCACGGTGGGTGGGTGTGGGGTTGGAAGGAGGTAGGTGGATAAAAATAAAAGAATCCCTCCAAAAAGTCAGAACACAATAGTAGCGGAACACAATTGGTGACAAAAAAAACGACAAAGAAAAAAATCTTAAATCGCATTTGTTATGGTTATAAATTCAAAACATGTTGAATGTAATAATTTCATTTTTTTTTTTTTCTTTATTTGCTCTACCATATTTCCGTTTTTCATAAACGACACTACAATGACAAACAGTGACTCAAAGTAAAATTTTGCAAATGTTATTTAAAAACAAGTATATATGGTCGTAAGTTCGACCAGGCCGAATCTTATGTACCCTCCACCATGGATTGCGTAGAAACTTCTACGAAAAACTGTCATCCACAATCGATTTACTTGGGTTGTGGTATCTTAAAACATTTTCTAAATTGTGAGTTAGTCCATACGTGGTATATATTAGACAAAACAAGTATATACGGCCGTAAGTTCGGTCAGGCCGAAGCTTATGTACCCTTCACCATAGATTGCGTAGAAACTTCTACTGAAGACTGTCATCCACAATCGAATTACTTGGGTTGCGGTAACACTTGCCGATGGCAAGGTATCTTAAAACTTCCTAACACCGTAATATATACCACATAGTCCATACGTGGTATATATTAAACTAAAAAAGGCTGACTATATACGTATATAATTAAGTTTAAAGTTTCTATAGAAAAAAAATATTGAAAAAATAAAATTTTTACAACATTTTCTATAAAAGTAAAATTTGGAAAAAATTTTCTATAGAAATAAAATTTGGAAAAAATTTTCTATAGAAATAAAATTTTTACAAAATTTTCCATAGAAATAAAATTTTGACAAAACTTTATATAGAAATGAAAGGTTGAAAAAATTTTCTATAGAAATAAAATTTTGACAAAATTTTCTATAGAAATTACATTTTTACAATGTTTTCTATAAAAATAAAATTTTGGTTGATTATTTTTGGCTCGAGTGGTAACCATAATATAGACCAACAACCGATATAGACCAATTTTTGCGTGATTGGAAGAGGCTCCGGAGATCAAATCTGGGGAACGGTTTATATGCGGACTATATATAATTATGGACCGATATGGACCAATTCTTGCGTGTTTGTTAGAGACCACATTCTAACACCATGTTGCAAATTTCAACCGGATCGGATGAATTTTGCACCTCCAAGAGGCTCCGCAAGCCAAATCTGGGGATCGATTTATATGGGGGCTATATATAATTATGGACCGATATGGACCAATTCTTGCATGGTTGTTAGAGACCATACACTAACACCACGTACCAAATTTCAACCGGATCGGATGAATTTTGCTCCTGTAAGAGGCTCCGGAGGTCAAATCTGGGGATCGGCTTATATGGGGGCTACATATAATTATGGGCTGATGTGGACCAATTTTTGCATGGTCATTAGAGAACATAAACCAACACCATGTACCAAATTTCAGCCGGATCGCATGAAATTTGCTTCTCTTAGAGGCTCTGCAAGCCACATCGGGGGATCGGTTTATATGGGGGCTATATGTAATTATGGACCGATATAGACCAATTATTGCATGGTTATTCGAGACCATATACTAACACCATGTACCAAATTTCAGCCGGATCGGATATAATGTGCTTCTCTTAGAACAATCGCAAGCCAAATTTGGGGGTCCGTTTATATGGGGGCTATACGTAAAAGTAGACCGATATGCACCAATTTTTGCATGGTTGTTAGAGGCCGTATACTAACACCATGTACCAAATTTCAGCCGGATCGGATGAAATTTGCTTCTCTTAGAGCAATCGCAAGCCAAATTTGGGGGTCCGTTTATATGGGGGCTATACATAAAAAAGGACCGATATGGACCAATTTTTGCATGGTTGTTAGAGGCAATATAATAACACCATGTACCAAATTTCAGCCGGATCGGATGAAATTTGCTTCTCCTAGAGCAATCGCAACCCAAATTTGGGGGTCCTTTTTTATGGGGGCTATACGTAAAAGTGGACCGATATGGCCCATTTGCAATACCATCCGACCTACATCAATAACAACTCCTTGTGCCAAGTTTCAAGTCGATAGCTTGTTTCGTTCGTAAGTTAGCGTGATTTCAACAGACGGACGGACGGACATGCTCAGATCGACTCAGAAATTCACCACGACCCAGAATATATATACTTTATGGGGTCTTAGAGCAATATTTCGATGTGTTACAAACGGAATGACAAAGTTAATATACCCCCATCCTATGGTGGAGGGTATAAAAAGGTATGTGTGGGTAAGTCTACAAATAATTACGAATCGATATGGACTTTTGCACGTTACGTAGGGAGCCAGAATTGAAATATGGGGGTCGCTTAATGGGGGCTATATACAATTATAGAACTTGATATGGACCAAGTTTTTGTGATTGGGGATCGATTTATCTGAGGGCTATTATAACTATAGACCGATATGGACCTAGTTAGGCATGGTTGTTAACGGCCATATACTAGCACAATGTACAAAATTTCAACTGACTCGGATGAAATTTGCTCATCCAAGAGGCTCCAAAACCGAATCTCGGGATCGGTTTATATGGGTGCTATATATGATTATGGACTGATATGGACCACTTTTGGCGTGGTTGTTAAATATCATATATCAGATGAATTTTGCTTCTCCAAAAGGCACCGGAGGTCAAATCTGGGGATCGGTTTAAATGGGGCTATATATAATTATGGACTGATATGAACCAATTCCTGCATGGTTGTTGGATAACATATACTAACATCACGTTCCAAATTTCAACCGAATCGGATGAATTTTTCTCTTCCAATGGGCTCCGGAGTTCAAATCTGGTGATCGGTTTATATGGGGCCTAAATATAATTATGGGCCGATGTTGACCAATTTTTGCCTGGTCACTAAAGACCATATACTTACACCATGTACCAAATTTCAGCCGGATCGGATGAAATTTGCTTCTCTTAGAGGCTCCGCAAACCAAATCGGGGGATCGGTTTATATGGGGGCTATATATAATTATGCACCGATTTCGACCAATTTTTGCATGGTTGTTAGAGATCATATGCTGACACCACTTACCAAAATTCAGCCGGATCGGATGAAATTTGCTTCTCTTAGAGGCTCCGCAAGCCAAATCGGGGGATCGGTTTATATGGGGGCTATATATAATTATGGACCTATGTGAACCAATTTTTGCATGGTTGTTAGAGACCATATACTAACACCATGTACCAAATTTCAACCGGATCGGATGAAATTTGCTTCTCTTAGAGACTCCGCAAGCCAAATATGGTGATCGTTTATATGGGGGCTATATATAATTATGGACCGATATAGAAAATTTTTTGCATGGTCATTAGAGATCATATGCTGACATCATGTCCCAAATTTCAGCCGCATCGGATGAAATTTGCATCTCTTAGAGTCCCCGAAAACCAAACGGGGGTCCGTTTATATGGGGGCTATACGTAAAAGTGGACAGATATGGCCCATTTGCAATACCATCCGACCTTTATCAATAACAACTACTTGTGACAAGTTTCAAGTCGATAGCTTGTTTCGTTCGGAAGTGATTTCAACAGACGGACGGACATGTTCAGATCGACTCAGAATTTCACCACGATCCAGAATATATATACTTTATGGGGTTTTAGAGCAATATTTCGATGTGTTACAAACGGAATGACAAAGTTAATATACCCCCATCCTATGGTGGAGGGTATTAAAAAATGAAATAGCTCAAAACACGGAATTAAATAAAATAAATATTTTTTTTTATATTTCTATTACAAAATTTATCTGTAATTGTAATTAAAGTAAATTTTAACTAATGCTTTCTATTCTCTTTCCATTGCAGGTAACGATTTTAACTTTATAAATCATAACATAGTTTTTATTAATCCAATCATCAGTAAGTATTACAATTATACAACTGGGATCCTACACTCAAAAAAAGTTTACTTAGGATTACGTTCCCTTAAGGGAATTAAGTTTTTCGAAATTAGGACACAGGTCTCATTTATTTATTTTAATATTTCACTTTAAAAATCAAAATTGTAACAGATAGTTCAAAGCAAAAATTGTTTCTTAATCTACAAATATGCTTCAGGACAATCAAGAAATTAAATCTCGGGACCGACCCATATGCCTTCGGAATGCTCAAGAAAACAAATCTAGAGATCGGGAAAACAGTATTTACGTGGTACTAAAGATTACGCAACCAAATTTTAGAATGCGCAATTTACAAATACTAAGGACACATTTCTTTAACACTTAAATGCGCACTGTATCTTTTAAGATACAACCATATAAAAAAAAAACTACTTACGTCTTAAAATATCGACCGAATTCTATGAAATCAAGTTTGTTGTATTAAATACAACAAAAAATTTTGAAAAAAAATTTTCTATAGAAAATATTGTCAAAATTCAATTTCTATAGAAAATGTTGTCAAAATTTTATTTCGGTAGAAAATTTTGTCAAAATTTTATTTCTATAGAAAATTTTTGCAAATTTTTATTTCTATAGAAAATTTTTGCAAAATTGTATAGAATATGTTGTAAAAATTTTACTTCTATAGAATATGTTGTAAAAAGTTTATTTCTATAGGAATTTTGTAAAAATTTTATTTCTACAGAAAATTTGTGATGTACCTCTTAGGTAGAGAAAAAATTTTATTCCATTAAAAATTTTTTTCAAAATTTTGTCAAAATTTAATCATCTTCTCCCAATTTCAATATTTTTTGCAAAGGGATGTCACTTTCGCTGAATTTCCTGAAATTCCAAGAAAATCTGTAAACTTTCCTTCAAGTTTATTAGTATGGGGCAAGGAGAAATACCCAAAAATCAAGTACACCATATTGATTTTTTTAGAGGAGGTCTCCCTCCCCGTCCCAATATCGAACAATGATATAGCGTATATTGTGTAGACGTCCCAGAAAACCTCAAGCAAATTATAAGCCCAAGTTTTAAACAGCAGGGCAAAGGGAGGCCCCTCTTCACAAAATCAAATATCCATTATAATAATATAACCTACCCCACATCCTCTGTATATTTCAAGTAAATTTGAAAAGTTTAACTGTTTCCCGTTATTTGATTGAGAAGAAAGAAGGTCTCCCTGTTCCCTTTTATTTTTCCCCGACCAAATAATAAAAAATCTTCATCAATCAAGTTCTCCGTAAAATTTCAGTAAGCCGACAAATTTTACTTTTTTTCACTGTACTTAAAAAAAAGTGGAATAAGGGGGAGACCGTGGGGGTCTCGACCACATATCGCAAAATAAAGTAGCTGTTGCCTAGAAGCCCCCTTCAACCTGCCGTGAAAATTTCAAGCAAATCGTATAATTTTGTTCCAATTTTCAGTAAGTCGGGCAAGGGGGAGGTGTTCATTCCCGTTTAAATGTTAAAAAATCGGGTACCCCGTAATTAATTCATAACCTTACGGTTATGTTCTCTGTAAATCTCAAGTAAACCAGAAATTTTTTTTTTTACCGTACTTTAAACAAAAGTCGTATAAAGGGCTGGTCCACCTCCGCGACCAAATATCGAAAAATAAAGTAGCGGGTTTTTGTATAGACATAACCCCTAACCTTCCTTGGAAATTTCACCCAAATCGGTGAACTTTGAACCAATAAGTCGGGAGGTGCCCTTTCCCGTCCAAATGTTAAAAAATCGGGTACCACATAATTAAATCATAACCTCACGGGGTGTTCTCTATAAATCTCAAGTAAATCAGAAAAATGTTATTTTTTACAGTACTTTAAACAAAAGTCTTATAAAGTGTTGGTCCACCTCCGCGACCAAATATCGAAAAATAAAGTAGCGGGTCTTTGCCTAGACATCACCCCTAACCTTCCTTGGAAATTTCACACAAATCGGCCCAATTTTGAAAAAGTCGGGCAAAGGGATGTCCCCCTCCCGCACCAGATATCAAAAAATGAGGTACGCTATTTTCACCACATGATTACCCTCTACGTTCTCCGAATACTTTTCATGTGAAAAAATAAAATTATTAAAGCTCACAGAGCCCGAGATCTTTCCAACGAATGAAAAACCGTGGAAATCGGTTCGGAAACCCCGACTTATTTTTATATAGTAATATTTGTAACATTTGTCAAAATTTCATTTTTATAGAATTTTTTTTTTTTCAATATTTTATTTCTATTGTGAAGTGCCTTTTAGGTGGAGGAGAATATTTTGCAAAACAGTGAAAAATCTATCATTTCTTGTAGAAGTCTACCAACCGTGGTTGCGTGTCTTTGGTATAAAAAATTCATATGGTATCATGTCAATTTTTCCAACCAAACCCACTACACTACAATGGTGTAGGGTATAAAAAAATATAAAGTATAATTCAATGTCCTTGTGTCTACTGTTATGTGGTGCCATAGAATCTAGGAATTTCATTGTTCGTTGCCAAGTTTGAAATACAATAAAAATTAAACACCAACACCCAGCTCCACATATATTTTCCCTCAAATACACACACATACACAGACACCCATGTAAGTCTAAATGTATACATTACAAATGAATTTACATATACGTGATAATAGTGAACATTTGTTTGAACGATTGTATACGTGCGTCTGTCTATGTGTATGGCTTTATATTCTGCGTGTTGTGTACATGACTATGAGTATGAGTATTTGTTATGCTTTTGACTCCCACCCACCCACAATTTCACACACACACTGTTATATACAGGATCTACTTGATGGTTTATGAGTTTTAATTTACATTTAAATTTTGTCGCGTACTTTGGCAACAATCACCACAATGCCAGCAACAACAGAAATATACAATAATAACAAAGAAATAACAACAACAACAGCAGCAGCAACAATACAATCATTACTAACAGCAACAACGACATATGTATGCAGCATAAGCAATCGTGAGACTAAAATGACACAACAGTAGTACCAAAAAGTACTAACATTCATGGAAAGTTACACAAGCAGAAAATTGCCAAAGGCCTAAAGAGAAACGACGAATTTACAACAGAATGGAATTAAAATCCAACAGAAATCCTTTCTGTTTTTTTTTTTTTTTGGTCTTCATCTGAAAAACATCCCTCACATTTGATGCGAATATAATATTCCACATTGCAACTTGACTTCGAGGGAACGTTGAAGAAAACAAAAATGGGGATGGGATGGCTTATAGAGATATTGGAGAGGGATTTTGTAGAAAGTTTTCCAGCGGTATATGTAAATTTAAACTTTTTTCTAAAGGCCTTAAAACATTCAGAAATGCTCCAGTCATCGTTACTTTAATGACCACAATGATCAATGATCAACTAAACAAGCCGCAGAAGCAATAAAGAAACGTGACAGCATGCAGAGCGCATAAGCTAATTGGACATCTCGGTCCAATGCTAAGAAATCGATGATGGAATTAAAGATTAACTTCGCATTCCAGAGAACAAAATATCCAATTTTGGGGACTACAGTATCTACCGAGGGGAAGAAGTGGTTTTTCAACAGAACAAAAAAAAACTACCAAAGAAAAAAACTTATTTTCCAATTTTTTTTCTATAGAAACTTTTGTCAATTTGTTTTTCTATAGAAAATTTTGTCAAAATTTTATCTCTACGGAAAATTTTGTCAAGATTTTATTTCTATAGAAATTTTGTCAAAATTTTATATCTATAAAAAATTTTGTCACCATTTTATTTTTATTCAAAGTTTTGTCAAAATTTTATTTCTATAGAAAATTTTGTCAAAATTTTATCTATGTAGAAAATTTTGTCAAAATTTTATCTATATAGAAAATTTTGTCAAAATTTTAGCTCTAAAGAAAATTTTGTCAAAATTTTATCTCTATAGAAAATTTTGTCAAAATTTTATTGTTATAGAAAATATTGTCAACATTTTATTTCAATAGCAAATTTTACCAAAATTTTATTTCTACAGAAAATTTTATCAAAATTTTATAGCTATAGAAAATTTTCTCAAAATTTTATCTCTATAGAAAATTTTGTCGAAATTTTATCTCTGTAGAAAATTTTGTCAAAATTTTTTCTCTATAGAAAATTTTGTCAAAATTTTATCTCTATAGAAAATTTTTTAAAAATTTTATTTCTATAGAAAATTTTGACAAAATTTTATATCTATAGAAAATTTTCTCAAAATTTAATCTCTATAGAAAATTTTGTGAAAATTTTATCTCTATAGAAAATTTTGTCAAAATTTTACCTCTATAGAAAATTTTGTCAAAATTTTATCTCTATAGAAAATTTTGTCAAAATTGTATTTCTATAGAAATTTTTGTCAAAATTTTACTGCTATAGAAAATTTTGTCAAAATTTTATTTCTATAGAAAATTTGACAAAATTTTATCTAAATAGAAAATTTTGTCAAAATTTTATCTCAATAGAAAATGTTGCCAAAATTTTATGTCTGCAGAAAATTTTGTCAAAATTTCATCTCTATAGAAAATTTTGTCAAAATTTCATCTCTATAGAAAATTTTGTCAAAATTTCATCTCTATAGAAAATTTTGTCAAAATTTCATCTCTATAGAAAATTTTTTCCAAATGTGATTTCTATAGAAAATTTTGTCAAAATGTCATCTCTATAGAAAATTATGTCAAAATTTTAGTTCCATAGAAAAGTTTGTCAACATTTTATTTCTATAAAAATTTTTGAAAATTTTGTCAAAACTTTATTTCTATAGAAATTTTTGTCAAAATTTTATCTCTATAGAAAATTTTGTCAACATTTTATTTCTATAGAAAATGTTGTCAACATTTTATTTTTATACAAATGTTTGTCAAAATGTTATTTCTAGAGAAAATTTTGTGAAAATTTTATATGTATAGAAAATTTTGTCAAAATTTTATCCCCAAAGAAAATTTTGTCAAAATTTTATCTCCAAAGAAAATTTTGTCAAAACTTCATCTCTATAGAAAATGTTGCCAAAAATGTTATCTCTGTAGAAAATTTTGTCAAAATTGTATATCTATAGAACATTTTCTCAAAATTTTATCTCTAAAGAAAATTTTGTCAAATTTTATCTCTGTAGAAAATTTGTCAAAATTTTATCTCTATAGAAAATTTTGTCAAAATTTTATTTCGATAGAAAATGTTGTCAAAATGTTATTTCTAGAGAAAATTTTGTGAAAATTTTATTTTTATAGAAAATTTTGTCAAAATTTTATCTCCATAGAAAATTTTTTTCAAAATTTCATCTCTATAGAAAGTTTTGTCAAAATGTCATGTCTATAGAAAATTTTGTCAAAATATTATCTCTACAGAAAATGTTGTCAAAATTTTACTTCTACAGAAAATGTTGTCAAAATTTTATTTCCATAGAACAGTTTGTCAAAATTTTATCTCTACAGAAAATTTTGTCAAAATTTCACTTTTATAGGAAATTTTGTCAAAATGTGATTTCTATAGAAAATTTTTTAAAAATTTCGTATCTATAGAAAATTTTGCCAAAATTTTATTTCCATAGAAAAGTTTGCCAAAATTTTATTTCTATAAAAAATTTTGTCAAAATTTTATTTCTATAGAAAATTTTGTCAAAATTTTATTTCTATAGAAAAATTTGCCAAAATTTTATCTCTATAGCAAATTTTGTCAAAATTTTATCTCTACAGAAAATTTTGTCAAAATTTTATTTCTATAGAAAATTTTGTCAAAATTTTATTTCTATAGAAAAATTTGTCAAAACGTTGTATCTATAGAAAATTTTGTCAAAACGTTATATCTATAGAAAATTTTGTCAAAATTTTATCTCTATAGAAAATTTTGTTAAAATTTTCTAGCGAATGTCCAATGAGACTCCACACTGATAGCATATCAAAGCGATTGGACAGGTACAATTACCCATTTTACCGCATTTCAGTACTACATCGATTAGAAGTTGAAATTGTTATGAAATAAAATGAAAAAATATGGAATTTTATTCATAAATTTGTTATTAGTGTTTTTACTAAATAAGTCCCCCAAAATATTGGGAATTTATTTCATTTTGTGTTTTAGCGATTTATTTCATTTTTTGGAGTATAATTTCATAAAATGTTTTGTTTTTTTTTTTATCAAGACATAAGTCCCCAATTTTGGGACTTATTTCATTTTCCATTTTAGAAACTTATTTCATGAGGACCTATTACAGGAGCCTATATAAAATTTTATTTTAATTACAATTTCATTATTTAAACGAAATGTTTCCTTAATATTGCGTAAATTGCGCATCCTAAAATTTAGGTTGCGTAATCTTTTTTCACCACTGGAAAAAGAACTACCCACAAAAGCTTCTAGTCTAGCTAAAGGCTAAAAAGTACTTGAAATTATCTTTATTTATTATTCACATGTAGAAGTAAAGACATTTGCGGAAAATGAAAACAATACAACTAGATAAAGTATTTAAATCACTGGTTAAATGGGAAGTACTCTCACATTCCAAATTCCATTTTCCATAGATGTGCACATCCTCTAATGGCACATTAAGTTTTATGTCGAAACCGAAAATGTTACATTTCATGCTCACCAAAAGACAATGATTTAATCAAACTCTTGTGGGAGGATATATGTTATATTTATTTTCGATTTGTAGTCATTTAAAAGGCAAATTTACTTAAAATTATCGAAATGTTTTTGATAGCATCATCAGCATTTATAGGGTGTATCTACATATTTTGTAAATGTTGTTGAAATATTGAATGCCAAAATCGAAAATTCCATCGTAGCCATTAATTTTGTATAAATTTGCATAGAATAATGACGCCTTTTTGTTTGCAATATTCATACATTTATATGAAGATGGAGAAGAAATAAAGGAAACAATTACTCGTTCTATATATGCTATTATGCTCGCATAAAATATATAAGGCATATTCTTAGGATAGAAATGAAGAAATTCAAACGGAAATTTCTTCCAAAAAAGATATTAAGCTAATATGAAAGAATATGAAAACAAATTTGGCAGATACAAAATTTACACAATATTAAGGAAAATTTCAATTTACTATAGGAAAAAAATTGATAAAATTTTCTATAAAAATAAAATATTAACCAAATTTTCAATAGAAATAAAATTTTCATTTAGAAATAGACTTTTGACAAAATCTTCTATAGAAATAACATTTTGACAAAATCTTCTATGGAAATAAAATTTTGACAAAATTTTGAAAAAATTTTCTATAGAAATAAAATTTTGACAAAATTTTCTATAGAAATAAAATTTTGACAAAATTTTCTATAGAAATAAAATTTTGACAATATTTTCTATAGAAATAAAATTTTGACAAAACTTTCTATGGAAATTAAATTTTGACAATATTTTCTATAGAAATAAAATTTTGACAATATTTTCTATAGAAATAAAATTTAGACAAAATTTTCTACACAAAAAAAAATTGCAAAATTTTCTATAGAAATAAAATTTTGATTTTTTTTTTAGAGAAATAAAATTCTGACAAAATTTTTTATAGAAATAAAACATTGACAAAATAATCTATAGAAAAAAAAAATTGACAAAATTTGTAGAAATAAATTTTGTGTGGATATAAAATGTTGACAAAATTGTCTATAGAAATAAAATTTTGACTAAATTTTCTATAGAAATAAAATTTTGACAACATTTTCTACGGAAAAAATTTTTGACAAGATTATCTGTAGAAGTAAAAGTTATAAAATTTGCTATAGAAATTAAATTCTGACAAAATGTTTATAAAACTAAAATTTTGACACAATTTCCAAAAAAAAAAAAAATTCAACAACAAATATTCTATGGAAATAAAATTAAATAAAATTCTATATACATTAAAAAAAAGTATTTTTTTTTTAATTTTTAAAAGCTGAGATCAAAACAACAAATATGATTGAAATACAAACCAACAATAAAAAACAAAACACGAATGAAGTAAGAGGAAGCACGCTTAAAATAAACCCAGCCAACTGCTCTCAAATCGATGATATTGTATGAATTTATTTCGGCATAATCCGGCTATCATAAACCTTTTTTCGGAGGGTTCAATGTGGTTCACTTTGGGTTTAGTGAACTGCCTGAATTTATTCTGATAATTGGTTGATAGTTTTGCTGCAAGTAGATGATGCTGATGAGGAATGTGGTAATTCCGAAACGTGCGTCCTTCCAACCATCTTGCAGTCTATAGGGCTTTGCCCAAATAAATTTGACAAACATTCTTTTCCTCTGTTGGTGAAGCTACTCTTGTAGTTTAGTCACAACAATGGTGACTAAAGAACAAATATGATTGAAGTACAAACCAACAATAAAAAAACCAAACACGAATGAAATAAAATTGTGACAAATTTTTTTTAGAGAAATAAAATTTTGACAAAATTTTTTATAGAAATAAAATATTGACAAAATAATCTCAAGAAATGAAATTTTGTTAAAATTTGCTATAGAAATAAAATTTTGACAAAGGTTTCTATCGAAAAAAAGGTTGACAAAATTTTCTACGGAATTAAAATTTTGACAAAATTTTCGGTGGATATAATATGTTGACAAAATTTTCTATGGAAATAAAATGTTGACAAAATTTTCGGTGGATATAAAATGTTGACAACATTTTTTATAGATATAAAATATTGAAAAAATTTTCTTTAGAAATAAAATTTTGACAAAATTCTCTAGAGAAATGAAATTTTGAAAATATTTTCTATAGCAGTGAAATTTTAAAAAAATTTTCTATAAAAATAAAATTTTGACCAAATTTTCTATAGATTGAAATTTGTAAAAAAATTTCAATAGAAATAAAATATTGACGAAATTTTCTATAAAAATAAAATTTTAACAAAATTTTCTTTAGAAATAAAATTTTCACAAAATTTTAGATAGAAAAACAATTTTAACAAAATTTTGTTTAGAAATAAAATTTTCACAAAATTTTATATAGTAATAAAATTTTGACAAAATTTACTATAGAAATAAAATGTTGACAAAATTTTCGATAGAAATAACATTTTGGCAAAATTTTCGATAGAAATAAAATTTTGACAAAATTTTCGATAGAAATAGAATTTTGATAAAAATTTTGATAGAAATAAAATTTTGATAAAACTGTCTATAGAAATCAAATTTTGATAAACTGTCTATAGAAATCAAATGTTGACAAAATTTTCTATAGAAATAAAACTTTGACAAAATTTTAGATAGGTATAAAATTTTGACAAAATTTTCTATAGAAATAAAATTTGACAAAATTTTCTATAGAAATAAAATTTTGACAAAATTTAGAATAGAAATAAAATGTTGACAAAATTTTCGATAAAAATAAAATTTTTGATAAAATTTTCTATAGAAATTTTCTATAGAAGTTAACAAATTTTTCTATAGAAATAAAATTTTAACAAAATTTTCGATAGAAATAAAATTTTCACAAAATGTTCGATATAAATAAAAATTTGACTAAATTTTCTATAGAAATAAAATTTTGACAAAATTTTCTATAAAAACAAAATTTCAACAACAAATTTTCTATGGAAATAAAATTAAATAAAATTCTACATACATTAAAAAAATTTATTTTTATACCCTTCGCCACTACTGTGGTACAGGGTATAATAAAATTGTACATTTGTATGTAACGCCAAGAAGGAAAAGTCTGAGACCCATCGATCGTCTTAGAATTAAATTGTGAGTCGATTTTGCGATGTCCGTCTGTCTGTCTGTATATGTAATTTTGTGTGCAAAGTACAGCTCGCCGTTTAAGTCCGATCGTCCTCAAATTTGGCATAAGGTCGTGTTTTGGGACAAAAACAATCGTTATTGATTTTGGAAAAAATTGGTTCAGATTTAGATATAGCTGCCATATATATTTATCCCCGATCTGGTCATAATTGGCGTGTTTATCAAGCAATGTTCTTCAAATTCAGTATATCCGAATATTAGATATAGCTGCCATATATATTTATCCCCGATCTGGTCATAATTGGCGTGTTTATCAACCGATGTTCTTCAAATTCAGTACATCCGAATATTTTATTAGTCTCGCAAAACTTGCAAAATATCAGCCAAATCGGTTCAGATTAAGATATAGCTCCCATATATATCTTTCGTCCGATTTGGACTAATATGGCCTCAGAAGCCATAGTTTTGCAGTGATTTGCTTCAAATTTTGCACAAAGGGTACGTTTAATGGTACGGTTATATGTGCCAAATTTGTTTAAAATCGGTTCAGATTTAGATATATCTCCCATATATATCATTCGTCCAATTTGAACTTATATGACCTCAAATGCCAGAGTTTTACCCTGAGTTGCTTAAAATTTTGCATATGGAGTACGTTTAATAGTATCGGTAAGTTTGCCAAATTTGGTTGAAATCGGTTCAGATTTAGATATAGCTCCCATGTATGTATTTCGCCCGACTCATATGACCACGGAGGCCAAAGTTATATACATTTTCGTGAAATTTGGCATAGATAGCAGAATTATTATTCTAACTATGCATGTCAAATTTAGTCAAAATCGGTTCAGATTATATATAGCTCCCATAATTATAGGAAAATGTTAACTAAAATATGGAATGCATTCTACCTAATTTCTTCGAAAATCACATCGTTCAAACAAATAAAAATGTCTTTGGCGCTATACGAAGTTCAACTTTCTTCACAATGAGTTCATTTTAACTTAAAAAAGGGGTCACTTTTTTCTGGGTGTATATACGTGCACCAGAGTTGGGGAAATATGGTAGACTGTGTCATATTTTATACACATTTTCTATGGGATTTTCCTCCAATTAACTAGATAGCGTTAGCCAATTTAAATTTTAAATCTAGAGATTTTCTAGAAGTACAAAAAATTGTCTCCATTATAAGTATTTGTATCTGAAAATGCAAACCTTTATATAGCTCCCAGCAAATTTAAAGTAGTTGAGATGGTAACACAAATGTTTGTCTACATAGTGGTGAAGGGTATAATATAGTCGGCCCCGTCCGACTTTAGACTTTACTTACTTGTTTTTTTTTTTTTTTTAATTTTATATAGAAAAAATTTTGAACATTTTTCTTTAGAAATAAAATTTTCCTTCAAAAAAGCTCCAAAAGTTGATTTTTATACCATTATATCTCTACTGTTAACCATATTTACTTAAACCATACCTACCTACTTTAAATCTCATATATTTAAGTAGTGTTTAATGCTTTGAATTCCAACCTTGGAAACTCCTTCCCTACTCGGGTTTTAATGTGAATACTTTTCAACAAATATATATAAATCATAAGATATAAAAACAAAATCTAAAATCAACATTTCTACAGAATGAAAACATAAAAAATCCCAAGATATATGTGACGATAATAAGCAAGTTTGCTGATATTTTTTTCCCAGCATCTTACTTATATCTGAGTATCCGTAGTTGTCAGTGATGACTGAGCATAGATTAAGACTCCATAATTTCCGGTGTTTTTTCTTCTTCATTTTGTTTCCTTCCTTTCCATCCCCACTATGGTGTTCAATCATTTGCTAGCCGTTAGGCAAATGAGAATAAAACAAAATCAAGTAGTCATGTTATTTAAATGCCTTGAATAACAGACCCTATAACAATATCAACAACATGAGATATGGCTTATGTTTCTCGCAATAATATTGGGAAAGTAAAAAAAAGAATATACACAGTTTACAAAGCAAAGAGAGGGAGAGAGAGAGAAACATTTCAAATCGGTTGAGGACATGTGTCGTATATATAATGCTTACCACTACTGCCAAAGATACAATTATACGCTCATATACGCATATATCGCCATATCCGGTATAAAACATACAGTTCCTCTGTTCTGAGAATAACAAAAATATGGAAATCGTTTCACCCTCCAAATTCGTATTAATTTTGTACTCATCGCCCGCATCATCATCATCATCATCATGGTAGGAAAATTTGCTAACGTAGAAAAAAAAGAAACAATTTACAATCGAATTGAATTTAGCTCAAACTTATTGGATATATTTTTGTAAAACGAGCAACTTACTATGGACCATAGCCATAAAAATTATTCAATGTTCCATAAAATTGTAAACTCTTTGCAAACATATGCAAATTTTGTTGTTAGCTTCGAAATGCATTATGTTTGGTCGTCATTGGTTTTGGTAAATGAGGGAGTTTATTAGGGCATTAATGTGCCCATTGTATGAGCAGAGATACACAGAAAATTTTGGCATCCTATTTTATTCATAGTTTAAACCTATGAAAATAGGCATGTACATAGTGACTGATATGTAATGCAACAAAGTAAAGCAATACGAAAAAATCGAAACTGATAATATCGAAACTGGTAATATTTGATGCTATTTCAGACATTGTTTACTTATTAATATTCACCACTATATATTCCAAATTTTGGGGTTTGAGACAATATTTAGTCAAATCGGCTGAAATTTATATAAGCCGGAGACTTATCTAAATGCCAACCGTTCTATTCAAAGTCAGGTACTACAATGTGTAGGCGATGAATACAATATGGGGAAATTATCACAATTTTTTTTTTAATGTGGGTATTATGACCTACACCGGAAGAACTTATATGTATATGGTGGATTTATCTTAATCTTAACCTGAAATGAATTGGATAAAATTCGACACATTCAGTAGAATCTTAAAATTGTTCTCTGTGTAAAATACCAATTCAATTGGAGTACAATCCCTTTGAAAATGGCTGTAAAATATGAAATATTCCACCACGTTAGGTTAAGTTTGAGGTAAAGTGGTAGCCCGATTTATTTTCAGGCTCACTTAGACTATTCAGTCCATTGTGATACCACATTATCTCCGCCATATTTCCCCAAATGAAACTTTGGCCTCCGGTGGTCATATGAAACTAAATCGTACGTAAGATATATATGGAAATATGACATACTTGACAATACCATCAGTTGTAATCCTTGTGCAAAATTTGAAGCGATTTTTTCTCAAATCAATAGGGATTGTCCTTGAGCCGAAGTAAAATTCTTGAGGATTAATAGATTCAAAATAGAGCTGCACTTTGCACACAAAAATACATCTACAGACAGACGGACATCGATAAATCGATTCAGAATTTAATTCTAAAACGACCGGTATACTAAACGATGGGTTTCAGACTACTCCTCTGTGGCATATATATTCTTGATCAGGGAGAAATTCTAAGACGATATAAGCATGTCCGTTTGTCTGTCTGTTGTAATCACGCCACAGCTATCAATAAACAAGTATATACGGCCGTAAGTTCGGTCAGGCCGAATCTTATGTACCCTCCACCATGGATTGCGTAGAAACTTCTACGAAAGACTGTCATCCACAAATTTCAACTCACATGGTTGTTAAATATCATATACTACCACCACGTACCAAATTTCAACCAGATCGGATGAATTTTGCTTCTCCAAAAGGCACCGGAGGTCAAATCTGGGGATCGGTTTATATGGGAGCTATATATTATTATGGACTGATAGGAACCAATTCCTGCATGGTTGTTGGATACCCTATACTAACATCACGAACCAAATTTCAACCGAATGGGAAGAATTTTGCTCTTCCAAGGTACTCCGGAGGTCAAATCTGGGGATCGGTTTATATGGGGCCTATATATAATTATGGACCGATATGGACCATTTTTTGCATGGTTGTTAGAGACCATATACTAACACCATGTACCAAATTTCAGCCGGATCGGATGAAAATTGTTTCTCGTAGAGGCTCTGCAAGTCAAATCGGGGGATCGGTTTATATGGGGGCTATATATAATTATGGACCGATGTGGACCAATTTTTGCATGGTTGTTAGAGACTATATACTTACACCATGTACCAAATTTCAGCCGAATCGGATGAAATTTGCTTCTCTTAGAGGCCTCGCAAGCCAAATTTGGGGGTCCGTTTATATGGGGGCTATACGTAAAAGTGGACCGATATGGCCCATTTGCAATACCATCCGACCTACATCAATAACAACTACTTGTGCCAAGTTTCAAGTCGATAGCTTGTTTTGTTCGGAAGTTAGCGTGATTTCAACAGACGGACGGACGGACGGGCATGCTCAGATCGACTCAGAATTTCACCACGACCCAGAATATATATACTTTATGGGGTCTTAGAGCAATATTTCGATGTGTTACAAACGGAATGACAAAGTTTATATACCCCCCATCCTATGGTGGAGGGTATAATAATGTCGCTATCGCACTGCAATTTTACACAGATTCGTGTTTTGTTTGCAGGCAGGTCAAGTCCGAAGATGGGCTATATCGGTCCATGTTTTGGTATAGCCCCAATATAAACAGACCCCCCGATTTGGGGTATTGGGCTTCTAGAAACCTTATTTTCTATCTGATTTGCCTGAAATTGGAAATCTAGATTTATTTTAGGATCATAATTAGGTGTGCCGTAAATGGTTCCTATTGGTCCATGTTTTGGTATACCTCCCATATAAACCGATCTCACGATTTTACTTCTTGAGCTTCTAGAATCCGTAGTTTTCTGAAATTCGAAATCTAGGGGTATTTTAGGATCATAATTCGGTGTGTCGGAAATGGTGCCTATCGGTCCATGTTTTGATAAAAGACCGATCTCCCGATTTTACTTCTTGAACTTTTAGAATCCGTAGTGTTTATCCAATTTTTCTTAAATTCGAAATCTAGGGGTATTTTAGGACCACAAATGGATGTGCCAGAAATGGTGCCTATCGGTCCATGGTTTGGTATAGCCCCCGTATAGACCGATCAGCCGATTTTACTTCCTGAGCTTCTAGAATCCGTAGTTTTTATCCAATTTGTCTGAAATTCGAATACTCGAGGTATTTCAGGACCATAAAGAGGTGTGCCGCAAATGGTTCCTATCAGTCTATGTTTTGGTATAGCCCCCATATAGACCGATCTCCCAATTTTACATCTTGGGCTTCTAGAATCCATACTTTTTATCCAGTTTGCTGATATTCGAAATCTAGAGGTATTTTAGAACCATAAATATTTGTGCCGAAAATGGTATGTGTCGGTCCATGTTTTGGTATAACCCCCATATAGACCGATCTCCCGATTTAACTTGTTGAGATTCTAGTATCCATAGCTTTTATCCAATTTGTCTGAAATTAGAATTCTCGAGGTATTTTAGGACCATAAAGACCGATCCCCAGATTGTACCTCCGGAGCCTCATGGATGAGCAAAATTCATCCGATTCGGTTGAAATTTGGTACGTGGTGTTAGTATATGATCTCTAACAACCATGCAGGAATTGGTCCATATCGGTCCATAATTATATGTAGGCCCCATATAAACCGATCCCCAGATTTGACCTCCGGAGCCCCTTGGAAGAGCAAAATTATTCCGATTCGGTTGAAATTTGGTACATGGTGTTAGTATATGGTATCTAACAACCATGCAAAAATTGGTCCACATCAGTCCATAATTATATATAGCCCCCATATAAACCGATCCCCAGATTTGACCTCCGGAGCCCTTTGGAAGAGCAAAATTCACCCGATCCGGTTGAAATTTGGTACGTGGAGTTAGTATATGGTCTCTAACAACTATGCAAAAGTTGGTCCACATCAGTCCATAATTATATATAGCCCCCATATAAACCGATCCCCAGATTTTACCTCCGGAGCCTCATGGATGAGCAAAATTCATCCGATTCGGTTGAAATTTGGTACGTGGTGTTAGTATATGATCTCTAACAACCATGCAGGAATTGGTCCATATCGGTCCATAATTATATGTAGGCCCCATATAAACTGATCCCCAGATTTGACGGAGCCCCTTGGAAGAGCAAAATTCATCCGATTCGGTTGAAATTTGGTACATGGTGTTAGTATATGGTCTCTAACAACCATGCAAAAATTGGTCCACATCAGTCCATAATTATACACGCAGAGAAGAAACATGATTGCCACAATCATATTCGAAGAGCAAAATAATATGATAGCAGCTATTTTTGCGGCGACCATGTAACATTTTAACCTGCAACCATGTTGGCTAAGTGAACATGGTTCTAAGAAAAATATAATTGTCCTCATCTAAAATGTTATTATATTGATAAAAAGAATTTTGTTTGAATGAAAAGACTATGGTCACGATCTAAAATGTTATGTTATTCGTCAAAAATGTTTTTCTTCTAGTTAAAAGAACATGGTCACAACCTAAAATGTTTTGATTTTTATGAAAAAACTTTTTTCGTCGTCGAAAAAAGGACGCCACTTGAGAAAAGAAAACACAAAATCAACTTTATTTATTTGTTTTTATTTATTTATAAACTAATTCATTGTTTATTTGTATTTATAATGTCGTGCAAGCAAACTTCACATATTTTTACACACTCTAGTTTGGTTCAATTTCAACAATAAGTAATCATTCCATATTTACTTCGTGACCATCAAATGTACAAACGCAGACATCATGTAACTGCAAATAAAAATAAATTATACCATATATCAAAATGCAGAACAAAAACCAGGTATATTTTTTTCAATTACACTTTCCTTGTTTGTATTCACATAAAACCACGTGCCATTTCTGAATAAATAAATTAACACAAAACACAATAATTCCGTATTCTCCGTCCATTCCAAGAAACAATCAACACACGACTGACGCGCAAAATGAAAATCGTGTGTACCTGCTCAATGTTTTTATAAAATTCTTGTCGCTGCAAAAAAATTAAAAAATTAAATGGTCACGAAAACAATGTACATGGTCTTTATGGCCATGTAATGGTTGTAGACATGTCTATACGTAAACTATAAAAATATTTTTTTCTCTGCAAAAAAGTAAAAAAAATTGAATGGTCAGATACATGATTTTCCTGACCATATAATGGTCTCAAATTCTATCATTTAAATAATAGAACATGTTTGCGGCATTTGAGAACCATTTAAATGCTTATTGCCAACATATATTTTTCTCCGCTCGAAAATTATTTTTACAAAGACAAAATACATGGTTTTCGCGACAATTACATACTCTATATAAGCATTAAATGGATGCGGCAACCATGTCCAAACATGTTTTTTCTGTGCGTGTATATAGCCCCCATATAAACCGATCCCCAGATTTGACCTCCGGAGCCCTTTGGAAGAGCAAAATTCACCCGATCCGGTTGAAATTTGGTACGTGGAGTTAGTATATGGTCTCTAACAACTATGCAAAAATTGGTCCATACCGGTCTTAATTATTTAAACCGATTCCCAGATTTGACCACCGGAGCTCTTGGAGGAGCAAAACTCATCCGATCCGGTTGAAACTTGGTACGTGGTGAAATTTGGTACATTGGGCTAGTACATGGCCGCTAACAATTATTATTTTTGGGGATCGGCTATATGATCCCCAAAAATAATCTACCAAAATTTTATTTCTATAGAAAAATTTATCAAAATTTTATTACTATAGAAAATGTTGTCAAAATTTTATTACTATACAAAATTTTGTCAACATTTTATTTCTATAGAAAATTTTACCAAAATTTTATTTCTATAGACAATTTTGTCAAGATTTTATTTCTGTAGAAAATTTTGTCAAAATTTTATTTCTATAGAAAAATTTGTCAACATTTTATTTCTATAGAAAATTTTGTCTAAATTTTATTACTATACAAAATTTTGTGAAGATTTTATTTCTGTAGAATATTTTGTCAACATTTTATTTCTATAGAAAATTTTGTCTAAATTTTATTACTATACAAAATTTTGTCAACATTTTATTTCTATAGAAAATTTTGTCAAACTGAATTATATACGTATTTAGTCGGCCTTGTTTTGTTTAATATATACCCCATATGGACCAACTAAGAAGTTTTAAGATACCGTGCCATCAAAATTTTATTACTATACAAAATTTTGTCAAGATTTTATTTCTGTAGAAAATTTTGTCAAAATTTTATTGCTGTAGACAAATTTGTCAAAATTTTATTGCTGTAGAATGTTTTATCAAAATTTTATTTCTATAGAAAATTTTGTCAAAATTTTATTTCTATTAAAAATTTTGTCAAACTGAATTATATACGTATTTAGTCGGCCTTGTTTTGTTTAATATATACCCCATATGGACCAACTAAGAAGTTTTAAGATACCTTGCCATCAGCAAGTGTTACCGCAACCCAATTACTTGGATTGTGGATGACAGTCTTTAGTACAAGTTTCTATGCAATCCATGGTGGAGGGTACATAAAATTCGGCCTGGCCGGACTTACGGATGTATATACTTGTTCTTATTGTTTTCTAGAAACCGTAGTTTTAATCCATGGTGTGTATCGGTCAATGTTTTTGGTATAGCCCCTATATAGACCGATCACCCGGGCTTCTAAAAATTGTAGTTTTTATCCGACTTGCCTGAAATTGTATGGCCTCCATATAGACCGATTTCTATGCTTGAAACTGAAAGTAAAATTTCACTTCTCGTAATTATTTAAATAATGACGGTAAAAATCTACAGATTTTAGATTTCAAATCAAGGCTTTATTTCTTCATTTTCTTGCACACTTATACGAAATGTTTATGATTCTTCTAAAACCCAATAAAAATTGGTTCTTATAAATCCAGAATCTGATCTAGTCCTCTTTGGTAGAATCTTTAAATTTTTCTTCGGGAAGTATACTGGTTGAACTGATCTGCTTGGGAGAATATCTTTCATCAAACGCCCTTGATATTCTATATACTATCAAGTAACCCATTACGACGAAGAGTTTTCAAAGGAAACTGTTATATTTAATTCATGGTGGTCGGTATTTAAGATTTGGCCCGGCCGAACTTATCACTGTATATACTTGTTTTTACTTAATTGTGTTTCGTTTTAGGGCGTTAGCCGATTTAAATTTAAAGTGTAGAGATTTTGTAGAAGTTTAAAAAGGTTTCTCCAAATAGGTTCTGATTTAAATATTTGTATATGGAAATGTAAACCTTTATATAGCTCCAACCAAATTTGAAGGAGTTGAAATGATATCAAAAATGTTGGTCTACATAGTGGTGAAAGGTATAATTCCATATTTTACTTTCTGTACTCATTCGAATAATTGGGGTGAAATTCTGCAGAATTTAGATTTCATATCAAGGCGTTATTTTTTTATCCGAGATGTTTAAGATTCCTCTAAAATATTTTTATTATAAGTCCAGAATGAAATATAATCTCCATATGTAGATTCCGTCCAAATTTACGGATGTATATACATGTTTTTATTATTGAGAGCTATAGAATTGATTACAAAGGCAGACAGACAGATGGACGGACAGATGGGCATATGAAAATATACATAAAATTGTCTTTAATCACTCGGAAAAATATTTATGGCAAAATTTGACTAAAAGCCCGTACTAAATTAATATTTCACAGGTGAAAATTATATTATTCACGGTTACTTTTCTTACCTAGTTTACTTAAAAATAGCATACTTATTGTATTTGAATAATTCCTTCCAAGTCATGCTAGGTTTTGCTAAAAAAAAAAACACTTAATCTTGATTATTACTTTGCACTTGCAGTTATGGTTTCCACTAGTGAAAAACGAACTTAGTATTGGCCTTTAGCCTAGAAATTCTTCCTCATTTCAAATCCATTTGGAAATCATGATTTGCTTCCTTATCATCGTCCTCAATAGTCCAGCTGTTTATAAATAAAACAAAAATCATCGCTACTATCAGCAAACCAAAAAAAAAAAACACAAAGCTCATTTTTATACATTTAGGCGGCGTATTGTGTGTATATGACTTCACACGGACTTCTTGGATGTTTCGCCTCCTCCGCAGACAATAACAAAATCACTTATCAATGATAGATGAAAAGAAGGATATGTTTGTGTTTAGTCATGGCCTACCGCCATGAACTATGTTAACTTGAAATTTCATGCAATCGAGGGGTGTTGCCAGGCATTTTGTATATCATCGCCTATCCAGCCCCAAAAAACCGGATATTCATTTGATAAACTCTCATACTGTTTGCTCCTTAGCTCTTGCCATTTTCTGTAGATTTCTATGGATTGTTTTTCATGGTTTTTTATTACCTACGAGTAACATGATTTATACGAAATTCAAATTATTCACGCTTTGACTACAAATTAAGATTAATGGTTTTTGTAGTTGAAAGAAATACATATAAAAATAATAGCAACAACAACCAGAACCACACCATTGCCATCACTGACACATTGACATTTGCATAAATAAACATATGCCCAGCGGCGTAAATCGAGAGCACTTTCGATTTAAAGCATTCACGGAGCGCTTATTTTAGAGGTAATACTCATACGATTAGGTCTTATAAAATAATCCCTTTTGTAAGACCTCTTCCTTCTTTACAAAAAAAAAGTTGATACTCATTCATCATTCATTGCAAACAAAAGGCCTTAAAAAAGGTCTTTATTTACTAAGATCGCTATTCCTATTCTCATAGCATACTTGTCGAGACCTTTTGAAATGGCTTAACTGGAACATATGTTTAAAGACACATTTTATAGAACTCCTAATAGGCCTTGTTTGGTATTGTGAATTACAATCTGTTCTTGCAACAAGGCGAAATAAAACGATTTTTAAAAAGCAACTCATATTCCCAAAGCAAGCTCTTATAATTTACGAGACCTTTAAAAGGCCCTTATGCCGTAAGCCAATTTATAAGTTTTTCGACAACGAGTCACAAACAATATAACGGCTTTAAAAAAAAACCAAGTCATGTTTTCATATGCGCACTTCTTTAATCTAAGAGACCTTTGATAAGCCCTTATGCCGTAAGTTTATAAGTAACCGAAAGTTAAGAATAAAAATAATTTTGCACAATTTAAAGCAACTCGTGTTTCTTCATTCGGGTTTGTGATTTCGTTGGAGCAAGTCGCTGTGTTTGTTTTTTATTTTAAGTAGCTGAAGTGTCAAATATGCGGTAAGTATATATTTTTTGACGAATATTATACTATATTGAATTACATTAATATATTAATTTTACTTATTTATTTAGCGGCAACTTCTACCATGAAAGCCAATGATCTATTCAATATGTGGAAATCAGACGTCCAATACGAAATCAGTTCCTATGAAGAAGGTGATTTATTTTTTATAGTACAATTTTATATAGTACAAAATAAAATAAAAAGAATTCTGCACACATTTTGGGTTTCTTGTTTATATATGAAATTTGGAGTAGGTCCTTTATAAGGCATGTAAACAAGGCCTTTTAAACAGCCTTCATAAAAAGGCATTAAATTGGCATTATTTTAAACACCTATTAAGAGGCATCTATTTATATATGCTTCATAAATCCTTTTGATGTATACCTTATAAAAGGCCTTATTTTATCACACATTAGAAAGAACTTATTTGAGGCAATTCCTAAAAGGCCTTAAAATAATGACCTTATATTAGCCCTTATGCTGTAAGTTGAAGTCGGAGCCCTTGGTCGGCTATGACACCCTGTGTAAAAATACAATGAATATGTAAAGGGAAGTCAATGCCTTGTGTCTGCAAATAAATGCCTTTTAAAAGGCCTTATGAAGAGCGATTTCCGCCGCTGGGTGTATGCTTGTGTGTGTGTGTGGGTGAATGGATGAGAGAGTGCTTGGCAAAAAACAAACATCGACATCAGATTTCAAAGTTCAAATAAAAATAAAAATAAACATAATTTAAAAATGAACGATTTTAAGGTAATCTTTAACAATGATAAAAGATTTTTTATATTTTAGAGCTCAAAATAGTCAGGGTATAAAAATATTTGATCTCCATGAAAAAATGTGCAACAAATATTGATCTCAGACCCCATAACGTATATTAAAGAATGGCCAGGCCAGAAGAAATATGACATAGTGAGTTCGACTGACGATATATTGAAATTATTATTCCTTAGTAAATTTTCTCAAAATTTTATTCCTCTAGAAAGTTTTTTTCAAACTTTTGTTTTTGTCAAAACTTTATTTCGATAGAAAATGTTGTCAAAATTTTATCTCTATAGAAAATTTCGTCAAAACTGTATTACTATAGAAAATTTGGTCACAATTTTATTTCTATAAATTTTATCAAAATTTTATTTCTTTGGAAAATGTTGTCAAAATTTTATTTCTTTGGAAAAATTTTTCAAAACTTTATATAGAAACAAATTTTGTCAAAATTTTATTTCTATAGAAATTTTTGTCAAAAGTTTATATCTATAGAAAAATTTATCACAATTTTATTTCTATAGAAAATTTTGTCAAAATTTATTTCTAAGGATAATTTTGTCAACACTTTATTTCTCTGGAAAATGTTGCCATAATTTTATTTCTATAGAATTTTTTGTGAAAATTTTACTTCTATAGAAAATTTTGTCAAGATTTTAATTCTATACAAAATTTTGTCTACATTTTATTTCCATAGAAAATTTGTCAACAGTTTATTTCAATAGAAAATTTTGTAAAAATTTTATTTCTATACAAATTTTTGTGAAAATTTTATTTCTATAAAGAGTTTTGTCAAAATTCTATTTGTCTAGAAACTTTTGTCAAAATTTTATTTCAATAGAAAATGTTGTCAAAATTTAATTTCTATAGAATATTTTGTCAAAATTTTATTTCTATAGAAAAATTTCTCAAAAGTTTATTTCTATACAAAATGTTGTCAACATTTTACTTCTATAGAAAATTTTGTCATAATTTTATTTCTACAAAAACTTTTGTCATAATTTTATTTCTATAGAAAATTTTGTCAAAATTTAATTTCTTTGGAAAATTTTGTCAAAATTTTATTTGTATAGAAAATTTGGTCAAAATTTTATTTCTTTGGAAAATTTTGTCAAAATTTTATTTCTATGGAAAATTTTGTCAACAGTTTATTTCTATAGAAAATTTTGTCAAAATTTATTTAAAAAAAAAAATTATATGTTTCTGTTGTTGTTTTTTATTTCAGCTTAAAACCATACATTGACTAAACTACAATTGTAGCTTAACCAACAGAGGAAAAGAATGTTTGTCAAATTTATTTGGGCAAAGCCCTATAGACTGCAAGATGGTTGGATGGACGCACGTTTCGGAATTACCACATTCCTCATCAGCATCCTCTACTTGCAGCAAAACTATCAACCAATTATCAGAATAAATTCAGGCAGTTTATTAAACCCAACAAAAACTACACTTGAACCCTCCGAAAAAAGGTTTTACATTGATAGCCGGCTTATGCCGAAATAAATTCGAAACAAACATATCTCTTTTCCTATGCCACTGTCAAATCATCGATTTGAATTCACATGGCTGGGTTTATTTTGAGCGTGCCTCCTCTTCTTTTTCCATTTGTTTTGTTTTGTTATTGTTGGTTTTGTTCTTTAAGCATTGTTGTTGTTTTTTATTTCAGCTTAAAACCATACATTGACTAAACTACAATTGTAGCTTAACCAACAGAGGAAAAGAATGTTTGTCAAATTTATTTGGGCAAAGCCCTATAGACTGCAAGATGGTTGGATGGACGCACGTTTCGGAATTACCACATTCCTCATCAGCATCCTCTACTTGCAGCAAAACTATCAACCAATTATCAGAATAAATTCAGGCAGTTTATTAAACCCAACAAAAACTACACTTGAACCCTCCGAAAAAAGGTTTTACATTGATATTTCTATAGAAAATTTTGTACAAATTTTATTTCTATAGAAATATTTGTCAAAATGTTATTTCTATAGAAAAAATTGTCACAATTTTATTTCTATAGAAAATTTTGTCACAATTTTATTTCTATAGAAAATTTTGTCACAAGGAAAATTTGGTCAACAGTTTATTTCTCTAGAAAATGTTGTCATAATGTTATTTCTAAAGAATTTTTTTCCAACAGTTTATGTCTATATATAATTTTTTATTTCTATAGATTTAAATTTTATTTCTATAGACAATTTTGTCAAAATTTTATGTCTGTAGAAAATTGTGTCAAAGTGGTGCAGGGTATAATATAGTCGGCCCCGACCGACTTTAGACTTTCCTTACTTGTTTTTATAGAAAATTTGGTCAAAATTTTATTTCTATAAAAAAGTTTGTCAAAATTTTATTTCTTTGGAAAAATTTGTCAAAAATGTATTTCTATAAAGAGTTTTGTCAAAATTCTATTCGTCTAGAAACTTTTGGCAAAATTTTATTTCAATAGAAAATTTTATCAACAGTTTATTTCTATAGAAAATTTTGTCAAAATTTTATTTCTATTGAAAATTTTGTCAACAGTTAATTTCTATAGAAAATTTTGTCAACATTTTATTTCTATACAAATTTTTGTCAAAATTTTATTTCTATTGAACATTTTGTCACAATTTTATTTCTATAGAAAATTTTGTCAAAAATTTATTTCTATAAAGAGTTTTGTCAAAATTCTATTCGTCTCGAAACTTTTGTCAAAATTTTATTTCAATAGAAAATTTTGTCAAAATTTAATTTCTATAGAAAATTTTGTCAAAATTTTATTTCTCTAGAAAATGTTGTCATAATTTTATTTCTATAGAAATTTTTGTCAACAGTTTATGTCTATAACAAATTTTATTAAATTTTATTTCTATAGAAAATTGTGTCAAATTTTATTTCTATGGAAAATTTTGTCAAAATTTTATTTCTATAGAAGTGTTTTCCAACAGTGTGTCTATAAAAAAATTTATCAAATTTATTTCTCTAGAAAATGTTGTCATAATTTTATTTCTATAGAAAATTTTTCCAACAGTTTATGTCTATAAAAAATTTTATCAAATTTTATTTCTATAGAAAATATTGTCATAATTTTATTTCTATAGAAAATTTTGTCAACATTTTATTTATATAAAAATTTGACCAAAATTTTATTTCTTTGGAAAATTTAGTACAACTTTATTTCTATATAAAATTTTGTCATAATTTTTTTTCTATAGAAAATTTTGTCAAAATTTTATTTCTATAGAAAATTTCGTCAAAATTTTATTTCTATAGAAAATTTGGTCAAAATTTGATTTGTATAAAAAATTTTGTCAAAATTTTATTTCTTTGGAAAATGTTGTCAAAATTTTATTTCTTTGGAAAATTTTGTCAAAATTTTATTTCTATAGACAATTTTGTCAGCAGTTTATTTCTATAGAAAATTTTGTAAAAATTTTATTTCTATAGAATTTTTTGTCAAAATTTTATTTCTATAGAAAATTTTGTCACAATTTTATTTCTATAGGAAATTTTGTCAAAAATTTATTTCTATAAAGAATTTTGTCAACATGTTATGTCTATAAAAATTTTATCAAGTTTTATTTCTATAGAAAATTTTGTCGAAATTTTATTTCTATAGAAAATTGTGTCACAATTTTATTTCTATAGAAAATTTTGTCAAAATTTAATTCCTTTGTAAAATGTTGTCAAAATTGTAATTCTATAGAAATTTTTGTCAACAGTTTATGTCTATAAAAAATTTTATCAAATTTTATTTCTATAGAAAAATTTCTCAAAAGTTTATTTCTATAGAAAATGTTGTCAATATTTTACTTCTATAGAAAAGTTTGTCAAAATTTTATTTCTACAAAAAATTTTGTCAAAATTTTATTTCTATAAAAAATTATGTCAAAATTTTATTTCTATAGAAATTTTTGTCAACAGTTTATGCCTATAGAAAATTTTATTTGTATAGAAAATTTTGTCATAATTTTATTTCTGTAGAAAATTTTTTCAAAATGTTATTTCTATAACATAGAATGTTGTACAAAATCTACCAAATCATCATTTGTGGTAGAATTCTACCAGTTGTGAAAACCGTGCCCCTGATTCGATCTGACGATGTCCATTTGTCTATGAACAAAATTTTGTAAATGTTTTTCAAGGTCTTAATTTTAGTCCAATCCCATTCTACACGTATGTGTATTGAGTCAGAATGAAGCCCTATTTTGGAAGAAATCTACGCAGATTTTGATGTATGAAGCTCCCATATACAGAGCGACTGATATGCAGTGCAACCAATTTAAGCTTTCTTTCATTTCTTAACCACTCGCCTGACAGCTAATAGCTAAAAGATTTATTCCAGTGACTGTTCAAGGAATTGTTTCGCTTACACGAAAGAGGCCAGTTACTGAATTTGGTTTCTTTTCGAAGAGAAGGCATTCGAAATTGAGTAGTTTGCGAACAAACAAAGCTCAAATGCCGCCGTGACAATGGTATAGGCCGCCTTAACAGCAGATGGTCGCTCTCTGTTCGTCTTCATCGACAGAGTGGTCACACTAAATGCCGAATATTATCGGGAAAATATCTCAAAGACAGTATTGAAGACATGGACAGGCAAACATTTCTGCCGCCGATGATGGACATTCCAAAGGAAACCAGCACAAACTAGTCGCAGTACAATTCGACAAATATAAATTCCACAAAATTGGCCTTTTAAATCCTTAAATTTCACAAATGAAATCCCAGGTAATTTACTTTGAAAACCACATTAAAATTGTATGCATTTCTTTTAAAATTTTAATTGTATTCATTTAATTTATTATTTTAATATATTCCATTTGTCTTGCATGTTATTAACTTGTCATTGTAATCCATCGAAAATATCTTCAATATGACTTTGTGACTATCACTCCGCAATGCTTGTGATATTCATTAAATCCACAATCCTCATCATAGAAAATAATATTAAAAATTTGTAACTCATTACACTCTATTCAAATCAAATGGAAGACCAAACCAGAATTAAAGCATTCCAAGAGCAACAGGGATGGATAAGCAACAAGTATCCATTTCATTTTGTCTCTCATCAACATCATTACCATCATATTTATTTACCCAGGGCATTATTCAACTCATAGATATTATGTTAAATAATTCCTGAAAAGCTATCTAAACCAGGGATCCGGAGCGGTCCATTTTTTTCGCTCCACTCCGCTCCCGCTCCGGAGAAAAAAAAACCGCTCCGCTCCTCGCTCCGCTCCGAGAAAAAAAAAATCGCTCCGCTCCGCTCCACGCTCCGCTCCGCTCCTCTTCGAGAAAATTATAGTACAAAAATTGTATTATTTGTTCAATTGAGTTTTATTTTATTTAGAAAAATCGGGCGGTACATATATGGGAGCTATAGCTAAATCTGAACCGATTTCGATGATTTTTTGCACATATAGTTAGTGCCAACTTTGAGTAAGATCGGTTGATAAATAAGGGTTTTATGACCTAATTTGACAAAATCGGGCGATACATATATATGGGACTTATATCTAAATCTGAACCGATTTCGATGAAATTTTCAGACTTAAAGGGTGATACAGAAGATTATTTTGTGCTAAATTTGACGACGATCGGTTAGTAAAAAAAGTGCAACGTGACCCCATTTGTCGAAATCGGGCAATACATATATATGGGAGCTATATCTAAATTTGATCCGATTTCTTCCAAATTCAATAACGTTCGTCCTTGTGCCCAAAAAAACTCCCTGTACCAAATTTCATCAAAATCGGTTAATAATTGCGACCGAAATCCTGTGAACAACAAATACATGGACAGACGGACGGACGCCAAGCACTAGATCGACTCAGGAGGTGATTCTGAGTCGATCGGTATATATTTTATGGGGTCTAAAATCAATATTTCTTGTAGGTACATTTTTTGGCAGATCAAACTTATACCCTAAACCACTATGTGGTTTAGGGTATAATGACTTTAAAACAATGTGTTGAAATATTTTATTAATTTTGAAGATTTTTTCAGAAATATTAAATCCATTTTGACTTCATTAAAGGAAGCATTCTAGGAAGCATATGTTAATTTTTCATTTTTTTAGATTTTTTCGTCAGTTGTTATCAAAATCGTTTAAAAACGAGTTAACGAGTTATTTTTTTCCATATTAAGACTCGACTTCCAGTAGAAATTATGCTATGTTTCAAGTAAAAAGCGTCTTTAAAATAAAGTGTTGAAAAACATGTCTTATTTTTTAACGATTTTTTGCTTTGTAGGCAAGATGCAAAAAGGAAACAAATTTAAAGACAAATTTATTAATTTTAAAGAATTTTTCTTAATTATTAAAGTCACGTTGACCTTACCTCAAAAATTTTATCTTTCATGTTATGATACACATTTTTAAGTAAAATCACTTAATTATAAGGACATTACAACTTCATTCAAAAGTTTATTGCCTTTTGGACAAGAAAACAAGTATATAAAGCACTAAGTTCGGCCGGGCCGAACCTTAAATACCCACCCCCATGAACCAAATATTAGGGTTTCCTTTGAAATTTTAGGAGGGCGTGAGGACTTGAGGACACTTCCCGAAGATAAATTTAAAGATTTCACCTATGAGGACTATATCAGATTCTGGATTTATAAGAACCATTTTTGTTTGAGTTTTAGAGGAATCATTAACATCTTTTGTAAGTGTGCAAGAAAATTATAAAATAGCGTCTTGATTTGAAATCTTAAATATGTAGAAGTAAAATCTGGAAATTTTACATTGAGTTTCAAGCAGTTCAAGTGAAGTCGGTCTATATGGAGGCATTACCAAATGGACCGAGCCTAAAATACCTGAATATTTACAATTTCAGGCAAATCAGATAAAAATTACGGTTTCTAGAAACCCAAGGAGTTAAATCGGGAGATCATTCTTATGGGGGATATACTAAAACATGGACCGCTACTCACCGTTTTCGGCACACCTCTTTATGACCCGAAAATACCTCTAGATTTCCAATTTCAGGCAAATAGGATAAAAACTTCGGATTCTAGAAGCCCAAGAAATAAAATCGGGAAATCGGTCTATATGGGGGCTATACCAAAATATGGACCGATACTCACCATTTTCAGCACACCTCTTTATGGTCCGAAAATACCCCTAGATTTCCAATTTCAGACAAATTGGATAAAAAATACGCTTTCTATAAGCCCAAGGCCCCAAATCGGGAGGTCGTTTTATATGGGGACCATACCAAAACATGGACCGATACTCAAATTTTTGGCACACGTATTTGTGGTCCTACAATACCTCTAGATTTCCAATTTCAGGTAAATTGAATAAAAACTGCGGATTCTATAAGCCCAAGAAGTAAAATCGGGAGATGGGTCTATATGGGGGCTATACCAAAATATGGACCGATACTTACAATTTTTGGCACACGTATTTGTGGTCCTACAATACCTCTAGATTTCCAATTTCAGGTAAATTGAATAAAAACTGCGGTTTCTATAAGCCCAAGAAGTAAAATCGGGAGATCGGTCTATATGGGGGCTATACCAAAATATGGACCGATACTTACAATTTTTGGCACACGTATTTGTGGTCCTACAATACCTCTAGATTTCCAATTTCAGGTAAATTGAATAAAAACTGCGGTTTCTATAAGCCCAAGAAGTAAATTCGGGAGATCGGTCTATATGGGGGCTATACCAAAATATGGACCGATACTTACAATTTTTGGCACACGTATTTGTGGTCCTACAATACCTCTAGATTTCCAATTTCAGGTAAATTGAATAAAAACTGCGGTTTCTATAAGCCCAAGAAGTAAAATCGGGAGTTCGGTCTATATGGGGGCTATACCAAAATATGGACCGATACTCACCATTTTCAGCACACCTCTTTATGGTCCGAAAATACCCCTAGATTTCCAATTTCAGACAAATTGGATAAAAATACGCTTTCTATAAGCCCAAGACCCCAAATCGGGAGGTCGTTTTATATGGGGGCCATACCAAAACATGGACCGATACTCAAATTTTTGGCACACGTATTTGTGGTCCTACAATACCTCTAGATTTCCAATTTCAGGTAAATTGAATAAAAACTGCGGTTTCTATAAGCCCAAGAAGTAAAATCGGGAGATCGGTCTATATGGGGGCTATACCAAAACATGGACCGATACTCACACTTTTTGGCACACCTCTTTACGGTCATAAAATACCTCCAGATTTCAAATTTCAGGCAAATTGGATAAAAAATACGATTTATATAAGCCCAAGACCCCAAATCGGGAGGTCGGTTTATATGGGGACTATATCAAAACCTGGGCCGATATAACCCATCTTCGAACTTGACCCGCATGCAGACAAAAGATGAGGTTGTGCAAAATTTCAGCACGATTGCTTCATTATTGAAGACTGTAGCGTGATTACAACAGACAGACAGACAGACGGACAGACAGACGGACATCGTTATATCGTCTTAGAATTTCTCCCTGATCAAGAATATATATACTTTATATAGTCGGAAATCGATATTTCGATGTGTTACAAACGGAATGACAAACTTATTATACCCCTGTCACCATTCTATGGTGATGGGTATAAAAAACTTTATTTTAGAGAAATGCGTCTTCCATGTTAAGCAAAATTTGCATTCTTATTCTAAGGACATGGAATCTTTGACTTCACGACAATATTTTTTGTAGTAGAAAACTAAAAAATTAAATATAAATAAGATCGTTTAATTGCATTTATTTGACGTTCATTACAAACATCTTTGTAGTAATACGGAATGAAATTGATCGAAAGTACTGTTGTTACTTTTACAACACATACAAGATATATATTTTGACATTTGCCGTTTTTGAAAACAATTACTAAAAAACACGTTGTGTTTTCCCCTATGTACGTACGTACAAAAATACATATCGTACATTTTAAACGCTTACTCACACTACGCTAAGTACTAGCTAAATTTGAAATTACCTACACAGTGTAATTTCAAAGTTACACATTTCATTCAAGTAATATTTTATTCGGAGCGGAGCGGTTTTTCATTTGGAAACCGCTCCGCTCCCGCTCCGCTCCGGATTTTAGAAATGCCGCTCCCGCTCCGCTCCCGCTCCGGCAAAAAAAGGGCTTGCTCCGCTCCGCTCCCCGCTCCGCTCCGCTCCGGATCCCTGATCTAAACAAACTGGAAAGCTTCACAGATTGATATGGATTTAATCCAATTTAATTCATGCATATTAATGTATATTCAGATTCATATAATATGTGCATCGAGATGACAAATTCTAAAGAGCTTATTATGATGCGCATAATACCATTATATGGGATCAAAGCATTTGCAAAGTGGCTAAGAAATTATATCGTATTTGCACTGTTTAAACTAATCGAAAGTATGTCTAGAATAAAAGTAATAAGAAAATTATGAGTAACTAAAAGAGCAGTATTGCCTTGAAAGTATCGAATCCTATGTGATATATTTTCATTCACGTTAAAAATGTTCCCAAATAATTTTTAATTGAATTGCTTTAACCCTCTAATGCCCAAGCCCGCCTTTAGGCGGTCTTCATTTAATAAGGAAGCTTTTAGTAAAACACACCTTAAGGCAACAAAAATGGGCAAACTAAAAAGAAAACTTATTTGAAACCATTCAAGAGGCTTTGCAGCATATGCTGAATTTTACGGTATAAATTATTCTTGCTTAGTTCTCTTGATTTTGTGTCGTTAATATTGAAAATTTAATCAGCTGGGAAAAAATTGGGGCATTAGAGGGTTAATCACGAAAATTCTAATTCAGAGGAGATTCATAATTTTTTATTAAAAAAATTGCATCAAATTTCGGTTACCATTTGCTTAACTCGGTACAAGTCGTATGTCTTTGAGGTAGGACAAATTTTCTTTAAAACAAAGAAAAATAGTTTTTATTTAATGAAAAATCCTTAAATTAGCTAAAATATTGAATTCTTAGATTAAAGATAAAAAATCTTTGTGATTTATTTTGACAATTTCGCAACCTGGGCTTAAAATTTTTTGCGTCAATGGATTTGTTAATATATCACAAAAATGGAGATTTAGACAGCTAGCCTAGATTTAGACAGCTACCTTAAAATGTCTTTATTTTAAATAACCCGCATATTTGCCTCGCAACCAAGGCCAAAATCCTTTTGGGAAGGCTAAAATTTTGGACCCAAGTAAACTTTGTTCTCAGTGCACTACCATAGAATGGTGTCGGGGGTAAAACGACTTTGCCATCCCGTTGGTAACACATAAAAATATCGATTTCCGACAGTTAAAGTAAAGTAAAAAATACATGCCCACTAGATAGGGTCGCGAAAAATAGTTCATGCAGTCACCCCCCAGTTTTGTAGCATATTTGAAGACAATTTCAGAACACTAAAACTTTTTTTTTTCCGTGCACCCTACGACCCCCCGAAATGCAATTTACTGTACTGTGTCGTCATTTGAAGTCCAATCGAAAAGAAACGCATATCGTTGTTCATGGTTGATCAGGGGCTATATTTCGTGCATTGGTCATTTTTGACTCCGACGTCAAATTTGATTTTTAATTTTTTTATTTCGCTTCGTATACCCCTATGATGCCCATTTCTTATAACCATTATAAAGATCTTATCAAAATATGAAACTTTTGCTTTGAAAGTATTTAATTATATTCATAAACAAAAAAGTTACAGAGATTTTAAAAAGTCAATAGGTCACCCTACACCATCAAATAGCTTTTGCTGTGTTGTCATGATATCCGATCGAAACCACATGCACATCGTTATTCACATCCACGAAATTAATTTGAAAGGTATTTAATACACACAAACTGTTTATCTGTAAATTTCTAACCGTATCATTATACATACTCGTTGTGTGCACTACGACATTTTCTGCGTTATGCAAAGTTCTTGTGTTTTTGCTTGAACAACTTGAGAGCCTACTGTTTTAAAATCTAACAATCAATCTAACAATAAAAGTAAGTGGTAACGGAATTGTGGAAAATTACGAAGATCGTTATGCTGCTTACACATTGGTTAAATTTCTGCCTTTCAACATCTGACTACGCCGTATTTTTTTTTGCGTTTTCTTGTCATCTTCACAATGGTGAGCAATGTTGTCACATGAGTAAATACTTTAAACAAGAAAATATTAGATTAGATTTGTATTTGATTTGAGTACATTTCATGTTTATTAATTGTACAATTTTATTATGCGGCTAACAACTTTTTAGAATTAATTTATAACAAATCCGGTCTAGAATCAAGTTTACTATGTTGTTGGCGACTTTTAATTTTGGATATTATATAACCCAATCGTTTATCGTCTGTAACATGACTAGTAGATTCATTTTTAACACTTGCGGTGCCTGCTTTCTTTAAATATAAAAGGAATTCAATAACTTGATGATTTGTTGGTAATTTAGTTTTGTCGATAACCCGAGCTTCGAATTTCATTTTGTTTTCACTTTTTTCAAATACTATCAACAGCCTTCTCTCACAAAAATATGGACAGACTTAAGAAATCATGTAGCGAAAGTGTTTGTTAGATTTTTTGCTAGAACAATTTGAGAGCCTACTGTTCTCAAATTGTTCTAGCAAAAACACATGCACTTTGCATAACGCAGAAAATGCCGTAGTGCACACAACGAGTATGTATACAATGATACGGTTAGAAATTTACAGATAAACAGTTTGTGTGTATTAAATACCTTTCAAATTAATTTCGTAGATGTGAATAACGATGTGCATGTGGTTTCGATCGGATATCATGACAACACAGCAAAAGCTATTTGATGGTGTAGGGTGACCTATTGACTTTTTAAAATCTCTGTAACTTTTTTGTTTATGAATATAATTAAATACTTCCAAAGGAAAAGTTTCATATTTTGATAAGATCTTTATAATGGTTATAAGAAATGGGCATCATAGGGGTATACGAAGCGAAATAAAAAAATTAAAAATCAAATTTGACGTCGGAGTCAAAAATGACCAATGCACGAAATATAGCCCCTGATCAACCATGAACAACGATATGCGTTTCTTTTCGATCGGACTTCAAATGACGACACAGCACAGTAAATTGTATTTCGGGGGGTCGTAGGGTGCACGGAAAAAAAAAGTTTTCGTGTTCTGAAATTGTCTTCAAATATGCTACAAAACTGGGGGGTGACTGCATCAACTTTTTTTTTTGCCTTAGGCCGTGACCCTACCTAATGCCCACTTCCAAAGTTTTTTTACACTGAAAATTTTGCTATTGATTCGGAGCCCAGAAGCGGAGAATGGAGGATTATTTTAAGACACAAAATTAGAAACGGGCATGTTTTACGATCTCATGGTTTTATTCCTTTAAACTTATTCATGTATTTTTTTCAGATTTGCTTGGAAATCTAGAGGTATTTTAGGTCCACGTATAGTTGTGCCGAATATGACGTGCATCGGTCAATCTTTAGGTCTACAAAGACCAGTGCTCCCAATTTGGTTTCTTCATAATCTAGACACACCAATTTTCATACGATTCCATTGCTTCTATATTTGTTTTTTATTTTAATATTGATTTAATTTCTATCACTTTGCCAAAGATTGGACATCAAGTGGTAGTTTAGGTCTCCAAAGACCAGTGCCAAATTTGTTTTATATTATTCCATTTTTAGTATAGACCCATAAAGACCTATCTGCTGATTTGATTTCCGATTTGCCTTAAATTAGAAATCGAAAGGTCTGATTTGCCTGAAATTGCAACTTTAATGATATTTTAGATAAGAGTTTGATATAGCACCACAGTTGGAAGATTTCTACCAAAAATGGTAGATTTTTTAATGTTTTGTAGATTGGTAGAATTCTTGATGTTTTGGTAGATTTGCAAGGTATTCCTATCCAACTAGGAGGTACATCACAAACTTTCTATATAAATAAAATTTTGAGAAAAGTTTCTATAGAAATAAGATGTTGAAAAAAATTTATATAAAAATAAAATTTCGACGCAATTTTATATAGAAATAAAATTTTGACAATTTTGAAAAAAATTTCTAGAGGAATAAAATTTTGACAAAATTTTCTATAGGAATAAAATTTTGACAAAACTTTCTATAGAAGTAAAATTTTGACAAAATTTTCTATAGCAATAAAATTTTGACAAAATATTCTATAGAAATAAAATTTCGACAAAACTTTTGAAAGAAATAAAATGTTGACAAAATTTTCTATAAAAATAAAATTTCGTCGAAATTTTCTATAGCAATAAAATTTTGACAAAATCTTCTATAGAAATAAAATTTCGACAAAACTTTTGAAAGAAATAAAATGTTGACAAAATTTTCTATAAAAATAAAATTTCGTCAAAATTTTCTATAGAAAAAAAAAATTTTGAGACAATTTTGTACAGAAATAAAATTTTGAATAGAAATAAAATTTTGTCAAATATTTTTATAGAAATAAAATTTTGACAATATTTTCTATAGAAATAAAATTTTGATAAAATTTTCTATGGGAATAAAATTTTGACAAAATTTTCCATAGAAGTAAAATTTTGAGAAAATTTTCTATAGAAATAAAATTTTGACAAAATTTTTTATAGAAATAAAATTTTGACAAAATTTTCTATAGAAATAAAATTTTGACAAAATCTCCTATAGAAATAAAATTTTGACAACAATTTTTAAAGGAATAAAATTTTGACAAAATTTTCTATAAAAATAAAAGTTTGACAAAATTTTCTTTAGAAATAAAATTTTGAAAAAAATTTGTATAGAATAAAATTTTGAGAAAATTTTGTATAGAAATAAAATTTTGAAAAAAAATTTGTATAGAAATATTTTTTTTAGAAAAAAAAATTTGACAAAATTTTCTATAGAAGTACAATTTTGATAAAATTTTCTATAGAAATAAATTTTTGACATTTTCAGTTTTAGTTTTCATATTCCTCTTTATTTATTTTAGTTAATAATAACAATCCATTTAATGATATTTTATCACAGGAGTTAGTTATTTATACTAGTTTTAAATAAAATTTTGACAAAATTTTCTATAGCAATAAAATTTTGACAAAATATTCTATAGAAATAAAATTTCGACAAAACTTTTGAAAGAAATAAAATGTTGACAAAATTTTCTATAAAAATAAAATTTCGTCAAAATTTTCTATAGCAATAAAATTTTGACAAAATCTTCTATAGAAATAAAATTTCGACAAAACTTATGAAAGAAATAAAATGTTGACAAAATTTTCTATAAAAATAAAATTTCGTCAAAATTTTCTATAGAAAAAAAATTTTTGAGACAATTTTGTTCAGAAATAAAATTTTTAAAAAATTTTGAATACAAATAAAATTTTGTCAAATTTTTTTATAGAAATAAAATTTTGACAATATTTTCTATAGAAATAAAATTTTGACAATATTTTCTATAGAAATAAAATTTTGATAAAATTTTCTATGGGAATAAAATTTTGAATACAAATAAAATTTTGTCAAATTTTTTTATAGAAATAAAATTTTGACAATATTTTCTATAGAAATAAAATGTTGACAATATTTTCTATAGAAATAAAATTTTGATAAAATTTTCTATGGGAATAAAATTTTGACAAAATTTTCCACAGAAGTAAAATTTTGAGAAAATGTTCTATAGAAATAAAATTTTGACAAAATTTTTTATAGTAATAAAATTTTGACAAAATTTTCTATAGAAATAAAATTTTGAAAAAATCTCCTATAGAAATAAAATTTTGACAACAATTTTTAAAGGAATAAAATTTTGACAAAATTTTCTATAAAAATAAAAGTTTGACAAAATTTTCTATAGAAATAAAATTTTGAAAAAATTTTGTATAGAAATAAAATTTTGAAAAAATTTTGTATAGAAATATTTTTTTTTTTTTTTAGAAAAAAAAATTTGACAAAATTTTCTATAGAAGTACAATTTTGATAAAATTTTCTATAGAAATAAAATTTTGACATTTTCAGTTTTAGTTTTCATATTCCTCTTTATTTATTTTAGTTAATAATAACAATCCATTTAATGATATTTTATCACAGGAGTTAGTTATTTATATTAGTTTTAAATAAAATGTTGACAAAATCTTCTATAGAAATAAAATTTCGACAAAAATTTTTAAAGAAAAAACATTTTGACAAAATCCTCTATAGAAATAAAATTTGGACAAAAATTTTTAAAGAAATAACATGTTGACAATATTTTCTATAAAAATAAAATTTCGACAAATTTTTCTATAGAAATAAAATTTTGAAAAAATTTTGTATAGAAATAAAATTTTGTCAAAAATTTAAAAAAAAAATAAAATTTTGACAAAATTTTCTATAAAAATAAAATGTTGACAAAATTTTCTATAGATATAAAATTTTGACAAAAATTTTCTATAGAAATAAAATTTTGACAAAGTGTGCTTTAGAAATAACATTTTGACAAAATTTTCTATAGAAATAACATTTTGACAAAATTTTCTATAGAAATACAATTTTGGCAACATTTTCTTTAGATATAAAATTTTGAGAAAATTTTCTAAAAAATAAAATTTTGACAAAATTTTCTATATGAATATATTTTTAAGAAAATTTTCTTTAGATATAAAATTTTGACAATATTTTCTATAAAAATAAGATTGTGACAAAATCTTCTATAGAAATAAAATTTTGAAAAAAAATTTCCCTAGAAATAAAATTTTGACAAAATTTTCTATATTAAGCAACCTAAATTTAAGGACGCGCAATTAACACAATATTAAGGAAAAATTTCTTTAAAATAATGAAATTTTAATTAAAAGGAAGTTTATAATTTTTGTTTCAAAAGTTTTGTTTAAGGACACAAATTTTGGAAACTTACATCCCTCCGTTAAAGTCATATGTCTTTGAAATAGGTACGTCTTCTTTTAAGATTCGACTTGGCCATATTTACTTGTTATTGAAATATATGTGTCTGAATATCAAAAATTGTTTTAGATCTTAGAACAAAATGTTATTTAAGGAAATAATACAAAAATTCATTTTTCTATCCACCTTGCATAAAAATACTTACAAGAAAAAATTTTAAATAAAATTCAATATTTTGTGATATTTCTTAAAATAAAATCTATGCAAATAAATACAATAGAATTGGCTTCACAAATCAACAAAAAATTGAAATAAATATGAAAAACTAATTTGTCGAAATCCTAGTTTGTTTAAGCAATTTATTTTTCCATTTTTTTTATAAAAAGATTTCAAATATTTCACAAAACACTTGCAGTCCTTTGAGACTGATGATGTCTATTTGATATATTGTACAAATGTCTCTATCAGACTTAGCAGACCGAGTGAGTGGGTGAGCTTCACAAGTCATTTACTTCTATAGTTTTGTCTAACTATTGTGTTTTTGAATAATTGTGGGTATTCGTTAGTATTTGTAAAAATATAGGGGTGTGAGTCTGTTTGCAGGAATGCATTTGCAAGTTTGATTGCAAATAAAATTTATTATTGTTCTTGTGATGGAAATTACATCTATATTTACACTAACATCTATACATCCCAAATACATGGGTGGTTTGTGTGTGTATGTGCGTGTCTGTGTGTATTCCATATATATAATGATACTCGTATATCCCTGCAAACATTTGCTGGTGTTTTTATTGTAACTCTGCCATCAATTACTGATAGGTAGGTAATTGAGACAGCTTAACTTGCCTGATCTTAGTTGGGCCACCATGATGCAATAGTTAGCATGCCCGCCTTGCATACGTACGGTCGTGAGTTCAACCCCACTTTCGACCGAACACCAAAAAAAGTTTTTCAACCGTGGATTATCATCCCCTCATATGGAACCCTGTTCGGACTCGGACTATAAAAAGTAGGTCCCTTTTCATTCAAACGTTGAATCGGGAAGAGAAGGTCATCACTGTAGTATCACAATGGACTATATTGTCTAAGTGAGCATAAAATATCGGTCAGCCACTATACCCAATCTAACATAGTTGGGCCAAAACTACCCTCAGAAGGTCTCTTTCCTCTGGTGCTACGGGCGGTTATCGAGCTCCGAGAACAATACGAACCTTGTAGCTTCTCAAAGCTTCAGCCACAGTTTCCTCGTGTATCAGACCTGCCTGGTATGCTGCCAGCTCTAGAAGCTTTCTTTTGCTGGATCCTGCGCTCTAGAAGTTGAAGTCAACCCTTATATTCCTGGGTGATGGTTGCATATCCACATGATGGTGATTTGGATGATTAATGCGAAAACAACCCAGAAGTGATTTGACACCATATAATACTGTGATGATCTTGGTCTCTACATAAAGGTGATCCAGGGCTGTATTGCGGAGACATCCTGTCGCAGTTATAAGAGCAGCATTCTTACAGGTCTGCGTGTCGCTTATTTGGCGAGTCCTGCATAGTTGGCGAGTTGTTGCATAGTTTACCACTTACGAGTATAGGTCAATTGCCTTTCAGATAGTCCAACAAGGTCTTTATCCGCACCCCAACTGCTGCCGGCATGCGACTTAAATATCTTGTTTCTACCGTGAAGCTTTTCACAAATTTCGGTGGCATGGACAGACGACTTGAAAAGTCTGTCGAATGTAACCCCAAGAATCTTGGTGTAGTTTGTAGTTAGAATTATATTGCCGTCTACTCTGACATACAACTGCATGCACTCGCATATCAATCAACAATGGACGCAATCAGATGTTATGATTTTACAGTCGTCCGCATATAATAAAATTTCAACGCCTTCAGGAGGTAGTGTAATATATGATAAGTAGAGCTTGAAATGGGTCGTAGGCTACTGGCGATAGAAGGAATATCGGTCTGTACGAATCACTTTTGCTCGAGACTTTGCCTGGCTTTAGTAGCATGGAATTATCCAACCCATTTATCAGACATCGGGCATAATGAGGGATTCTAAGGTCAACTTCCAGTATTCCCAGATGTTTCATCATTACATTTAATATTCATTTTATAGAAATTCCACATGGGGTCCAACGACCTGGATGGTTTTGCTTTGTTGATGACATTGGTAACTTCGGCTGTGGTAAATTGTGGTATGTCACTGGCTCAGAAACCACAGATGCTACGAATAGTACTCCTTCACGCTCTGTAACCCTCGGGATACTCAGTGAACTGTGGATTGAAAAACTCGCTCATCTCTTCGGATCAGTCACCGTCATGAGGGAGTGGAATGGAGGATACGTAGAGATTGAACTGTGCCGTTGGCTATTGGCGAGAGAAGGAAGATCGGTCTGTATGAATCACTTTTCGCCGAGTCTTTGCTTGGCATCAGTAGCATGGAATCACTCTACCCCTTTATAAGACATCGGGTATAATAAGTGATTCAAATGACAAATTGAGGAGTATGGTCAAGTACTCAACTCCCATTATTCCCAGATGTTTCATAATTACGCCATTTTACAGAAATTCTATTTAATACCCAACGCCCTGAATGGTTTTGCTCTGTTGATGACATTGGTAACATCGGCTGTGGTATGTCACTGGCTCAGAAACCACGGATGCTACGAATGACACTCCTTCACGCTCTGTCACCCTCGGGATGCTCAGTGAACTGTGGATTGAAAAAACTCGCTCATCTCTTCGGATCAGTCACCGTCAGCAGGGAGTGGAATGGAGGATACGTAGAGGTTGAACTGTGCCGTTGGCTATTGGCGAGAGAAGGAAGATCGGTCTGTACGAATCACTTTTCACCGAGTCTTTGCTTGGCATCAGTAGCATGGAATCACCCTACCCCTTTATCAGACATCGGGCATAATGAGGGATTCCAAGGACAAATAGAGGCATCTGGTCAACTCCCAGTATTCCCAGATCCTTCACAATTACGTCATTTTGTCGAAATTCTATTTGAGACCTAACGACCTGGATGGTTTTGCTCTATTGATTACTTCGGCTGTGGTAAATTGTGATATGCCACTGGCTCAAAGACCACAGATGCAACGACTGGCTCTTCTTCTCGCTCTGTCAGTCTCGGGATGCTGAATAAACTGTAGGTTGCAAAAACATCTCTTCACATAACCACGGTTATGGTTACGTCCCCAAACGTGACTAAGATCTCATCATCCCTTGTAACGGGTTTGCAGAGGCTCTTCCTGTTGACTCCAATTTACTTGTGCCAGTGCCTAGATTACATTGCTTCAGGTCCTCTAACCATGTGTTCCGCTAATGCTAATCTCTAGATTCAGTTTTCTGATTCTTGGATCACCATGGTTAGCACCACATCGTTCATTACGATCGTTTGCGAGTCCCGCCATTTCAGCAGGGAAGTGAGGTGTTCTAAAGCCAATGAAAATAAGGGTTTCCAGAATACGTCATTTATCAGACTTAAGGGTATATCTGGCGAAATACTACAGTCATCCATAATTCTCGTGCGGGCCCCTTCGTTCACCGCGCAAATCGTGGATTCATCTGTCTGCTATGCCTCTCTGGTCTTTACTAAGGAGTGCATTACCCAAAGTTCATATTGGCCATTAATTCATGCAAGAGCCACACAATGTGTGGACTATAACCCCTACCAAACGGAGGTATATACACGTCGTCTCGGCAGTTCCAAACTTGACTGCTACCCCCATACATTCCATATACCGGTCACTAATGTCTGGCTCAAGCGAGTTAGATCTATACAGCAGGGAACTGTGAAATCTGAAAGCCAGGGCTCCACCCTCGTTCCTTGTGCGATCTTTACGTAGCACATTGTAACCGCATGCTACAGGTCGCATTTAGATTTGTCTGTTGGATCTCCGCTACCCTGATTCTCTTTCGATTCATAAAATCTCACTGATCTTACCTCTGAGCCCGTTGCAATGATATTGCAAAAACGGATGCACTTTCTGGAAGTGGTACAACAATATCCCTTGCCAGATTCTGCCGCGGGGAGTATTGTTAAGTGGAAGAATTCGGGGGAGCCAAGTAGTCTGCTGTCGTTGGCACAGCATCCTGTCACGTAGTCAGTATCTCAATGATCTTACCTCTGAGCCCGTTTCAATAAAGGTGCAAAAATGAAGCATTTTCTGAAACTGGTACTGGTACTGGTTGTTGACGAAAAAAGTCGGGAGAGTCAAGTAGTCTGACGACCCACTGTTGCTGTCGTACACCCACTCCAGACACCGGTAACACCTCACCGAAGCCGAAAGGTCATCAATCTGGTTTCGGCAGACTGAACTGTAACGCGGTCTGTGGTTTCTTTTATCTCAAAATGTTATTGACGGGAGAAGTCGGGAGAGTCAAGTAGTCTGACAACCCACTGTTGCTGTCGTACACCCACTCCAGTCACCCGTAACACCTCACCGAAATCGAAAGGTCATCAATCTGGTTTCGGCATACTGAACTGTAACGCGGTCTGTGGTTTCTATCTATCTCAAAATGCAAACCGAAAAAGCTCTCCGGGATGCACCTTTTCCAACACAAAAAGACGGCCGATGAGCTGGACCCATCCGGTCAATCCGGTGCAGAGAACCCTCCTGCACAGAGCGAAATCCTTAGGCATGAAAACCAAACGTTCCCAGTTCACGCTCGGCGTAGCTACTTAGATACCCTCGTGATAGAATATTTTTTTCTGGGATACTATGGTAAACTTTAGGACGAATACTATTCAAAATTTTAGGTAGTTTCGGAAGTACATCCACTCCAGGTACCGGTTACACCTCGCCGGGAACCGAAGGTTAACGGATCTGGTTTCGGCAGACTAAACTTTAACATGGTCCGTGGTTTCTCTCTATTCCGACCAAATGCAAACGGATAAGGCTTCCTGGGATTCATCTTTTCAACCACAAATAGACGGACGAAACAACACGTACGGATGAGCTGGACCCATCGGGTTAATTCGGTGTAAGAACCCGCCTCCTGTGAGAGTATATGTACATCAAAGCCGCTATCATCGTAGCGTCGATAGCACAGAGCGAGAGCCTTAGGCATGAAAACCAAAGGTTCCCAGTTCAACGCTTGACAAAATTACTTAGACATGCTCGCGATAGAATATGTTTGCTGGGATATTATGCAAAATTTTTAGATTTTCCATTGGAATCCTGCCACACACAATTAAACTGACATTTTGTTGGTCATTTTGTCCATGTAAATACAAGCAACCATCCAAACAGCCAGTCAACGAGTCATTCATTCATTTACTCCATAAGTTACTCATTGTTATTGCAAAATAACTAAATGTTGGCTTTAACATTAGCTATGGCTATAGTCGAAATGTACAACGTTTACAAGACCCTTTATTACTCCTGGGTCAAATTTTAATTAAATTTTAATAAATTTCCAACATAATAATAAATTGTCCTGAAGATATGGCTAAAGGAAAGAATGTCTGCTGCATAGTTGGAGTTGGATAACTACAGTGTTAGAATAGTCAGCTTAAAGGTATATGGCTATAAATGTGGAAGCTGGTATGTGTTTGTGTGGGAGAGAGAGCGTATGTGTGTGTTATATTGTCTCTTTGTCATTTGAATTGTAATGTCTGTCTATGTGTGTGTGTGTGTTTGTTTAAATTTAAGCAATTTAAATATTTTCCTAGGGGGATTTTAAATTTCTTTTCGAATTCATTGAAGTGTGGTGCGTATTAGTAATACTGTATTATTTACCTACAATAACTCATACGCACTCAGGTGCAATTGAATCAATTACCATAATAAATGGGTGAATAAATGATTTTCCATGAATACGTACTCACTTTGACCAAGATTTTGAATATGTAAATATTTTGTAAAATAAATACTTGTATAAAAGCTATTTCATTTAGATATTGTTAAACTATGTACTTTGGAATTTTGTCCACAACAGGACATTTGATATTAGAAATTTCCATATTTCTAGATATAATAAAATTTTCAAGGCACCTACACTCAAAAAAAAGTACTACTAGGATGCAATGATTTTGACTTTATCTAAATATTTTTGAGCTAAAAATGCGACTTCTTTAAAATTTAAAGAAATTTTATAAAACACTATTTAGCTTTAAATCTAGGCTCTATAAAATAAGGATACAGGTATCATTTATCGAATTTTCATTCTCTTTACGATATCTTAATAAGCTATTCGGATAACGGTTACCACAGTTGATAGAATTCTACCAAAAAAATGTTTAATGTTTGGTAGATTGGAAGAATTCTTGAAGATTTGGTCGATTTTGCAAAATATTCATTTCCAAGTAATAGGTACATTAGCCTTCTACAGAACATTTATACAGAATTTTCTTGAAAAAAAAAATTGACAAAATTTTGGCGTAAGTTGCTATAAAACAGTAAAGTGCAATTCACTCTTATTTTATTCAATTGCTTTGCCCAGATGAAGATTGACGATGTCAAATCGAAATATTAGGTTAGGTTAGGCTAGGTGGCAGCCCGATGTATCAGGCTCACATAGACTATTCAGTCCATTGTCTGAGTGCTGCCCGATTCTATGTTAAGCTCAATAACAAGGGACCTCCTTTTTATAGCCGAAACCGAACGTCGTTCCACATTGCAGTGAAACCACTTAGAGAAGCTTTGAAATCTCCAGAAATGTCACCAGCATTGCTGAGGTGGGATAATCCACCGCTAAAAAACTTTTTGGTGTTCGGTCGAAGCAGGATTCGAACCCACGACCTTGTGTATGCAAGCCGGACATGCTCGAAATATTGGTTTTAATAAAATGAAACTCAAATAAAAAACATTTTGAGAAAATTTTCTAATAAAATGAAACTTTAAGAAAATTTTTTATAGAAATAAAATTTTGACAAAATTTTAGAAGAAATAAAATTTTGACAAAATTTTCGATAGACATAAAATTTTGAGAATATCTTCTACAGAAATAAATTTTGAGAATATCTTCTATAGAAATAAAATTTTGAGAAAATTTTCTATAGAAGTAAAATTGAGAAAATTTTCTATAGAAATAAAATTTTCACAAAAATTTTTTTAGAACTAAAATTTTTTAAAAAATGTTCTATAGATATAACATTTTCTGTATTTTTTTTTTTTTTGAGAAAATTTTTTGTAGAAATCAAATTTTGAGGCAATCTTCTAATATATAAAAATAAGTCGGGTTTTCCTTCCTGACGCTTTAACTCCAGAACGCAGCAACCGATTTCAACCGATTTTGCATTCGTTGGAAATGCATCGGGCTCCATAAGGTTTATAGCAAAGAAAATTGAAGAAAAGTTTCAACAGAAAAGCGGGAAAATCGTTTTTTATATACAGCGCCATCTCGTATGCAACTCCAGAACTAACAAATCGATTTCTACGGGTTTGCATTCGTTGTAAAACCGTATCGGGCTCCGTATGGTTTATAGTAAAGAAAATTCAAAAAAAGTTTCAACGGAAAAGCGGAAAGTCTTTTTTCACATACAGCGCACATTACAAAAATTTATAATTTGAATTCATAGCAGTTGTTTTTGTTATACAATAATTTTATTTTTTCACATGAAAAATGTTCGACAAAATTTTCTACAGAAATACAATTTTTACAAAATTTTCTATATAATTAAAATTTTGACAAAATTTTCTATGGAAATAAAATCTGGGAGAATTTTTCAAAAGAAATAAAATATTTAACAAAATTTCGATAGAAATAAAATACTTAACAAAATTTCTATAGAAATTAAATTTTTAACAAATTTTCTATAAAAAAAAATTTTAATTTTCTTTGGAAACAAAATTTTCACAAGATTGATGAAGATGAAATTTTTACAAATTTTACTATAGAAATAAGATTTCCACAAATTTTTTATAGAAATAAAATGTTGACAAAATTTTCTATAGAAATAAAATTTTGACAAAATTTTCTATAGAAATAAAATTTTGACAAAATTTTCTATAGAAATAAAATTTTGACAAAATTTTCTATAGAAATAAAATTTTCACAAAATTTTCTATAGAAATAAAATTTTCACAAAATTTTCTATAGAACTAAAATTTTCACAAAATTTTCTATAGAAATAAAATTTTGACAAAATTTTCTATAGAAATAAAATGTTGACCAATTTTTTTATAGTAATACAATTTTGGTAGTTTTTTTTTTTTATTTTTTCCAAATTTTGGTAGATTATTTTTGCTTGGGTGACAACCGTGATCAAATACCAATTTTTCACCGGATCGAATGAAAGTTGCTTTTCCATGAAGTTCTAGCAGTCTATTTGGAGGCTCCATATTACTATGGACGGATATGACTGATTTTTGTATGTTTTTCCACCATACGAGTATTAATTGGGGAGGAATATTTTGCAAAATCTACCATAAACCTCAAGAAATCTTTCAATCTACCAAACAGTATAAATCTACAATTTTCGGCAGAATTCTATCAAAAACAAGTATATTCGGCCGTAAGTTCGGCCAGGCCGAATCTTATGTACCCTCCACCATGGATTGCGTAGGAACTTCTACTAAAGGCTGTCATCCACAATCGAATTACTTGGGTTGCGATAACACTTGCCGATGGCAAGGTATCGTAAAACTTTTTAACACTGTCTTCTAAATTGTAAGTTAGTCCATTAGGGGTATATATTAAACAAAAACAAGTATATACGGCCGTAAGTTCGGCCAGGCCGAAGCTTATGTACCCTCCACCATGGATTGCGTAGAAACTTCTACTGAAGCCGATGGCAAAGTATCTTAAAACTTCCTAACACCGTAATATATACCACATAGTCCATACGTGGTATATATTAAACTAAAAAAGACCGATTAAATACGTATATAATTAAGTTTAAAGTTTCTATAGAAATAAAGTTTTGAAAATATAAAATTTTGACAACATTTTCTATAGAAGTAAAATTTGGAAAAAATTTTCTATAGAAATAAAATTTTGACAAAATTTTCTATAGAAATAAAATTTTGTCAAAATTTTCTATAGAAATAAAATTTTGACAAAATTTTCTATAGAAACAAAATTTTGACAAAATGTTCTATAGAAATAACATTTTGACAATGTTTTCTATAAAAATAAAATTTTGGTAGTTTATTTTTGGCTCGAGTGGCAACCATGATTATGAACCGATATGGACCAATTTTTGTGTGATTGGGGATCGGCTATATATAACTATAGACCGATATGGACCAATTTTGGCATGGTTATTAGCGGCCTTGTACTAACACCACGTTGCAAATTTCAACCGGATCGGATGAATTTTGCTCCTCCAAGAGGCTCCGGAGATCAAATCTGGGGAACGGTTCATATGGGGGCTATATATAATTATGGGTCGATGTGGACCAATTTTTGCATGGTCATTAGAGAACATATACCAACACCATGTACCAAATTTCAGCCGGATCGGATGAAATTTGCTTCTATTAGAGGCTCCGCAAGCCAAATCAGGGGATCGGTTTATATGGAGGCTATATATAATTATGGAGCGATGTGGACCAATTTCTGCATGGTTGTTAGAGACCATATACTAACACTATGTACCAAATTTCAGCCGGATCGGATGAAATTTGCTTCTCTTAGAGCAATCGCAAGCCAAATTTGGGGGTCCGTTTATATGGGGGCTATACGTAAAAGTGGACCGATATGGACCAATTGTTGCATGGTTGTTAGAGACCATATACTAACACTATGTACCAAATTTCAGCCGGATCGGATGAAATTTGCTTCTCTTAGAGCAATCGCAAGCCAAATTTGGGGGTCCGTTTATATGGGGGCTATACGTAAAAGTGGACCGATATGGACCAATTTTTGCATGGTTGTTACAAACCATATACTAGCACCATGTACCAAATTTCAGCCGGATCGGATGAATTTTGATTCTCTTAGAGCAATCGCAAGCCAAATTTGGGGGTCCGTTTATATGGGGGCTATACGTAAAAGTGGACCGATATGGACCAATTTTTGCATGGTTGTTAGAGACCCTATACTAACACCATGTACCAAATTTCAGCCGGATCGGATGAAATTTGCTTCTCTTAGAGCAATCTCAAGCCAAATTTGGGGGTCCGTTTATATGGGGGCTATACGTAAAAGTGGACCGATATGGCCCATTTGCAATACCATCCGACCTACATCAGTAACAACTACTTGTGCCAAATTTCAAGTCGATAGCTTGTTTCGTTCGGAAGTTAGCGTGATTTCAACAGACGGACGGACGGACGGACGGACGGACGGACATGCTCAGATCGACTCAGAATTTCACCACGACCCAGAATATATATACTTTATGGGGTCTTAGAGCAATATTTCGATGTGTTACAAACGGAATGACAAAGTTAATATACCCCCATCCTATGGTGGAGGGTATAAAAAAAGGCCGATTAAATACGTATATAATTCAGTTTGACAAAATTTTCTATAGAAATAAAATTTTGACAAAATTTTCTATAGAAATAAAAACTTGACAAAATTTTCTATAGAAATAAAATGTTGACAAAATTTTCTATGGAAGTAAAATGTTGACAAAATTTTCTATAGCAATAAAATGTTGACAAAATATTCTATAGAAATAAAATGTTGACAAAATTTTCTATAGAAATAAAATGTTGACAAAATGTTCTATAGAAATAAAATGTTGACAAAATTGTCTATAGAAATAAAATGTTGACAAAATTTTCTACAGAAATAAATTTTTTACAAAATTTTCTATAGAAATAAAATTTTGACAAAATTTTCTATGGAAATAAAATGTTGACAAACATTGCTATAGAAATAAACTTTTTACAAAACTTTCTATAGAAATGAAATTTTGACAAAACTTTCTATAGTAATAAAATTTGACAATTTTTACATGGCTGTTAGAGGCCATATACTAACGAAATGTACCAAATTTCAACCGCATCGGATGACTTTTGCTCCTCCAAGAGGCTCCGGAGGTCAAATCTGGGGATCGGTTTATATGGGAGCTATATATAATTATGGACCGATATGGACCAATTTTTGCATGGTTGTTAGAGACCATATACTAACACCACGTACTAAATTTCAATTGGATCGGATGAATTTTGCTCATCCAAGAGGCTCCAGAGTTCAAATCTGGGGATCGGTTTATATGGGAGCTATATATAATTATGGACCGATATGGACCAATTTTTGCATGCTTGTTAGAGACCGTATACTAACATCAGGTACCCAATTTCAAACAGATCGGATGAATTTTGCCCCTCCAAGAGGCTCCGGAGGTCAAATCTGGGGATCGGTTTATATGGGAGCTATATATAATTATGGATCGATATGGACCAGTTTTTGCATGGTTGTTAGAGACCATATACTAACACCACGTACCAAATTTCAATCGGGTAGGATGAAGTTTGCTCCTCCAAGAGGCTCCGGAGGTCAAATCTGGGGATCGGTTTATATGGGGGCTATATATTGCATGGTTTTTAGAGACCGTATACTAAAATCAGGTACCAAATTTCAACCGGATCGGATGAATTTTGCTGCTCCGGAAGGCTCCGCAAGCCAACTTTGGGGATCGGTTTATATGGGGGCTATACGTAAACGTGGGCCGATATGGCCCATTTTCAATAACATCCGACCTACATCAATAACAACTACTTGTGCCAAGTTTCAAGTCGATAGCTAGTTTCGTTCGGAAGTTAGCGTGATTTCCACACACGGACGGACAGCCGGACAGACGGACAGACGGACGGACATGCTTAGATCGACTCAGAATTTCACCACGACCCAGAATATATATACTTTATGGGGTCTTAGAGCAATATTTCGATGTGTTACAAACGGAATGACAAAGTTAATATACCCCCATCCTATGGTGGAGGGTATAAAAATAGAACATTTTTCAAAATTTTATTTCTGTAGAAAATTTTGTCAAAATTTTATTTCTGTAGAAAATTTTGTCAAAATTTTATTTTTATAGAAAATTTTGTCAACATTTTAATTCTACACAAAATTTTGTAAAAATTTTATTTCTATAGAATAGTTTCTCAAAATGTTATTTCTATAGAAAATGTGTACCTCTTAATTGGGAGGGAATATTTTGCAAAATCTACCACAACAAGAACTCTATCAATCTACCAATGTGTAAAAATCGACCATTTTCGGTAGAATTCTACCAACCATAGCAACCGTGTATACGATACCCGTATGTGTCCTCTATTAAAAAAATTGTTCGTATATAATTATAATTTTATTTCTACAGAAAATTTTGTCAAAATTTTATTTCTATAGAAAATTTTGTCAAAATTTTATTTCAATAGAAAATTTTGTCACAGTTTTATTTCTACAGAAAATTTTGTCATAATTTTATTTCCATAGAAAATTTTGCCAAAATTTTATTACTATAGAAAACTTTGTCGAAATTTTATTTCTATAGAAAATTTTGTCAAAAATTTATTTCTATAGAAAACCTTGTCAAAATTTTATTTCTACAGAAAATTTTGTCAAAATTTTATTTCTGCAGAAACTTTTGTCAAAATTTTATTTCTATAGAAAATTTTGTCAAAATTTTATTTCTATAGATAATTTTGTCAAAATTTTATTTCTATAGAAAATTTTGTCAAAATTTTATTTCTATAGAAAATTTTGTTACAATTTTATTTCTATTGAAAATTTTGTCAAAATTTTATTTTTGATAGAAAATTTTGTCAAAATTCTATTTCTACAGAAAATTTTGTCAAAATTGTATTTCTATAGAAAATTTTGTCAAAATTTTTTTTCTATAGAAAATTTTGTCAAAATTTTATTTCTATAGAAAATTTTGTCAAAATTTTATTTCTATAGAAAATTTTGTCAAAATTTTATTTCTATAGAAAATTTTGTCAAAATTTTATTTCTATAGATTTAAATTTTATTTCTATAGAAAATTTTATTTCTATAGAAAATTTTGTCAAAATTTTATTTCTATAGAAAATTTTGTCAAAATTTTATTTCTATAGAAAATTTTGTCACAATTTTATTTCTATAGAAAATTTTGTCAAAATTTTATTTCTATAGAAAAGTTAGTCAAAATTTTATTTCTATAGAAAATTTTGTCAAAATTTTATTTCTAAAGAAAATTTTGTCAAGAATTTATTTCTATAGAAAATTTTGTCAAAATTATATTTCTATAGAAATTTTTTTCAAAATTTTATTTCTATAGAAAAGTTAGTCAAAATTTTATTTCTATAGCAAATTGTGTCAAAATTTTCTTTCTATAGAAAATTTGGTCAAAATTTTATTTCTATAGAAAATTTTGTCAAAATTTTATTTCTATAGCAAATTTTGTCAAAATTGTATGTCTATAGAAAATTTTGTCAAAATTTTATTTCTATAGAAAATTTTCTCACAATTTTATGTCTATAGAAAATTTTGTCAAAATTTTATTTCTATAGAAAATTTTGTCAAAATTTTATTTCTACAGTCCAATGTCACGAATATTCCTTCGTCTCTACCCTATAACCAGTAAAACTATGTTAGCTCAGTATTTCAAAGCGATGCCGAAACGTCAGTGCAATGGAGGCATTTTTGATCGAACACTTATTTTAATCAATGTATGATAACCAAACATTCAATGATACGTGAACTGAGGTACTCTTCAACGATGAAAACCATTCAGATCGTGTACCACCAAACTCTAAATTCATTACAGGTACCTATTACGGCGACACTCAAATAAAAAAAATAAAATTATTAAGTATAGGCCTTTTAATGTCGATGACAGATGATGAATAACGAATTTATCGAATTTACCGTATTTATTTGTATGACGGATTTATTTTTATGACGAGTGTAAAAGATTTTTTTCTTTTCCATGTTTTTCTAAATCTCGAATAACTTGGTGAGAAGTTAACTAATTGGCACAGATTGTTTCTGAAAGTATGCCATCAGCCACATACATTTTTTAAAAGCCACTAGAGCAATGTCTTCTCCTATCTGAAAACTTGAGATCTTACATCCACCATGGGTATGATTAAAATATTCGGCTGGATTTTATGGCATGTCATTAAAATAATATTCGGTTGGCGCTAATGTAACAACCTTTGTCTTCTGTGTGTTCAACTTTGTGTTCACAGACATTTCACAAATAAAATCACAATTTTATTTCTAGTTCTCCCATCATATTTAAAATATTTTTCCTTTCAATAGTCCCTAATGGAATTTGGCAAAGCTTTACCCCTAAGTATTGCCATTAAAAACAAAGTCATCATACCTAACCCTCATTACCGTCGAACTCACCTGAAACCTTGGATGGGTTTTTGTTTTTCTCGCTCCCTCTGCGCCTGCCTCAAATGCACATAAAATATTTTAAAATAATTTGGTTAATTATGTCGAATTCCATTTTACCTTTTGAACTTTTATTTCTTTCATTCATCCATCCACAACTCCAGGGCCATCGGAAAGAGTCAAAGGACAAGAAACCGCAATGCAGCGGAAAATCTTTACCTCAAATTCAATATCGTGTGATGGGGTCCTGCCTGCCCGCCTCTAAGACCAAGTAGAAGAAGACTAATAACAGCCATTAACATTTTCACCCAGCCACATGGAATTTCATTTAATTTTCGGAGCGACTATTAACAAGACGGTGTGTGGTCTGTGGCGAGGAACTACAGAATTCCAGACGGGCAAATAACAAGAGTTTGAAAATAACTAAATAAGCGAGTCGAAGGGTCTATGTCTACAACCTCCATATCATACCACTCTCTCTCCCTCCCTCCCTCTCCATCTCAAAAGGATGAACTTTCATGAAACGGTGGCTGGGTGAGCACAATGGCCAAAGATTGATGATTGAAAATTACGAAAAGCATTTAGAAGCATTTTAACACTAGACATGGCCATATCAACCTTTGGCATAGCATAGCCCAGATACCATCACCATCGGTGGCAATAGTGGTAGTGTGGTCAAAAGACCTTAAACCATCTCTAACACCATCTCATCGCTTTTGGGAATATTTGTCACAGTAGGCGAAAGCGACAAAAATTAGATTGCCTTAAGTCTAAGCATCAACTCACAAGTGTAGTGGGGGTCTTGTTTATGTCCTTGCGGCAGGCTGCTGCAATGATTTGTATTTGAAATGTGGTTTGAGACTTTTTGTGAGACATAATCTATATTTTTTTTGTCACGCTTATATTCGATGGGACATGTTTTCATATTTCTTTCTACAGGTAGGTAGGTAAAGCTTGCACATGAGTACACCCAAAGAAAAAAATATTTCTTCCGAAACTAGATTTTAAACAAATGAACTTCTTCTTTTTTATATACTATTTTTTTTAAGGGCAAATTAACCCGAACATTTATTTCAAACGATTTTGACTTTCTTTAAGGATTTTGGTATCAAAATTTGTTAGACTTCTGCAAAATCTATAGACTTAAAATTTAAGTCGGCTAGTGCTCTGGAGAGGAACACAATGTTAATAAAAACAAGTATATACGGCCGTAAGTTCGGCCAGGCCGAATCTTATGTACCCTCCACCACGGATTGCGTAGAAACGTCTATGAAATACTGTCATCCACAATCGAATTAATTGGGTTGTGGTATCTTACAACTTCTTAAAATCGTTTTCTAAATTGTGAGTTAGTCCATACGTGGTATATATTAGACAAAAAAGGTATGTAAAGGTAAGTCTACAAAAAATTACGAATCGATATGGACTTTTGCACGGTACGTAGAGAGCCAGAATTGAAATATGGAGGTCGCTTATATGTGGGCTATGTACAATTATGAACTTGATATGGACCAATTTTTGTGTGATTGGGGATCGATTTATCTGAGGGATATATTTAACTATAGACCGATATATAGTTAGGCATGGTTGTTAACGGCCATATACTAGCAGAATGTACCAAATTTCAACTGACTCAGATGAAATTTCCTCCTCCAAGTGGCTCCAAAACCAAATCTCGGGATCGGTTTATATGGGGGCTATATATATGGTTATGGACTGATATGGACCACTTTTAGCATGGTTGTTAAATATCATATAGTACCACCACGTGGCAAATTTCAACCAGATTGGATGAATTTTGCTTCTCCAAAAGGTACCGGAGGTCAAATCTGAGGATCGGTTTATATGGGGGCTATATATAATTATGGACTGATATGAACCAATTCCTGCATGGTTGTTGGATACCATATACTAACATCACGTACCAAATTTCAACGGAATCAGATGAATTTTGCTCTTCCAAGGGGCTCCGGATGACAAATCTGGGGATCGGTTTATATGGGGGCTATTTATAATTATGGACCGATTTCGACCAATATTTGCATTAGTGGTTGAGGACATATATTAACACCACATACCAAATTTCAACTGAATCAGATGAAATTTGCTTCTCTTAGAGGCTCCGCAAGCCAAATCGGGGGATCGGTTTATATGGGGGCTATATATAATTATGGACCGATGTGGACCAATTTTTGCATGGTTGTATACCAACGCCATGTACCAAATTTCAGCCGGATCGGATGAAATTTGCTTCTCTTAGAGGGTCTGCAAGCCAAATTTGGGGGTCCGTTTATATGGGGGCTATACGTAAAAGTGAACCGATATGTCCTATTTGCAATACCATCCGACCTACATCAATAATAACTACTTGTGCCAAGTTTCAAGTCGATAGCTTGTTTCGTTGGGAAGTTAGCGTGATTTCAACAGACGGACGGACGTACATGCTGAGATCGACTTAGAAATTCACCACGACCCAGAATATATATACTTTATGGGGTCTTAGAGCAATATTTCGATGTGTTACAAACGGAATAACAAAGCTAATATAACAAGTAAGGAAAGTTTAAAGTCGGGCGGGGCCGACTATATTATACCCTGCACCAGTTTGTAAATCCACATTTTCGATACTATATGAAATCCGTCAAATGTATTGGGTCATATAAAGGGGTGATACGGTCAAAATTTGGTCAAGGGAAAACGCGTGTAAATCGGTGAAATCGTTTATTTAAAAAAATCAAATTAAATTTCTTTTTCAAGTTCAATTAGTATAAAATTCAGGAAAAAGATTCAGTTAGGCTTTCGCTTTTCCAAATCCGAATTGCCGGGCCTCACGCTTGACACCTGCCATCAGATTTTGTACAGCCACCTTCTTCGCCGCAGAAATCCAGTTTGCCTTGAACTGCTGCTCGTCCTTAGCAGTTTTTTGGTCTTCTTTAGGTTCCGCTTGACAATAGCCCAGTATTTCTCAATTAGGCGGAGCTCTGGCGTGTTGGGAGGGTTCTTGTCCTTGGGAACCACCTGCACGTTGTTGGCGGCGTACCACTCCATGGCCTTTTTACCGTAATGGCAAGATGTCAAATCCGGCCAAAACAGTACTGAAACACCGTGTTTCTTCAGGAAAGGCAGCAGACGTTTATTCAAACACTCTTTCACGTAAATTTCTTGGTTGACAGTCCCGGAAGCTATGAAAATGCTGATTTTCTAGCCACAGGTACAGACGGTTTGCCAAACCAGATATTTCTTTGCGAACTTTGACAGTTTTATGTGCTTGAAAATATCCGCTACCTTTCCCCTTCCTTTTGCCGTATAAAACTCCTGTCCCGGAAGCTGCTTATAGTCGGCTTTGACGTAGGTTTCGTCGTCCATTACCACGCAGTCAAACTTCGTCAGCATCGTCGTGTACAGCCTCCGGGATCGCGCTTTGGCCGTCGTATTTTGTTTATCATCGCCATTTGGAGTCACTACATTCTTGTAGGTCGATATTCCGGCTCGTTTTTTGGCTCGATGCACGGTTGTAGACGATACACCCAGCTTATTTGCGGCATCTCGGAGAGAGAGGTTAGGGTTTCGCTTGAAACTACCGGCAACTCTCTTTGTCGTCTCAGCGGCTTCCGGTTTTCGATTTCCCCCCGATCCAGACTTCCTGGCTGTCGACAAACGTTCCCCAAACACTTTAATTACATTTGTAACGGTTGATTTGGCAACTTTTAGCGATTTTACCAGCTTTGCGTGCGAGTAGCTCGGATTTTCGCGATGCGCGAGCAAAATTTTGATACGCTGCTCTTCTTGCTTGGACGGCATTTTGACAACTGAAGAGTGACTTCCAAAATCAAAATTGGAGCAACATTCTACACACACACCTTCAAAATGAGGGTTGTTCAGGTTTTTTAAATTCAAAATTGAAAGAAATACGTCAAGTTTATATTGACCAAATTTTGACCTTTATATAAATGTACATTTAAATCTGACTCCATCTGAACAAAATTTATAATCTATAGACTTACAATTTAAGTCGGATAAAGCCCTGGGATGGTAAAATATGTTAGTAAAAAATAATACCCTGTTCCACAGTGTGACGCAGGGTATAAATATGGGAAACATTTTAATATGAACCATTTTTGAGGCAACTTCGCAAAAGTGTATTTATGATTTATCGGTCGGATGTATTAGAAATAAAGGAAAATTGGAGTCACTTTTACAAGTTTTCGACTTAGCAATGGCGATTTTATAAGGAAAATGTGGATATTTCGGTCATTTTTGC